>NW_020664413.1:31642233-31738389 GCF_002925995.2 Terrapene triunguis | reverse complement strand
GTGTGTGTGTCTGTCTCTCTCTGCCATGCTGTCTCCCCTCCCTCCATTCGTGCTGCCTTGTAGAGTGCAAGGCTACATTAACAACAATGTGTTAACCCTTGAGGGCTCAGCCGAGTGCTAGTTCATCATTTAGCAGTAAGACATTCCCTGGGAAATGTCCCACCCTCTGACTCCACCACCTCAACCAAGTTTCACAATCATCATTGCTGTGTACAGTATTAAATTGTTTGTTTAAAACTGATACATATGTATAATTTAATTAATTAATTAATTTATTTATTTGTGAAAAAAATTTCCCTGGAACCTAACCACCCCTATTTACATTAATTTTTATGGGGAAATTGGATTCACTTAACATCATTTCACTTAAAGTAGCATGTTTCAGGAACATAACTACAATGTTAAGCGAGGAGTTACTGTAAGTCAGGGGTCGGCAACGTTCGGCACGCGGCTCGCCAGGGTAAGCACCCCGGCGGGCCGGGCCAGTTTTATTTACCTGCTGACGCGGCAGGTTCGGCCGATCGCGGCCCCCTCTGGCCGCGGTTCGCCGTCCCGGGCCAATGGGGACGGCGAGAAGCGGCGCGGGCGAGCGATGTGCTGGCCGCGGCTTCTCACCCCGGGTAAATAAAACTGGCCCGGCCCGCCGGGGTGCTTACCCTGGCAAGCCGCGTGCCGAACGTTGCCGACCCCTGCTGTAAGTAATAACCTAGAACTAATGGTGAATTATTTCATGATACTGTGACTCCTCTGCAAAGTAAATAAATAAATAAAGTCTAGTTACAAAAGCAAAAAACCAAAAATTGTCAGTACTGTGTTTTCAAAGAGTTTAAACAAAAACACAAAACAGATATCCACTGACTTCAAAACTATTGGGTTTAATTCTCCTCTTTATTTCTGAACCAGGAGATCTCCTCACAGGGAGGAGCCTAATTGTGAAAAAATGCATCCGATTTATGTGCTTTGGAAGTTTACGTTAAGGCTGTATTTGAAGCAGGTCCTAAATTACTTCAGTTGGAATAGTTCAAAACTATGTACATTAAGAGTGAGAGGAAGACGTACAGAGATGAGAGAGCTGTGGTCAACATTTCTCTGATAAATTTCATACAGATGCCCCAAAAAATGGTTAACACTGAAGTGCAGTAATTTCAGTATGGAAGTCTCATTCATGCTCCTGTAGTCAAAATTGTCTCATAATGGGCATAAATCTTGCTTCTAGAGATTATGTTTAACCATCCATAAATATAAACTTCAGGTTGAAGTTTAGGGTATATAGAATCAAGCAACCAATTTTATAAAGAAAGAAGTTTTTTGTCTGTTTTATACAATGATTTTTGTTATTTTACATACTGTAAATATAAAGGACATGACATTTCAATGTACTCAAATGAACTTTACAAATTATATGTACAGCAGATATTGCTGAGACTTTAAAAGGTAAGGAAGTTAAGTTTCAATCCTGCAAAAGCTTATGCATGCAAGTAACTTTTCACACATGAACAGTTGCATTGGGACAGTTCAGACACAGTAATGTAAAGTTACTCATATGCAATTTGCAGATCAGAGTCCTATAAGTCAGTGGTTCTCAACCAGGGGTACATGTACCCATGGGGGTATGCAGAGGTCTTCCGGGGGTACATCAGCTCATCTAGATATTTGCCTAGTTTTACAACAGCCTACATAAAAAGAACTAGCAAAGTCAGTATAAACTAAAATTTCATAGACAATGACTTGTTTATACTGCTCTATATACTATACACTGAAATGTAAGTACAATAATTTATATTCCAATTGATTTATTTTATAATTCTATGGTAAAAATTAGATAGTAAGCAATTTTTCAGTAATAGTGTGCTGTGACACTTTTGTATTTTTATGTCTCATTTTATAAGATTTTAAGTGAGGTGAAACTTGGTACACAAGACAGATCAGACTCTTGAAAGGGGTACAGTAGTCTGGAAAGGTTGAGAGCCAGTGCTATAAGCAATTTTACATTTCCAAAAAAGGCCATTTTCATTATATAACAGATTCAATTCAGATTTTCCTTAAAATTGAATCTGTGTCCCATCAGTAAGAGATATGTGTTTTGAGGATTAAAGTTTATATAGAAAATCGAAAGGATTTAGAACATCAAGGGATTAAGGGGTCTACCAGCAAGATGCTGATAATTCTGGCCTTGATCCAGCAAAGCACATAAACACATGTGCTTAACTTTAAGCATGTAAATGACTTCAATAGGACTAATTCCATGTTAAAGTTAAGCATGTGCTTAAGTGCTTTGCTGGATCAGGGCCAAAGTGATCAGCATCTTGCAGGATTGTGTTCACAATCCTTGTTTAATTGTATTGATGCTTTCATAATACTTTGTTTATACAGTGACACAGTGCTTTTATCATATTAAAGTTTGCACAAATGGCCAATTGAAGGCGTGTGAACAGATGGGAGTGCTGCATTAGCTCTATTTGTCCTGAAGAAGTGCATCTCTGTGCATTTCCACGGGCAAAAACAGTTCCATCTCTGCTTTGTTTTCAGATTAAACCAAGGGCATAAAGTACAATTAATGTGCTGTGCTTTATGCATTTGAAAATAATATATTTTACAAGTAATTTCTAAAGCCCTGATCCAGCAAACACTCAAGCACGTGTTTATCTTTTATTTATGTGAATAGTCCCATAGAAGCCAATTTGATTTCAATGGAACTACTTGTGTGAGTAAAAGTTGTGTGTGTAAGTGTTTGCAGGATTGAGGCCTATGAAAACATGCTGATGTGAGCCAGAGGCTTGCAAATAATACTTAAGCATTTGAGTAACTTTACACATAAGAGTGGTCCCATAGAAGTCCATGGGATTACTTGTGTGAGAAAAGTCACATACATGCTTATGTATTTGTGGGATCAAGGCCTTAATTAAAACAGAGGCAAATAAATCAGGAATGCAGAGGTAGAGCTTTACTTACATCCTTAAGTCTTTGGAGGTTTGTCCCTTACAAAAGGTTGATTATTTCATAAACAAAATTGTTTTGAACATTTTCTATTTGGCATTGATTTAAAGTTTTTCTTCAAAATGCATAGATGTAAAAATGCCTGAACTTTTAAGCACAAGCACTTAAATAACTTTACTCACATGAGTAGTCCCATGAAAATTACTCATATGCTTAAGCTGATCAGGCCCTAAATTGTGAGCTGACTGTAAGATGCCAGTGGGCAGAATTGCACACAGTTAAATGGAATGTTATTTTCCTTGTAGACTTATTAACCTGAAAAATTTTACCCTTTCTGTTTCTATTTTTTCTATTAATAAGAAACAAAGCCAAGCACCTGAGTTAATTATTCAACGGAGTGCTGCATAAGGATTCCATCTTGCAAGGTCTTGAGTGCTCCTCTGAGGTGCTGAATTCCCTCAACTTCCACTAAAGTCAGTGGGAGTTAAGGGTGCATAGCACCTTGCAGGATTGACGAGAGGAGGAAAAGGCGCAATTCTGAATGTTAATTGAGATGCTACATTAAGGAAAAGAAATGCAAAATGTTTTCTTCTGAGAGCTAATTTTGGTGTGCACATTTCACAGGGCTCCAGACTGTGAAGAAATGTTCCATTAAATGAACAGTTTTAAAAAAAACCCACTAATTTATAAAATTAAAAAACTTATAAATCTATTGCATGCAGAATTGTTAGCATTAACCAGTAAATAATTTAGTTCCATCTAACAATCAGGACATTACAGTCTGCAATGAAAAAGTCATTAGAAACTATTGGAAATGCATTAGAAACTTTCTAAGTCAAACACAAATCAAAGCCTAAAAATGTAAAAGGATCATTAGAGCTAGTAAAATGACTGATTTGAATACATTCTAAATCTGTACTAGCCATTTTTTAAAGGTCAACACTAAAATATTATAAGGGCCTAAATCCTGAAAATCCTTAGCGATATGAGGAGTTCCAGATGCCCACATTTTGAAAAGTGACTAGTGATTTTCAGTGTCTAAATTCTACACATTAATCCTTAATTCTACTTCTTGTGTACCCAATTGAAACACCTTAGAGAGGTTGAGCACCTGTTCTGTCAAAATCCAGTCACATTATGGTATCTCAAGTTGGGCACCCAAATATTGAGGTGCCCAAAATCACTAGTCACTTTTAAAAAATTCAGCCATTGATTCTATAAATATGAATTATGTTAAAAGAGGAATATATTTTAATTGGCTTTAGTGGGACTATTCACACAAGTTGGAGTCCCCAGAATCAATCTGCAGAGTAGTGAAGAGTTTTCTCTCCAGACTGCTGAGAGTTCGAATGCCATGGAGGAAGCTGATCAGATTCCGATTTGTTATATTGCTGTGAAGCTAGAGTTACTCCACTGAATTAAATGGAATATCTCTGGATTTACAAAGGTGTAAATAAATGAATCCAGAATATGATCCTATGCATTTAGCCTCTGCCAGAGGAGAAAAGGAGAAAGAATTCCCCATTGCTCATCAGTGCCCCATGGTGCTTGGGTATAAAAGGCTCCTACAACTGTGTGATCTGACGTAGCTTATGTGCTACAGTATATAAAGTCTATGGGAAAAGTTCAGGTGTAAATTTGAAAATGAACATAAAATACAGGCTCCATTCCTCTCAGCATCACTCCATTGAAGTCAGTGGAACTATGCCAAATTACCCACATTTTTAACATTAATAGTCCTGAAAGGATTGATTTTTAATGAAAAATTAACTGAGATAAAATAGCCATTAATTCTAGCTTTTATTGATATGTTATGAAAGATTGTTAATATAGTCCTGATACTTTTGTCAGATATCCTTCTAGGTTTCCTGGAACATGTTATTTCAGGAGTGATTTGAATTTAGCCCTAAAATCCTTCTACAGTGTCAGTTTGCAGTTCCATATTTATTTGAAGAAGTTTCCTCTCTGTGAATAAATTGTGCTCTTCTCTTTCCTACACATCCTAAAGGTTTTGCCCTTCATTTTGTTTTTCAGAATCGGCAGCATATAGAAGAGAGTCAGACAGGATGGGCTGGTGGAGTAGGGTTTTTGTTGTCTTTTACTATGATTTAATGAAAAGCTACTGTAATTTACTTATCTTCACAATAATGTTGGAAATATGAATAAGCTGGCATCATACTGTGTCATGGAATATATATATATATATATATATATAGAACACTACACCTGATGCATTTTGAGGCTGGGATTTTCAATGTGCCTGAGGGAGGTAGGTGCCCACCTCCCATTGACTTTGCAGATCTCAGTCTTAACGACTTTGGGCTATACTGAAGTTATAGAAATCACATCCACATAAGTGAGAAGGACCTAAGTGCACAGTGCCAGCAGTGGCTGCGAGAGGCATTCTGCTGGCAGAGGACGTAGATAAAAAAAGTTCCTCTGGCATCACTGGGCAGCTCCTATTCCTCCGGACATATCTATAATAAATATATTTCTGAAATGTAAACAGTGTTTTCAGAGCACAATTTTAGTGAAAAGTGCTGCTCTTCCTCACCAAGGGAGAAGCCTTTGAAGCCAGAGACCAGAAACCTGTGGGTAACTGATACTTGCTTTCAACTGCCAATACATCAATATAAATATCTATGTCCAATAGCTCTCACAGCATTCGGATATCTATCTATCCATCCATACATAGTTTCTATGTCCTATATATATATGTCTATTACTCCTCAAGCATGACAAAGTCACTTACCAAGATTCAATCAAGCAGTGTCTGCGTCTTCTTACACTGGTCTTAACTGAAAACTTCAATATGCAGTACACACAGTCCTATTATTTGAGATAACTACTATGCATCTACAGGGATAAGTCACTTTATTAGATCCCCTTTTCCTTACGTTCACTTTTGGATTAATGATGACAGGTTGCTATAAGAACTAATAGAAACTGCACAAAATAATTTTGCTTTATTCTCTATTGGGGGGTTTCATGGTTTAGGATGATTAATAATGGAATACAGAACAATTTAGCTCTGGGGTCACAGGTTCAAATACAGCTCAGGTCAGCAGTGTTAGAAAGTCATAGGATCTAATGAGTGTCTGATGGCATATGTGAAATGGGTTGGTGGCTTCAGACCATTTTCTGTGGCACCATTTTCTCTTATTTAAAAAATAAAAATCACAGTTGGCAGTAACTGGCTTCCTTGTTAACTGTCTCAGCAGAGACCAAGGTTTGAGCAGGAATAGAGATTGAACTATCTTTATACCCCAACAGGACTGAAGCATATTGGTGGGGCAGAGTGGAGAAGCTTGGACAGCCTCTGCCCTGTGCTGTACCTGCTTTGTGTATAAACAGAAAACTTTAGTCACCAGGACTATTAGTCCCAGCACCTTTCAAAAATACTAATTTTATTCAAAAACTTTTATTTTTAAAAATCATCAACTCGGACTATAATTAAAAAATGACTAAATTAAAAAATTGATCAAACCAAACACACACACACACACACAAAATAATCCCACCTGCATGAAGCAGAAAGCGTGTGTACATGTTGGCAGGCATTGTGGCCAGTTACCAGTTAAGAAGTTTGACAAAATGTACACTGTGATAAAAGGGAAGGCCAGTTAAAGCACTCTCTGGTTGCTTTAATGTACATATTGTAAACTGTGTATATTATAAACTGCTCAAAAAGCCTGGTTGTTTTTGTTTCTGTTCCTTTGTTTCAGTTCTTCGTTTCAACACCATATTTTACTTCAGACACCACTTCATACTACAAAATTTTTAGTGATAAGGCTGGTTATAAACATATTCATTACATCAAAGGCTCAGTGGTACGTCAAACAAAGAATTATCCTCAGTAAATTCCTACATTGTAGGTTCCTGAAATAACCTTGCTATATATCTCGTTTTATAGGAAAATGCAATACCAATTACAAATGGACAATGGGAGGCGATATACATTTTCAAAGTAACGGATGATGCAATGTAAGTCTTCTACAGAGCAGAGCCTGTTGTTTATGTGCTATTTGCTGTCCGTAAGAATGTACTACAATTATACTGATTTTTTCAGGATTCCATTAGTCTCATTGGACCGTGATATTCAAAGGGGCAGGTGCCTGGGACCTGCATGCAATTTTACTAGAATTACCACAGCTGTGTACAGAAATCAGGTATTTGGGCATGCACATGGCCATAGTTAGCTATGGTGAAAATACCCAGTCTGTGGACACAGCTATAGTAAATTTTGTGTACAAATATGCACATTTTTGCACACATGGGCTTCTGAAAGACCTTTTGAAAATCAAGGTCCACCATTTTTTTCTAATAATTTTTAGGCCTCTATTCAGCAAAGAACTAAAGCATCTTCTTAACTTTAAGCATGTGAGCAAACCCATCACCATTCAGCAGGACTTCAGTGCTTAGGGCTGAGCAAATGCTCTGCTGAATCTGAGTCATACTCTACAGTTATGCTTAGTCCTCTGTTGTACAGATGGATCTATACATTACACCTAGTTGATCAACGAACACCTGGGAAGTAGGATGAAGTGATTACATTTCATGGTTCACTTGCCATCTTCTTAGGATTTGAACAAAGGTTGCGAGGGATGAAAAACTATGGTACTTAACCCACTGTTACATCTTGATACCCCACACACACACACAGTCAAAATCCAAATTCTAGTTTAGTTAAATATAACTTTTCAAGCAGGCTTCTGACTTAGGATGCCCAATACTAATTCACAGCTTATGATTTCATGGACTACTTAATAACAAGCAAATTAATTTATAGATTCTATTCAAGCAATGAATTTGAAGGCTATCCAGGGAGAAGGAATATATACAAGTAAGTTCATATCAAACTTTTATAAATATTGATTAAATTAATATCAGATGGATCTGGGTTTATATCATATAGAAGAGAATTCTACACAGTCAGAAACAGTTTCAAAATTTTAAGAGTAAATATCAAGAAGTTCTTACCTAAAATTTGAATTGGGCTGTTGCACTGCACATGCGGGTATTTTGCAATGAATAGATAATATGTATTGCTATATTTAAAGTGACCACGCACACAACATTGGGATACATTTTCAGAATGTGGCCCCCATTTGTGTATATATCACTTCCAGGTACATTTTGATACAAGTCTATCACATATACATGATAGTATGTGTAAATCACCTGAACACACATGTGATAGTGCTAAAAATGCATATGCAAGTGTTTTTAAATGCAATTTGTACACACAAACAAATGGAGGAGGAAGCAGGGTCTAGTGGATAGGGCACTGGACATGGACTCAGGAGACCGGCTTCAATTCCAGGGCTTAGCCACAGACTTCCTGTCTGACCTTGGGAAAGTAACTTAACCTATCCCAGTGGTGGGCAACCAGCAGCCCACAGGCCGCACACGGCCCGTCAGGGTAATCCGCTGGTGGGCCGCGAGACGGTTTGTTTACATTGACCATCCGCAGGCATGGCCGCCCGCAACTCCCAGTGGCTGCGGTTCACCATTCCTGGCCAATGGGAGCTATGACCACTGGCCTATCCTGTGTTTCCTATCAGTAAAAGGAAGATAGTACTTCCCTACCTCTGAGATGCCGTGAGAGTAAAATCCATTAATAATAAATGTGAGGCACTCAGATTCTATGGTGATGAGGGCCATATTAGTACCTGAATATCTAAATAGACAGGCCACATTGAAGACTTTGAAAATATGATCCCAGAAATACTAAGCATATATCTGAAAGTTGGCACTGGAGAGGAATATTGTCTGAATCATACAACTATAGTTTAAAAATATTGAAAAACTGTAAACCATTGATTAGAAAGTGAAATTTAAATGTGACTTGTCTTTACAATATAGATGTTTTGGAGCAGGTGGGGCAGCATTATGTGGAAAATGTACTTCAAAGCAATATTATATTGTATTATTTTGTTTTCATTTCCTCCTAGAATTAGCATTAGAAGCAATCCTCCAAGGAAACAATGCATTACTTGTAATCTAAGGAAAGAAAGGTGCCAGTATTATACGGCGAGATTCAGTGAAAATGCTAAGTATTATGCCCTAGTCTGTTATGGTAAGTATAGTATGTGACCAAACAAATTCTAAGTTGTATTTTCAAGGGAATATGAGCTAGATGATATTTATTCCAGGCAATATTCATTCAGTTGACAGAAGAAGTTTTAAACTGAAAAGTGTTGGTTGCCAAAAACTGCAAAAAAAAAAAAAAAAAGTTCTCAGTTGCTGAAAACCAAAGTATTTTTGTTTTTTGGGATTTCAGTTTTTTTACAAAAACCTAAAAAAAATTGGCTAAAACAAATTTGTTAAAATATTTCACAGGAAAAAAAATAATTTCCTGACCAACTTCAGCCAGCTTCAGCCTTTCTGTTTCATTATTTGGGTTCCAGCTAATCTGTACTTTGATTCTAACATAGAAGGCCAAATCCAGCTGTGGCATAAGCAGATGCAACTCCCACTGAAGTCAGTAAAACTTGAGCCTGCTTATATTAGGGCTGAATTTGACTCTAAAAGTGCTGACAGTTTTCTAAGTGGTGTAGTTTTTTACAACAAATATAAACTTTCTGAAAATAAATGCAGCGAGACACAGGGATAAACATGAAACCTTTGAAATTGCTCTCAAGGCAGAAGTGGGTGAAATTTTGGTCCTACTGAAATCAATAGAGATTTTGCCTAGACCTCAGTGGGCCAGGTTTTCATCCATTATCAGGGCACTGTAAATAATGGACAGTATATCATATAAAAATTCAAAGGCAAAAAACTATACATTTCATCCTTCCCAATCCTATATGTTGTGTAGCATCTTTTGACACCATCTTTCAGAATATGAACTGAATGTACAGCTGTACACATAATAAAAACCCCAGCCACCGGAGCAAATGTAACAGAATGATAACACCTCTCAATCATCCTTGCCAAGAATATTTGATATTGTCACCACATGAAATCCACTCATCTTAGCAAATGTGATGTGACATGTTCTCAGAAGCCCATTTCACATTGTTAATTTTGAGTTCACCTTATGTAATGGCACCTTAGCTATTAGCTGGATGTCACCTTGTCTAAAGGAAAGAAATGGTCTTTGAGGGGTTTAAAAGTTACCTTCCTCCCTAGAGCTTTGTTGTTTGGTAATGGCCAAGAACCCATTTCCTAAGCAGTGCTTTTGACATAATGTGTGTGGCAGTGACTCCTGTGTTATGCACTAGGAACCCCAGAATTGTGCAACATTGCCTCCCCCCTCATGCTTGTATCCCTCACAGTTCCCAGCCCAGTACAATTTAATACAGAAACCTTTGTAGTTTTATATTTTGCTACTAAATTGAATTTATATTTCCCACAATTTTTCATTGTGTCACAGATTTTTCTATTAAAAATACATCACAGCATTGTAGATGATATGAAGATATGATGGAGATTTAGACAGATTGGTAGGGGACATTTGGGCTTTTGGTACCAAGACTGGGTGGGAAGCTAGTCTGGTTAACAATCAGTCATTCATTCATTATGTTGCTCATGGAGCATAGAGTGCACATTTCAGATCACCCATTTCCACAGAACCCAGTCTCCTGTCAGTGTTGCGGCCTGCTCTATATTAAGACTGAGGCAGGTGAGGTTGAAAGCCACGACATCCCTCCAGCATGTATGAGGCTGCCCATGAGGTCTTCTCCATCCAACTTTTGTTGGATCAAATGTATAAAACTGGTGCGCTGCTATGGACTGTGGCATGCAGAGCAGATGCCCAAGCCACCTGAGCTGGCATTGAGTCACTTGGGAAGACACTGGAGGCTGGTTGGTACGATGCTTGACATCCTTGTTTGTATCATGAGTATCTTGGCTCCACTGTTAGGGAAGGAAGCTGCCTTGGTGACATGAAACCTTGAATCCACAAGGCTGCGGGTGTTATGCTCTTTGAAAGCTTCTGTGGTGTCAATGCCACGTATCAACTTGGACTACGATACATATCTATCAAACAGTAGTGGCTTCTATCTTTTTGTATGGATCTGAAACCTGGGTCACTACTGAGACACAAATGCACCAGCTGTACACTTTTGACATGAAACAGCAACGATATATTGGGCATATGGTGATTTCATCACTTTTGGTTAACAATTATGACATTTAAATTGACATCCTTAGGCTTCTGAGTTGACATATTATTGAGATGGCTTGGGATAGTTCACACCTTTTCTTAGAGCATTGTTTCAGACTGTCTGCAGACTCAGGCAGAGAGCACTATGTGGAAGTTCAGTTCACTTTTTGAAAATATTCAGTGCAACTGTAAGATTTATTTATTTTTAAATGAAAGCTTGGATTCTGAAGCATAATTATGAAGCAATTTTCAAAAGGAGGGCAATCATACAGTCATTTGATGTGGCTGTATAATGACACTATGCCTGGGCCTTGGTAACAGCTATTATTACACTTGTTAGTAAGACATTTTCAAAGAGAGTGTTTACTGTTTTGTGGTGTAGGTGCAGGGGGGTGGACTAGAAGACCTCTTGAGGTCCCTTCCAGCCCTACATTTCTATGATTCTATAAAAAGGAAGTTATATGCAAACATCCGGTCAAGAAAATTCAAGTAATCTGACACATCTTATCATGAATATTTTAATAGTAACTCTAGTTTTCAAACCAAGTTATGTTTCAAAGGATATACAACTTTTTCTCTTTTAATTCTCATTATAGGTCCAGGCATTCCTATTTCCACTCTTTTTGACAGCAGCAGTGACCGAGGTACTGCAAATATTCTGTATATTTCTGTGCGTCGTTTTTATCCTGAATATTTACTAAATAAATCCCATAAGTCACTATTTAGACTTGCACTAAAGATGCTTTTAACCCTCTTTGAGAGTCAGATTCAATACCCAGATTCTTTCTTATTACATTGTGAAATTTGGATGTACTGTATTTTTATTGTTGAATCCAGCCTTGCATTTTGCATTGCTACAAGCAGCGGGTATACTGAGCATTGGTAACTCCCAGTGAGCCAAATCCTGAGCTCAATACACAGTTTCTACTCAACCCTTAGTTATGCACACTGCCATTGACCTGTATTTTGCCTGAGCAAGGGTTGACTAGAAATTTTGTGAGGAATCCAAAAGAAATGTCTGGAGCTGGAAAAGGTTGTTCCATTCCCATCATGTGTGCTTTTGTTCTCTAGCTATGTTCTTCCAACTCCTCCTCCTGCAAAATCTATGTATGAATTGCCACTTTTATCTGCCCATTAAGGGTCCCTTCTAATTTTCCCAGCAACCAGCACAATCTGTATGAAATAGTGAACAAAGTGTTGAATTATTAGTATGGCACTCTGGTATCTCCTTGTGCCTAGGAAACAAATGTTTAATTTAATGGACTTTTACCTTTGCCTTCACTGTGCCTTGCTCAGCCATGCTGCTTCACTATAGAAAGAACCTATTCAAGCTGCCTTCTTTTGTCTTTGCAGGGGAATTATGTAGCCACTTGTTTTAGTCATCTTTGTGCCACTTGGGCTAATTGCTTTAGGTGACCGTGAAGTGTTCGTCTTGGACTAGCCTGCAATTGCATAAGAGGGGCAGCGAGTCCATTTTCATTGTGGTTGGCAGGTATTTGACCACACACTACCCATGAATTCAAATGGGAGTTGTGCAGCTAAATTCACATACACCAGACTGGAAGGTTACCTTGGACTGTCTATAGCAATGGACAAACTTCAAAAAATTTGGAGCTCCAGTTTGGTTTGGTTCCAACATCAGGATGGTTTTTCAGCCTTTATCCAAGCTATCCAAAATTCCTGGATCTGCAAAACTGGCCTGGACATTCACAATAACTGACTTTCTTGAAAGAATTCTGGTATTTCCTGTTCCTGGTCAGCCTGTATTCTTCTGGTATTACTCCAGTCACAGAACCAGGAAGTGTTTTTCAAAAATGTAAAATGATGACAAAAAGTTTAACGGAAGTTGTTTAAAAAAAATCACGTAAGGTTCTGTTTCAGTTTGGGTGTGAAGATTCAGGTCACAGACCCTCATTAGGTACGACATTCTATGCCCATCCCTAGTCATAGGAAAGTATTTTGATACACAAAGTAGCTTTCAGTGGACTTCTACTGTGCCAGTACTACAATCTGTGCTGGATATTAATTATACAGAAAATATAACTTTTTAAATTTACATGTCAATGTTTGGTGCTTGATCATCTAGTAAAGTTTTTCAGTAAATAAACATGGTTATATTGAGATTTGATTAGAAATTAGTCTGCAAGTTACAATTCAGTGAAGTTACAGCAGAGGACAAGATTAAAGTATTAATTCAGATGCAGAGAAGCACATTGTATCTTGCTATATGAGGCAGGATAGAGAGGAGTGTGCAGTAATCCATTATTCAGGACAATGGATGTAACTAGAGTCAACATTTGGAGAAGCATGTTGCAGACAGGAGTGTATTCTACATAATTAACTAAATAAAAGGTAGGAAGAGTGAGGTGTGAGTGGACAAGGAGAGAAGAAATAATAGTCACATAAGATAAATTACTTTGTATCCCAAACAGAATATGTCAATGTTCCAGTTTATATGTAAATACAACTTCAAGTGTATGATTTTCCAATGTATGACCTCATTACCATATTTGTAAGAGTTTTCCATAGATTTCTTTTCCAGTCTAGCCAAAAACAAGGGAGTCTCCATTAACAGAGAAGAGTTGAAAAGCAAATTGATTGCTAATATGGAAACTTGTTTTACCTAGAGATTAAAGTCCTGGAAGACAATTTGGAATTAGAATCTGCGATGGAAAACATCAAAATGCCTAAGACAGACATTAATAAACTTGAAGTGGATGGAATTAGTAAGAATTATACAACTTCTATTACACTATTTACTTTTTCTATAATTTTTACACTTATTCTATTGTAGGAAGCATGCTCCAGCAGTTATTAAAACAAGGGATTTGGAATTAGGCTTCCTGGATTGTATTTCTGGTTCTGCCATGGATTCACTATTTGACTTTGAGAAACTCAATATCACTATGCTTCAGTTTGCCTGTCAGTGAAACAGATACAATACATCCCTACCACACAGCGGTGACGCTGTTAAGAGACTTAATTCATTAATATTTGTAAATTAATTAATTTACAAATATTTAAG
Source organism: Terrapene triunguis (assembly GCF_002925995.2). NCBI lineage: Eukaryota > Metazoa > Chordata > Testudines > Emydidae > Terrapene > Terrapene triunguis. Next base: position 31,724,317 of record NW_020664413.1, on the reverse strand, counting down.
TGTAAATTAATTTATTTTTCTCTCACATGAGAGAGAAAAATAAAAAGCATCGTGGTATTCATAAAAAGGTAATATGTAAACTGGTATGCATGCATTGCCTGTTATAATGCCTTGAGAATAGGGTCTGAATTGTGAAGGTGTTATCATTAGTGATTTTATAACATTATTTTATAGTATAGTAATAAATTGGTATAGAATGTTTCCTATACTCGTACAGCTCACCATTGAGATGGTATTTGTCATCCTGATTTCATTTTTTTCTAGATACCTGCAGAAATTAGACCCTAATATTATTGTATCCAGCTTAATTAAAAAAACAAAACAAATCCCAAAAGCCTCAACACTTTATTTCTTCAAGATTGTTTTTAAACAGTTAAATAGGAAAAATGACTTAAAATCAATTCATGACTCACAATTCATGAATCCTGTGTCTCATTGCTTACTCATTTTCATATGCTATTCCAATAAATAATGGCTCATACATAGAAAAATCATCTTAAACACTGATATATTTGTAATATATCTTTTTTTAGCTTTGTGGTACAAGATGCTTCTACCTCCGCAGTTTGATAGATCCAAGAAGTATCCTCTGCTTATTCAAGTGTATGTAAGATTTTCTTTTCTTTTTCCACATAATCTGCTTTATCAGAAAGGGTATTAGTTCTGACATGTCACGTGTAGTGCAGGATAAGTGCATTATTGTATATAACAAGCACACCAGTTCTTTGGTTTTAGGCTACATTTCTGAAATAGAATCCTGATCCTATTGAAATCAATGAGAGTTTTGTTGTTGATTTCAGTGAGACTAAGATTAGTCCTTCAGAAGGAGAATAGGAATTTGTAGAATATTGCTTGGAGTCAATTCCATTGCCGCTTCCATGTACCACAAGACTGCTTAAGATAGCACATTATGGGTTTCACTGTTGTTAACTTTGGAAAGTATGATATGAGCCTATTGGAAGTGGCTAAGAAGAAAAAATGTAAACATTGTGGGCTAGAGATTATCCCCAGCTTTCATTCAAGTGTATAAGGAGTAAAGCCCTTTCTGTTGTGTTGCTCAGCTGAGTAAGGTGTGCTCAGACTATGATGCCAGGTATCAGGGAGAAAGCAGGAGCTGCTCACTTGATATTCCCCTTAGTAAGCAAGTTGGCACAAAGGGGAAAGGAGGCCTTGCCTCTTCCCCACTCACTGCTGGTCAGATTATCAATCCAGATGCAGAGGGGTGTGGGGTCAACTGTATCCCAACAAGGGGTGAGGTAATTCACTCTGCCAGAACAAGGCAGAGAGGGGAGGAATTGTGACTTTGAGGCATAATATCTTCTCTGAGTTGCTCTTGGGACATTGCAGCCATGGGCCATTTTGGGCCAAATCGAATGGATCAACCTGAACTGAAGTGGATTACATCTGGCAAAGTCCCACACCTATATCAGTAAAGGTCTGATTGTTTCTGTCTGCTGAATACCATGAGCCTGTTCTGCCTTATAGGAGAAGATAGGCAGGGAAAATATGAGACACATGTATAACTACAGTCACTTCCAGAAATTTCCCCTCTCCAGAATTAAGATTCTGTTAGGCTGCCCACGAGGGGCTATGCATTCAAGAAGTTTCTTTTATATTAAATAAGATCTGAGGTTTAAGCTTTAGTTATTCCATTATTCATGTCCTGTATTTAATAAATGCTTTGTTTAAGATCATCCACCAAATCTAAATCTGAGATTCTGCGAATATTTCCTTTAGGTATGGAGGACCTTGCAGTCAGAATGTAAAGCATACATTTGGGATTAGCTGGATAACCTATCTTGCAAGCAGAGAGGAAATTATTGTTGCTCTTGTGGATGGCAGAGGGACAGCTTTTCAAGGTGACAAGATGCTACATGCAGTATATCGAAAACTCGGAGTCTATGAAATTGAGGACCAAATCTCAGCAGCGAAGTGAGTATCACAGTAGGATTCAATAGAATCCCTTCCACATGTTAAGCAACACTGAAGCAGTGGTCCATGAGACAGATTAGTAGATGCATTTCAAGGTCTTTTGAGCACCACTTGGCTGGTAAATGCTAAGAATGAAAATCTATATTGGGGCTCCTCATTGCCTCCAGTAGGCAAGACAAGAGATGGGACTCATGGAGAGCAAAAATTAGAGGTACATGGTACCCATGTGGTATCCCCTGAACCCATCACTCGATATACATAATCACTATAAAGGGTGCACTTAATACTGCTACTTCAATTCTTTAAGAGTAATAATGTGCATGTCCATAATGCCTTCAATCCTAGGATCTGAAAGCACTTGCCCATAGTCAGACGTGAAGTCTGTGGTACAACAGTACCCACATTTCTAGACTATCAGAGAGCGTGTTCAGTCACAAGACCCATCTTCCTTGTCATTCCAAGGTAGCAAGAAATGACAAGAGTGCCTGGGGCAACAGGTGCTGTCAGCAACCTCTTGCAATTCCTCCCACCCATGCTGCTCTGCATCAAAGTTATCCAGACTGCAAGTGCTCCAAACAGATATATCCCTCCTGAATGGAGCCTCTGGACAGAAAGGAGGACTGAGGGTCTCAGAAGCCTCAATTTGGGATTTCAGAGTCACAAGATACAACAGCACTACCAAAGCAGGTGTTTAGAATGGGAGGAGGGTTAGTGTGCAGCCCCAGGGGAGCTGTGTTGTGGGTGGAGAGGGATTAATTTTGTTTTGGGGAAGGTGCCCCAAAGGGGCTGATTGGTATCTAGGCAGACTTTTTTGGTGCTGTGGAGGCTGGGCAGGGGGAATGGGTGCCCCACCCAAATGATAGACCTGGCTGTGAATAGCAGAGCCAGGAATAGAATCCAGGAGCCCTGACACCCATGTCCCTGCTCTATGTGCTTGAGAGCACTGCCTCTAAGTACCCTTATCTCTTCCTTCCTGTTTCTGCTTAGTGATCTCTACATTTCCTCCTTAGCTATTATTGCATTAAGTATGGTGGTGTTATTATCCTTTTCATTGAAGACTGAAGCAGACTACCTGTTTTATCATTTCAGGCTTCTAAGTGTCATCTGTTATTTGCTTTTCTTTCCTGAAACATCGCAGCGACATAATCACTCACTTTATGAGATCATCAAAGTTATAAATTACCTGTTATTGCTCTAAAGTGACACTCCGACATGAAAGGAGTCAAAATCGACCTGTCAGAGACACAGTGAGGCTAAGGTGCTTCTGCAGCTGCAGTCTGGTCTGACAGCCTGTAAAGGAATGGCTGAAATTACCACAGACTTTCCATGTAAACTTTCCTCAATTCACTGCCAGCCTCTACACACATTTTACATTGTGTGTGTGTAGGATGGCTTCTGCTTCATTTTGCTAGTCTGTCCCAAGACTATGGGGCAGATTTACCAGCCAGGGCCATGCACCCTGGTGGGGGACTGCCCCCAGGAAGAGAGGTGCTTTAAACGTAGGAGCCCAGCTGGTGAAGGCTGCAGCAGAACTGTGCTGAATTAGTGCCCCCTCTGGAAGCCCACATCCCATGTCCCTCCCAGTCAATACCTCCTAATTTGGGTGTGGTTCTGGCCACTTGTGTGGGCTTCCTGGCAAAGGAAAGTTTGTAGCTGCTGGTAGAGACCCTGGGGTGAATCTGGCCCTATTTGGTGCATTTGTCACTATGCTTCCTCTAAATGTGGATGTGAAGATGGCCGAGAGAAAGAAGAGTGAGATTATATTGCTGAAAGGGACAGGGGAGTTGCCCTTAGCCTACTAGTTTTTAATCTTTCTTGTCTTTTCCCTCCTCCTGCCTCTTCTTCCCTGTTTTACCCTATTGTGTGCTGTGATCTGCACTGATAATTCACCCCGTTTACACAACTTTTTTCTAAGTGGCTTCTTTGGGAAGATGTCCCTGTGCACAAACCTTCAGCAGACTGCATCATTGCAATGGGATGCAGAGACAGGAAACCCAACGCCAGTGATCTGGTTTTCCCTTCGAGCTGCTTGATGATCAAACAGAGGAGTAAGGCATAGCCCTTCCCTCCTCTCTGAGCTTTATAACATGCATCTGCAGGGAGCCTTGGGAGAACTTTTCCTTGTTATTTTTTATTACAGTGCCATGAGTGTGCATGACACTTTACAGACAAATAAAAGAGCAGGGTAGTTTAAAACCTCAGGACCTAGTCCTGTAAGGCACCTCCGGAGAGTTACAGAGCACTGCTGAAAGTTGAATATGTTGAGCACCTTGCCAGATCAGGCCCTGATGTTAGTGACAACACAGCAAAGGCTGGCATTAAGAAAAGAGTGAATGGAATAATGGGAGAAGGAGTAAGAATAATGAAAGATCAGGAGATACATTTACTGGTGTGTATGCATCTTATTAGCTCCTTTTAAATCTATCTATAGATAGATTTAAATTGGGAACACAGTCAGGAATGAAGGCCAAAGGGGGTATTAATGATTTCTGAGTGTATCTTCTTTAGTTACTCTTCCATGCTGTGATCAGTGCTCCCACTGGGCTCCTTAAGCATTGCTTTCAGCTATGCCGTGGTCTCTCTACATAGATGAAAATAAATGTGCGTTTAAATACTAAGAGTAAAAAGTAAACTAAAGGGTGTTTCATTGATTCAGGAGGTCAAACAGATGACCATAATGGTCCCTTAAAATCCATGAAGCTGTTACTTGGTCCTTTGCAGAAATCAGATATGCTTTCTGTTCTGAGTGGTACCCTAATGTGTCTGGGAAGCATGAAAGAAGCTTGACCTCTTTTTTATTAACTAAATGTAATGTAAATAATCCTATTGGGTGATAAGAATGGCTTTATAATTGTGATTTTTCTTTTAAACAGAAAATTTATAGAAATGGGTTTTATTGATGAAAAAAGAATAGCAATATGGGGCTGGGTAAGTAGTTGCTGGTGTTTTTGGTATTTCCTTATTTACTTTTCTTAATCTTACTGTCGTTAGTGTTTTCTAAAATTCTTCCTTGTTTTCCACAAAGTCTCTCTAACGCTACTTCTCTAAACTTTTGTCACAGTAAAAAATTTTTAAAAATCAGATTTAATGAGGATTTTCAAACCTTTTGAAATACTGATTTTTCAGGAAGGACTGGGCTGAATTTTGAGTAGATCTCAGCTGCAAATATAGTTTAGGTTGAAACCAGGCAAAGCTCAGAAATTTCATTTGGCTTCACTGTTAATAATGGTGTTTATTTGAACACGATACTCACATCAAAATTCAAGAAGTGTGAATTTATGTGATCTGAAATTAAAAAAACCCAACAGAATCCCATTAATCCCTTTGATCTGAAACCACTCACTTTGGCATCACTCTGACTTCTGGTACCTCCTGATTTTTGTCTGGCCTGGAAATAGTGCATGGAGTTGAACTTCAGAGAAAATAAAGTGCACCAAACCTCTTTCCCAAACTAGAATTTTTTCTTTTACTGAAGAAGTACAAGGCTGAGGGCTGCACACTCCGAAGGCTGGGGGTTCCAAGTAGGGATGGGCAAAGCACATTGGATGAGGCCAAATCATCAGCTAGAACTTGAATCAAATCTAAACCTTTTGAGGTTTGGAAAAGTTTCTTTGCCTTTGTTTGACTTTTCCTGTGCCTTTGCTCTTCCTGATTGGGTTTGGGACCAGTGAAATACACAAGGAAAGTCATTCTCACTGCATTTCTAGGCCAGTCAAAACCAGGAGGCACTGGGGATCTTCCATTGTTTATTATTGTTATATTGTGCTTCATTTTTAAAGGGACATAATTGTAAACTAACCTCCTATTGGCCAGATTCTGCCAGCCCTACTTACATTGAGTAGTATCTGAGGGTGCCTGAGGGTCAGATTTCTAGAGCAGAATTTGGCTTTAACAGAAGAGAAAGAAACAATTATAATTATTGTCTTTCCCTTTGTTACCATTCAAACTTCAAGATAAGATCCTGGTATTGAAAGTAGTGTTTAAGAGTAAAGGATGAGCAGTGGCCCAACAGTAACAGACCGCAGTAGCTAGAACACTTCACGGACTAAACTGGGACGTTAGCCACCAATTAATTGATTCTTTCCAATGTTTTGCTATTTATAAATATTCATTTTTCTCTGATTATCTTTCAAAAAGAGTTAGTTTCATTCTCTTTAAACACTGTCTTTTTGCCAGAATTCTTCTAGTCAGTCGTTTAATTTTTCTTTTGTTTTTCCTTGGCCCAGTTGCCCCATGAGCAGCTTACCTAGAACCACGTTACAGGACAGAACTTGAAGATTCAGTTGAACAGTAGCAAACAAAAGTGGCGGATATGAGATGATATGTGAACAGGGCTGCTAACAGCTTTGTATGAAGTTTATATTAACTAATATTTTAGGTACTGTGATCATACACCAATACAAAACACCTAGATACAATTCAATGCAGTAAAATATAATTAAATGATACCTCTATTTAGGAGTAGGTAATTCTGATATAACACTTAATATTTTGGGGGCAAATCCTTATGTTTCCGAACAGAAAAAAAAATTTTTTTTTTTTTAAAACGATGCATTTTATTTAAATAAATAAAATTACAAGTTTCCCATACAAATGATGGAGACAATGTGGGGAGGTAATACCTTTTATTGGGCCAGCTTCTGTTGGTGAAAAGAGACAAGCTTTTGAGTTTACACAGAGCTCTTATTCACGTGTGTAAGCTCAAAAGCTTGTCTCTTTCATCAACAGAATTTGGTCCAATAAAAGGTATTACCTCCTCCACCTTGTTTCTCTCATTCTAGGACCAACACTGCAACCATACAAATGATGACATTTTACAGGTCAGAAGTATCATGGTCCAACATTAGATGCATTCTTAAACTAATGGCACTATTGCACAAGCAGTCAGTCTTTATATTTTAAGGAGGAAGCTGTCATTTTCCCACTCAGTCCACCAAAAAGCCTCTAGAGATCCAATATATTTCAATAGAGTTGAAAATGCATTCCTCTTTTGTACCTAAATGTCCCTATTCATAGTCTGTATGTGTTGGCAGGCATTATGTTTTTCACTTTTTCAGACTCACCAATCTCTCCTGGACACCAAAAGCCTGTAAAAGACTGTTACAGCAATTCAGGCTTCAAACTCCACCTCTTAACCTGCTATAGCACAATAATCTTTCTACTGCTGGTTCCTTATTTTCTGGCCTTGCTATGCTGATTTCTGATTTGGATAAATTCCCCTCAAGTTAGCTGAAAAATAATTTCATAAGTTCTCTGCTATATCCTTATTTGTTGCTTCTAGTTATTCCTCACTCTCATTTCAAGTTGGATACTATTTAGAAGGGGGTGGGGAGTTGCTTTATTTTTGACAGGCAATATGATTAAAACCAATACATTCATTAATTTCTAAACTTCCCTTTATATTTTGAACACAGAGGATGAGAATGCTCATCTGCAGGATTCTGAACAAGCCCCTTTGGCTCCTACTCCCCCCTCCTCCAGAAAGAATGGAAATCCTTTATCCTCTCTAGCTGTTCATCCAAGCGCTCACACTCCTCTCAGTCACACATTCTGCTCCCCCCATCCCTATCAAGCAAACCAAATGCCTCCACACCCAGTATCAACTGTTCTCAGCTGCCAGCCCCACCTCTTTGCACAGAACCTTTCCGAACTCCAGGCTGATTCTTCCCCTTGCCTCCTCTCCAAATATGAACTAATTCTCCCCTGCTGGTTCCCGGCCTGAGGGTCAGGCCGGGAACAAGCAGCAGGAGGGAGGTGGAGGAATTGCTTGCCCCACAGAGTTTTGACAGCTGGCAGCTGATCCTTTAAGAAGGGTGGGTGGGTTTCAGGAACAGGAAATTATGCAACCATGCGGACTGGCCATCATGTGTTCAATTATGTCTTTGAGGTAGTCAATACTAAGGCATCAGGTGTTAAGCTTCTTTATTTGGATAGGATGCCAAACAGAACTCAGCTTCCCCACTTTCTGGTCTTTAACATCCAGAGACTGGAGTCATTCTGTTTTATAGAGGCCTTAGAAATCAAACTTGATGCTGCATGAAATAGAGTACGAATGACATGGGACCAGATCCTGGCCTAAATGAAGGTCCTCTCTCTCCAATCTTGAGTGGAGTAATAAATAATACTCAAAGGTTACTTAATACTTCCCATCCCCAACATTCCTGTAATAGCATCTGAATCTGAGATATGCTTAGTACCTGTAACTCATTATCAGACCCTCAGTCTGTTAGAAACAATGCAAAAAAAAAAAAAACATCATAGTAACATCTCTTTTCCTTTGAACGTAAAATTATTTTGTTTACCTCAGCAGTTAGCTTAAGACAGAGGGGAAACTTCAGTCAGTTTTTTTAATGAGTTGCAAGAATATTTTCCTCACCCTTGCAGAAAAGAATCCAAAAATCTTGAAGAAAACATATCAGAATCATATATAGGGACAAAGGTAGAGTATTTTCTCTTTATTGCTGAGAACACAAATTTCAGTCCAGTCAGGCTTTCTAGTTAGTATAATTAGTTGAAATTTTTCTGTCTAAACTGTTTTTCGGTGGAAAATTGTGTTTTTGACTGTGACATTTGTTGTGAAAAGTTTTTTTTTCCCCATGAAAAAGTTCCACTTTTTGTTGGAAACACAAACACTTAAAACTGGGAGGGGGAGGGGAATTCTATTTTCAATAATGTTGCTGAAGTGCTTCATGGGAATGATAGTTTGGATGCCTCATTATCCCAGTTCTCCCTGTGGGTCAGGTCCTTTAGTTGGACTACATCTGCTATAATGCGCCACTATCAAGGATTTCCAGAATACACCATAGTAACTCAGCAAGAAGGGAGACTGTGGTGCATTTTGGGAGATGTAGTCTGCTCAGGGAGCCTGGCCCATAGAGGATCATAGAGACATGAGATACACAGTTCCCATGAGGCATTGCAGCAGCATTTCCAAATCAAAATGTTTGCTTTTCAGATGGAAATTTTTGGTTTGGGATTTTTTGCTGAGAAGTCTAACTTTGCCATGGGAAATTTTGACTAAAATGATTTTTTTCCCATTTCTATCAAAATTTTCTGCTAGGAAAAAAAAAGTTCCAACTAGCTCTACTGGGCAGCTCTGCAGCACATGGACATTGTTAAGGCATATAACAAAAGCCTGACCTTTCCGTGGGGTAGTGTAGTCTGCTTTAAAGCCAACATCCATAGCCTTCCACAACTTCTTGTCCATGGCCTCACATATGGGCTGATTCAATGTAAAAAAATTTTGGCAGAAAATTCCACTTTTGGCTAGGTAATTCAGTAGGTGAGGAATACTGGGATTGTCCTGAACCAGGGTCCCCAATGAAGCAGTAACATAGATGGTAGGAAGAGATGAAGTGATTAGATAGAATTGTCTTTTCCTTTTGTTCCTCACAAGGAGTCAGCCAGACTCAGTTCATGCTGGTGAAGGTAAAACCTCTAGTTGCTTTGCCCCCATGCTATTAAAGCAAATGTTTCCTTTGAATGTAATGTTTTGTTACTTGGATTCTCAGAGAACAAAGAAATAGCTACCTGCATAGTATTAACCTGCCTGTGATTTCTCTCCAGTCCTATGGTGGATATGTAACTTCTCTGGCACTTGGATCTGGCAGTGGAGTATTTAAATGTGGAATGGCAGTGGCTCCTGTCTCCAGCTGGGAATATTATGGTATAGAAACATTTCATAAACACTGACTCAGAAAGCATCACGTTATTCCAAGAGCTCGACAACTTGAAACCTTAAAAAAAGAAATCACCAAAATAAAATTCCTCAAAGCCTGTATTTAATCCTTTCTCTGCTGCCAATAGCTGCACCCAGCCTTTTGGAACAAATACTGTGTTCTGGCTAATCTCATTTGTGAATCTGTAAAGCCCCCTATGCATCCCATATGCATTCAGTGATGTGCTGGATGGGGCTTCCTAGAACTACTTGTTAAGTCTGCCACTGAACTGAGGGGACAACTTTGAGGTGATTTCTCTGCCTTTGAGGGAGTCACCCCTCTCTGGTTACATTATCCCTTCCAGAAATCACTTATCCTTGCAGCTCATAAAAATATTTCTGAAGGACAATTTTTTGCCTTTGAGATGGAATTGTTTGTACCAGATCTCCAGTATTTTTAAACATTTTTCCTAGCAGGACTTCCCATGAAGATTCTCAACCACTGCCCCCATTTTCTTCCATACAAGTTGAACATCACGTTGCATTAGATATACCCTTTGTCTGTTGGGTTCTCATTTACTCGAAGCATCCTTGACATCACACTGACAGTGTACAGGGGGCTTACAGTGGGTGTAAATTACATGTAACTACACTCACTGTAGTTGGGAGGGTAAGGTGCCTCTTGTTGGGAGGGTAAGGTGTCAGCGACCATTATGCAAGCAGTGAGAAAACTCTTGCTCAAAAAAATTGCCCGTGACATCACAGCTTAATCCGTTATTGCCCAGTATGGTCCACCTCCCCTTTCTGGAGAAAGGGATTGAAAAAGTGGTGTTGCAGCAACTGCAGTTGTATTGTGATTCCACAGATTTCCATGAGCCCCCCCAAGATGAGCTACAAACGTATATGTGGCACACAGATTGACTATTTATTTCTCCCTAGACACAGTTAGATGTGCGTACTGATTGTGTTAGATCTGTCAGCAGTCTCTGATCACACTGACCATAAACTATCATTGACTATCCTGTGGGTCTTTGCAGAGGCAGATGGAATGGCTGCATAATAATTTTTAGCCTTTCTTCCCAAAAGGGTAGTCATTGAGTAATTGCTCTTCCCTCCTACCTGGATTGAGCTTCAGCAACTTTTATTTAATGATGGTTCTGCCACTGGGAAGCATGAGACCCTGCCCCTGTGAGAGAAAGGAGGCTGTAAAATGTATCCTTTCTCCAAATCCATGTGCTAGTCAGGTAATGACATAATGCTACCATCTTCCAGCTCACGGATCCCCATTCTGCTGAACTCTGAGGTGCACATTACAGTAAGAACTCCATAGCAAAACAACCACCCACATTTCACTAAACAGCCTGGCAGCCATAGAAGATCACTTGTAAAGGTTAGGGCAGTAAGGTGCCGCAGCTGAAAGTCTCAGATGCAGAGAGGTTTGCTCTCACCTATGTCCCTATGTCAGTCACAGACTAAGGCTTGGTCTACACTCACCCCCCAAATCGAACTAAGGTACGCAACTTCAGCTACGTGAATAACATAGCTGAAGTTCGAAGTACCTTAGTTTGATCTTACCTCGGTCCACACGCGGCAGGCAGGCTCCCCCGTCGACTCCGCGGTACTCCTCTCCTCTAGCTGGAGTACCGCAGTCGACGGCGAGCACTTCCTGGTTCGACTTATCGCATCCAGACAAGATGCGATAAGTCGAACCCAGAACTTCGATTGCCAGCCGCCGAACTAGTGGCTGGGTGTAGACATACCGTAAGAAAGCAAAGAAACCACAGCGTTTGGTGTCAGTGAAAAACGGACAAAGACCTGAATATCCTGTGCATAGGGTTTTATACCACAGCCTAGGTCTCCCATTCTCCCACAGTGTCTGCATACACATTCAACAGGAAGGGTCACCAGGATGAAATCCTAAGGGACTCTTCCCTGCTTCTGAGTATGAAGTAATGTGTTGGTTACAATAAAGCTCTTGATAGTCTCTCTTGTGTGTCCCCTTGTGGCAGTAGATGTATGCTGGGTTACTCTAGGTATTGGTTCCTGGAATTTATCCTACTAGCTAAAGCGATCTCAGCCTTTGTCTATGGGACTGGGTGTTCCAGGTAGACTGCCAAAGCTTACATTTGATAGCTCTCAGGTCATGGTACACAACTTACCTGTTTGCTCAGCCCTTTTGTTAGGTCACTCGGGGTTGGGTATTTCTGCAGGGGCAGATAAAGTGGCAGTATGTTTATCAATGCATCTTCATCAATGATTTTTGTATGTAGCTAGTTTTAGTGTAGTGTGAGGCAGCCAGGAACTACAGTGATGGATGCCACAGATCTAGTCTAAAACAAGTAATACATTTAGGCTGTATTAATGGAACTGTGTGTAGTTTAAACACATACTCATAGTATTCAACCATTAGATGTGAATATATTTTGTCTAAAGCTCTTTTTTTTTTAAATATAATAGCATCTATCTACACAGAGCGATTTATGGGTCTTCCGACTGAGTCGGATAATCTCGAACACTACAAAGTAAGAACTCTTCATTGCATTTCTTTTCCTCAAACTTAGAATCACATTAGCAGGGAGGAAGGGAGTAGTGGGGAAGAGAAATCATCTTCTAGCCCTAGTAGTATCAGCCCTATAGCAGTGAAAGCTACTAGCATGGAATTCATCTGCCTATAGTTTACTCTTTTTTCCTATATTTAATAGTCTTAAATATTCTATGTTTAAGGGTCCTTGTTGTCCCATTGGAACAGACAGGGTCAGTTCAGATGTTGCTGCTTACCTTCAGCGTTGGGTGGGGGGACCCCCACCAGTTATGGGTTTAAATGATTATGATTACTGGTCGTTGGATCACTTGGTGTAGAATGCAAGCTGCTTTGTGCAGACTGTGGTGAAATGACACGAGCCCCCTAGGTAATCAGATTATTGCCCCTAAATGGGGGCACATTGCTGGTTCCTAACAGTTTAACAGGAAATTTCCATCCTCTTTTCATTCCCCTGATTCCCTCCACAAACATACATACCAGTTCTGAACACATTTAGGGCCTGGTCCAAATCCCACTGAAGTCAGGGGAAAGACTCTTACTGACTTCATTAGGCTTTGGGTTAGGCCCTTAATGCTCATTTCCAAACCCCATCCAAATGGCAGAAACTTCTCATCCCAAACTCCTCTGGCAGAGCATTTTGGCATAAGAGGAATGGCATTGCGGCCAGTGGGAGGGATAGGGTGGTGGCCTGAGATTTGTGTCAACTAGCCCTGGGAAAAGCCTAGAGAATATATCTGGCTGTCGTTCCAAGCCCAGAGAGTAATAAATAATCACTATTGTCGTTATAGTGCCAGTTTATATGATGATTCAGTTAGTTTTATACTATGCAATGAAAGCCTTTTACCTACGTGACTAAGTGGTCTAAATTGCAGCTGCTGAAGTGTTCATTTTTCCCCTGAACAGAATTCAACTGTGATGGCGAGAGCAGAGAATTTCCGAAACGTGGAATATCTTCTCATCCACGGAACAGCAGATGGTGAGGTTTACGAAAGACAGTTCAAATACTGAGCGACAACCTCTTTGTTTGAGAAACGTTAAGCATCTTTCTTTGACTTTGATTAGAGTCAGTACTTAGATGTTTGGTCCATTTCCATAGGGTATATAAAGTGTTGCTTACTCATTGTTAGTAATGTCAACTCGATAATTGATGGACTGAACTTAATGCACTGTAGCTTTAAGCTATCTGGTATTTACCAGATTTTAATAACCCACTCTTCCCTTTTTGTTCTGTTCCTTTTTCTAGATAATGTACATTTCCAGAACTCAGCACAGATCTCTAAAGCTTTGGTTAACGCACAGGTGGATTTCCAGGCAATGGTAGATAAGACTATTTTTCTTTTTAAGCATTGGCTGGTAATTCCTCTTACATCTGGGGACATTTTTAAGAAGCTCACTTTAGCCCAGTGAGTCCCATAGTGTAGCTTGTGGTCTGGGGAACACTTGCTGGTAGCCCCAGAAAACTGGCTAGCCAAATGACACTGGCTCTGCTCCTTGTTTCCAGCTGCTTCAACAAATGGTCAGGTTCTTCTTTGCAAATAATAGCTTTGAGACCTGTAACAGCACCTGGAAACAAGAACGAGCAGTCAGCCTAGATGGCTCTTCTTGAGGCTGTTGCTACCTAATAAAAGAGGAGGAGGAATTAGGAGCTGCCTTCAGGGACCTGCCAGCCACAAACAAAGATGAATGCTCGCAGAGAAGGGAACAAGGCATCTGGATAGTAGGTCCAGAGGGAGAAGAGAACAAGTTGTCAGGGAAGCCTATGCAGGGCAGCAGGGGCAGAGAGAACAGAACAGACAGGAGGGTGGAAGGGATGAATGAAGAGTAAAAGGGAGGTCAAATGGACAAAACATTTATTGCATCCATGCCAAGCTTTGCTTCTTCTATACCCTTCAGTCCTGAGCTAATGACAGATACACTAGCCTTGTCCCTGTCCTACCTCTGTCCATGAGCTCCCACACACATGAGTACATCGGAAACACCCATAGCACTTGGGTTTGTGGAACTCCATAAATGTATGGACCATTGTGTGGACTTCAGTTATCCTGCATTCCCCACCAATACAGCAAAAAAAAATGCTGGTTCTGCTGCATTTGCAGAGAAGAGAAGGACCTGGCCTAAAAAAATAATAATTTGGATTTCGGAGTGTCTTTATGATACCTGGATGGAAATAACTTAAGGCAGGTTGTCCAATTAAAAAATAAGTGAAAATAATTGCTGCTGTTCCAAGGTATAACATAATTCACCTAAGTCACTGTTCTCAGGAAGCTGTATATAATGCCTATGGAACTGATGTAATGCTGAATGATTTGGACAGAACTCCACAATTTTTAGGCAAGGGCTGTTTGGCGAGAGTAAAACATTGCTAGCCAAGTCTGTCTTCTTAATAATCCTACTGCTAAGGACATGCAACACATGCCAAGAACTCTTGTCCCTGAGGGCATCTTGGAGTGTTTTGCTCTGGCTTGATGCAACTAACTCACCAGGCAGCCACTCTGACTCACAAATCACAGATTATTTAGAAACTTTGTTCAATGAGAATATGAATATAATGAAAACTGATCAAAAATAATTAACACAAAAAGAACAAAGATCTACCAAGTCACTGCCCATTTGCCTTTGTGAGGCACCTTGCAACCTTTATGGGGCTGTGTAGAGGAGCGGACTCACCCCTGCGGCACCTCCTGCTGGTGACTTCTGGGAATTAGCTCTTCCAGCATCCTGGAGCTCCCTCTGCAGGCCGGTGATCCGCCTGTCCTCTGGCCCCCGTGTCCCTCCCGGACCCCGGTGCCCTTGTATCTGGGGTGCTGCCCCCTGGCAGTACCCCTCAGTACTAGGGCCTCCCCTCCCCAGGGAACCTCCACACACTATCCCTACCTCACCTCAGAATAAGGCCACTGCCAGTCACCAACTAGCCCCCATTCCCTGGGGCACACTGCAGTATAGGCCACTCATCATAGGCAAGGTTGGGTTTGGACCTGCTGCCTTGGCCTAGCCCTGGGCTGCCCTCTGCAACCCCCAGTACCCCTTGGCCTTCCACTAGGCCGCAGCCTGGGGCTTTTCAGGCTGAAGCTCCCCAGCCTGTCCCCAGCCCTGCTCCACTCAGGTACCCTGTCTCTAGCTTGCTACAGCCAGGCCCTTCTCTCTCTGAAGGCAGAGAGAGGCTCCCGGCTCCCAGCCTCTTATATAGGGCCAGCTGAGGCCTGATTGGGGCGCGACCCAGCTGTGGCTACTTCCCCAATCAGCCTAGTAGCTTTTCCCTTTACCCCAGCCCTCTGCCAGGACTGTTTTAAACCCCTCAGGCAGGAGTGGGATAACCACCCTGCTACAGGCTGTAATAATAATTAATAAAGATCAAGCTTCTGGATTGTTTACTTACTGTAGGATGGAGAAATCAAGTGTGCTTTGTTGGATTTTTTTCTTCTTTTTCAGTGGTACACTGATCAGGACCATGGAATTCCAGGCCTTTCAAGTAAACATCTTTACACCCATATGACCCACTTCCTCAAACAATGTTTTTCCCTGTCAGAGTAACAAAGGTATTCTCAGCACGATGAAGCATCTTATACATCACTGAGAGCTAGATGTGCCTTGAGGTAATGCAGTTGTTACTGCGTGCGCACAGATTAAGTATATTCTGCAGGTGGATTAATAGTTAAAGATTAAGATACTTTTAATTTGGAGTTTACATCTGTTACTGATGTTGTATAATAGCAGATAATGTACCACTACAGGTTTTGGCACATTTAACACTGGCTTGTTAGAAAAAAATAAAACCAGAATTTAAAATGCTATGTGTGGTTATTGTTATCTTGCATAAAACTTGTGTTCTGGGTTCTGGTTCATGTTCCAGAGATAGATGCTCATTTGGGAAGAAGATGTAAAGCCAAATGAATATGCTTGCTTAGTTATATGAATAACAGTTGAGAGAGCAATGTGATTTGCTAATTAATGCCCCAACCACAGTAACCGGGGCAAAACCTAGTGCTGGGTGAACCACACCAGGTTTGGAATTGCAGTTTGTATAATCATCCTGAAGCTTAGATGCTTGTCCAAAGTTTAGTCAGTGCTGGTGGGTTTGAAATCCTGAGTTCCAAAGAAGAGTCTTTTCCTGAGATTTCCACTGCTTCCTAGCATGAGCGAAGTCAGTAGCTTGGTGTTTCTGGTCTTCATCTGGGCTGATATGAAAACATTCACAGAGGCTTGAATTTTTTTTTTTTATTTACCAAACCTTTTGAAACTCAAACCAAGTTTCAGTTTGGGTTCATTTTAAGGGGTAGAAGAAGTAGGCTTAGCACAGTTATTTTATCCCAACAGTTGTTTCCATTCTTATCCAGAACTTGCTAGCCACATTGTGTGTATCCAGTGACCAAATCCATGGCAGAGGCATCATTTTCATGAAGTTTCAATGGGCAGTTTTATCCTGGTGATGCCCATCTCCTTGCTGGGACCCCCATTTTACAGGTGGGGAACTGAGGCACAGAGTTCCCAAGGTCACACAGGAAGTCCATGGTGGAGTAAGGAATTGAATCTGGGTGTCCTATGTCCCAGACTAGTGCCCCAACCACTGGGCCATTCTTCCTCTGCTAGCTAGTTAGCCTCCCTCAAATTTCTAACTGTAATAGCACCACTGAACTGAATCTCAAATACCATTCAGTCAAAAATGAGAAGAATCATTCAGTTTTTTCTTGCTTTGTTTTCAATTAATGTTAATCCACTTAAAACAGATTTTTTTTAAAGATCGCTCAGTGATACTTGGGCCCTGATTCACCACTGCGTGACTCCAGTTTAACGCTGGTGCAACTCCACTGAAATCAGTGTAACTGAAGTTGCACTGTGGTGACCCTAAGTTTTGGGCCCTGATTCGCTCTCAATGTTTGGGGGGATGCTGCTTGGGAAGAGTCTTTTACAGGGTGCAGATGTGGGAAGCGTCGCCTCACCCTTTCAAAATAGATCTAGTCAAGTTCTAGAGGATGTTCAGAAATCAACTAAATAAAGATACAAAAAATGGAATCTGAGGAAAAGTGAGGTGAACTTGGCAAAGAGAAGCTAGAAGGATAACATAACTATCTACAGATACACAAAATGATGTTATAAAGATGATAGTCATTGCTAGTCCATGAGAACAGAATCTGGAATAATGGACAGAAGACAAAGAAGGAAAATTTTATGGTAAATATTTAGAAAACACCCTAAATTCACGTTTCCTGGCATGGGCAAGGTCAGTACCATGCTACTACCAGCATGTCTTTTTGTTATGTACCAGCAGGTCTTTTTGTTATGACTTTGTACACAGCCTAGCCCAGTGGGTTTATTGTCTCTCTTTGGAGTCCCTCAGCACTTCCACAATGCAAATAAACAAACAACAACAACAACAACAATAAAAGGGAACTGGAAAAGAGATACCAAAAGTGGCTTTGAAATCACTACCAGTGTGGACATTCGAGCCCTAGACTAAGCATTCATCGATCAGAGATGATTTGAGAATTAAATCAATCCTGCCATGATGCAGGGAAATGGACAAGATGTTCTACTAGAGTAGAACCAGTGCAAACCAAATAATTCTATGATCATACTTGCATAGGAGTTACCATACTGTATCAGACCCAGGGTCCATCTTATCCAGCTTCTTGTCTTTGACAGTAGCCAGTGCACCATGCTTTAGAGGAAGGTGCAAGAAACCTTGAGGTGGGCAGTTATTGAATAACCTGCCCATAAGGAAAGCTTTTCTCTAACCCTGTCCGCTATTGCCTTAGATTTCTTTGTGGGAAAGCAAAGGCCTTAATTTAACCAAAATGACAAAAATACAGGATTTGTCCAATGGAGTTAAAAGGTGGAAGCAACCTGCGATATAACAACTCCCTTTGTTTTGTGGATGGCGATAACAAATCTGATTTTCCTCATATAAAAACATTCTTCAGAGAAAGATAACTCTTTATGTAAATGTTGTTGCCAAGCTGTTTGTAATGGTTAAATTATACTTTGATGGGAACTCTTCAGAAAATATTCAGTTCAGTTAAGGTTTTTTTGGAAACACTCCAATTAAGTGACGTTAATGAGCTTTTTGTTGGTAATGTAATTAAAATTCAGCTGTTCTAATTGTAAAAAGGAAAAAATTATAGCTCTGAGAAAGCTAACAGTAAAATAAGCAAATATAACATGAAGCAGGGCTAATTAAATGGTGATTATATGGGCCTCTGTGAGTGTTCTACTGACAACAGTGCTTTCAATAATGGGTGATTTCACAAATGAGGAATACAAGTCAGTTGAATTTATTAGGGCCTAATTCTCAACTCTCTTACAGTGGTGTAACTCCAGAGAAGCCTCTGTAAAATGGGTATGACTGAGCGGAGAATCCGTATTTAGGTGTCTAAGGATATAGATAGGCACCTGCTGCAATTTTCAAAAGCATCTAACTCCCATTGATTGAAATGGGAGTTAGACACCTAGGCACTTTTAAGATTTCACATGCCACCTATCTGTATCTTTAGGCATCTAAATACCTTTAAAAATCAGCCCCTACTATCTAATATTGGAAGTATAACCAATTAAATGATTCTGACCTAAAGAGTCATTCATAAGCTGTGTAAGGTATGAAGCCAGAAGCGCTTGGAGGGATGGGCATACCTGGAGAGTTTAAACGGGGGGTGTGTGTGTCTCTGTGTGTAGATAGATGAAATAATGTTTAGAAGTGGACTAAGTTGCCTGGGCATCATTGTTAATCTGCTCTAGTGCCTAGCTATTATCTGGGAAAATAGAGCAGGCATTGTTAAACTTGGCTTCTGGGGGTGGGGGAGAAAGTAGTGGTATAGACGGGGGGGGGGGGCGGGAGAAAGCACAGCGTTCTGTTAGTTCTGCTTAGTGTTTTTCTGTATCAGCCACTGTGCACTCGGTTCATTGTTTGTAAGGAAAAGCAGGACTACGTCTCCAGTACAGTGTGACGACTACACAGCACTGCTGGAATAACTTCTACCCTGCAATCAGTAAGACAGGGCAGATGAGTTAAGTAGTTAAGGGTGGGAGGCGATATCTTCAGCTGATGCCAGTATTGAAATCTCCTTGTAATCACATATGCTCCGTCCACATAGGCAGTCTGTGCTAACAGCAGGCAATAGGGCTGATGTGCAATGCAGAAACTCCCATGTGTTCATGCCTTAGCAACTGACACTGCCCATCAGAATCCCTGCAGCACTCTCCACTCTGTATTGCCATCCACCAAGTCTGGCACAGTCTCAGCATGTCTACTGACTGTCAGAATGAGCTAGCACACTCCTCCCCTCACACAGGGGTTCAGGCAGGCTACAGCTCCACGTAGCCCCTGCCTCCAGTCAGGCTTTCAGCTCACCCCTGGGTGGATAGCCTGCCTGCTCTGCTTCTCAGCCTTCTTACAGGCTGCTTCCAAGAGATGGAACACTCTACCTCCTGCCCTCTGGGTCTCCTCCCAAGCTGGGCTCACCCAGCTCTATGGAAACAAACTGTGCTCTCCCGCAGCTGAGCTTTATTTCTAATTAGGCCTGGCCCATTCTCCAGGTGCAAGCAGGCAGGTTAACTGATCTCTCAGGCCTGTATTACCCCTTTCCCAACATGTGTGAGGTGAACACCCTATTCATACCTTGGATTTAGTCTCAAACATGACATTTTAACTCTCTCTGACACAATTTACCACAGTGGACAGCTAAACTTTGGCTTTAAATAACTCGAAGGGGATGTCTACACTTGGAGTTGGGAGTGTGAGTCCCAATCAAGGAGACATGCCTGTGCTAGCTCCAATCAAGCTATCATGCTAAAAACAGAGTATAGCTGTGGCAGCGGGAGTGACTAGCCACCCTGAATATGGTCCCATTGAAGATGGTAGGTACCTAGTCAGGGTCTGGTTGCAACACCTCAGCTTCACTCTGTAGCATGCTGTGTCAGTCAGAGCTAGCCTGGGTAGGTCTCCTTGAGCTCGAAATCCCACCCCCAGCTCAAAGTGTAGTTATTTAAACAAGTCTGCTAAGTCACTGGAGATGGAGCTTTAGAGAGGAAGTGTGTAGACACTACTATTTTATTTGTATTGAGCAGAGAAGTCCTTGTACTGGGAAATAATCAAACACCGATTAGATTGTTTACAGTTCCAGTTCCCCTGTGGATGCGTTGCTAGCACAAAATAAACCAAACATGGTGGCAAAGCAGGGGCTGCTTCAGCTCAGTGGCTTAAATAGTTCACGTACAGCATCTACACGTGCACAGCAGTAGATCCTCTGGCCACACTCCAATCCCATGCTCTCTCCTGCTTCCTGCCCCCCCACACCCATTCCATACTGTACAGGGTGCACATGCCCCATGAGCATCTCTCCCACATCCAGCCCCTCTTTCCCAGCCAAACTGGAACTACACCAGTTCTGCTGCACTGGACCTTCTGTGGCTGCAGAATAAGCCTGGAGAAAAACATGAGTGAAAAGGCCAGGTGCACCTCCAGCCAGTCCTCCAGGCCATGGTTCAAGCCCATAACAAATTGGATCAGAGATAAAGTCAAATTCACATCACATTCAGTATTTTCCAGTTTATCAGTCAGCTCCCAATTACAGGGCACAGCTGTTTAATACATTTTACAGAGCCATTTAAATGCTTTGTATTTAATCTGAATAATTTATCATATTTGCTAACAGTATTGGTATTACTTTCAATTATATTCATTGTCTTCACAAAATGTAGCATAGCTAGTACACAGTGGGCCAACTTCTCTGCCCGTGTAAATTGCTGCAGCTCCATTGATTTGTGGCCCGTTGCATAGGAGTGATACCTCTACTCACTGAGGGCCAAACCCCCAGCCTTGATACATCCATGGCATGGAGCCTAGCTGGAGCTGCACAGTTTAGCCAGGTTCTGGGGCACTAGAGTCTTTTATGTAGCCTGAGGGGGGGAAATCCTCCTTCACTGAAAGCCATCACTGCTCTGTGAGGTGTAGTCAAGACTGGGGAATGATGTCAGGCAGGTTATGAGCATGTGCTGTGCCTCTCTGAAACCCACAGTGCGACTTCAGATCCCCTCTGACTGACAGGCAGTGGTGGGGACCCTTAACAGGTCATATAGCCCAAACAGTATAGTCCTGGCTGACAAGTCATTGGACAGATGAACACCTCCAGGGTAACTGTCATGAAAAAAGGGGGACATGTTTACAACCCATTCCCCCAAGACACAACCACCACCAATATGCATGTGTTGTGTATTTAATAACAAAAATGGTAGAAAAACAGTAACAAAAAAAGGTCACTGGAATGTGCTGACTTGGTTGAAAAACAAAATTTAGAAAAAAAAATGTTTGTTTTTCATAAAAAATCAAATTGTGATGAGAAACTTCCTTGAAAGTACAAAATTCAAAAAATTTCAACCACCTCTAATAAATACACTGGACACATACTTGAAACATTTCTGTAATTTTGTTTGGCATACAGCTCACCCATTGCATACAGTTGCACTCACAAATATGCAGCAATAACTAAAAGCACAGATGGGTTTTGCTTCTTTCCAGTAAAGTTTTTATATTGTGTATCATTCAAGACATATTTGTAATTTGATGATCACAACTAGATTGTGCTGAACTAAATAATCTATGTAGCAAGTTGCCTATCCAGTTGCATTCAGCTGCTCTGTTTCATACGTCATACTCATTTGAAATGACTATACTGTAAATAGAAAACTTTATTTTTACACTAGAGAATAAATAGGACTAAACAAACAAGAAGAAAAGAACTGACAGAATTCTGGGGAAGGTGATATTGTATTATCTTCTGCAGAGCTGATTTAGGAAGGCTGTGTATCTTTCAACTAAAAATAAATAACACTCAACATGTAGTAATGTAATGTTAGTAGCAATCCATCGCAACAGGACTATCTGTATACCGTACTGGACAAGAAACTGATAAAAGGCCAACTGAACACCATCTGCTGTCCTGCCTGGGAACTGCAGAACTGGTGTGTTCTCATAGAAGGGTAGGAAAGTTCACCAACATGATGGAGAGACACAGTACCTTGCAATATTGAAGGATTCAACCCACTTTCCTATTTAAAGTCTGATTTTGCCCCCCATACCTAACAATCTTAAAATCTTAGTCCAGAGTAAATTTTTTAAAAATTTGGGGCAAGGTAGGCAAGGTACTTTAGTGGTACACCTCTACCCCGATATAACATGGCCCGATACAACATGAATTCGGATATAACGCGGTAAAGCAGCGCTCCAGGGGGGCGGGGTTGCGCACTCCGGCGGATCAAAGCAAGTTCGATATAACGCGGTTTCACCTATAATGCAGTAAGATTTTTTGGCTCCCGAGGACAGCGTTATATCGGGGGAGAGGTGTATTAAGGTTCCCTAAAATGAATGGATTTGGTTTTGCAAGTTGTGTGAATGCTTAATTTGGCTCCCAAACATCTTGGCATAGAGGCTGCAGACCTGTTTCATTCTGTCAGTGCTGGGGAGGATTGGTGCCTTGGATTAGTTTGGGGGGTGTGTGCAGTGAGGTTGTGTTGGAGAGGAATTATACAGATATTAACACACCTTTCAGACAAAAGTTTGAAAAGCTAAAGTATGTGTGATATACGTGCACTATTTGGATCCATGTGTTAATATATGTAAGCACACAATCCCAATCCATACATTGAATCAGGGCTTGAAAACATTTTGGATTGGTGAGAGCGAGAATAGAAAGGTAAGGGGGAGAGAAATGAGAAAGAGAGACGGGAGGGAGTAAAAAGGAGATTATTGATGAGGGAAAGTGATGGGGGAAGAAATGAATGAGGAGGGAGAATGAATTGATATAGGAAGGAGGAAGAGTGAATGAAAAGTGGAGGAATGTAGGGAATGGTAGTGGGAGAGGCTGTGCACTTAAGTTTTAAACTTCAGCACAGGCAGTCATTTGTCCTTCACATAGAGAAAACTTAACGGGAACATTGGTTTCAGTACATGGACCCTGTGAGTGGAACAATGCAATAACTTCACAATGTTAGAAATTAAAATATACCATGTGGCCAGTGTAAGGTGGCATGATATGATGAGATTTGCTGTTCCCTAGGTATATACAGTAATACCGTACTAGTTACATAGGTATCTATGGGGTGGGAGTTGGTGAGCATACATTACAATTTGTATTTGCTATTATATTACATATGTGCTCTAAACCTATAAGGCTAGATTCTGGTTTATATTCTGACTCCTTTTATGCTGCTCAGGTAGTATGTGTGGCTGGAAGCTGGCCAGTCGGTCAGCAAAGAATTCTTCTAATGAAGGAGAACTCTGCTGATGTGAGGGGTTAGGTGGGAAGAGAGAGGATTTATCTTTAGGGACCATACTCCAGTATCATAAGTTAGCCCCTACGATGCTCTAGTTTATGCTGGGGCCACTGCTGGTGCACAGGTTCAGTGAGCTGTAAGTGGCTTCCTAGTGGTCCCACACCCTTCCCTCTACCAAGCAGAATTTTAGGCTTAGGGGAGTGTTTAGCCCTTAATTTCTAACATCTTATCTGGACCATCTGATCACTTACAAATGTAATAAGCACTTTCAGTTGTACATACATTATTACAATTTGTACTTACAGGTTTAGCAGGTAGTTCCAGATCCATATTGTCCCCACCCATGAAAAATCCCACAGGAGGAAGTCTCCATTGTGATCCCCTCTTGGAGACCCCAGACTGTTGTTTCATAAAAGAGTATGAAGGACCCATCCCCCAACACTGGCATATCCTCAGGAATCTGTTCAGATCCCAGGTCCTCTATGCCAGTGTTGGCTATTGGTGCCCTTCCCTCCTGCCTCCTTGGCAATGCTACTTCATCAGAGCTGGGCTACTGACCCTGTCACTGATGCCCCAAGGACTCACTCTGAAGGGCACCTCTACATGATATAATACAGCCTGGGCCTATATTATCCTTTTAAACTCATTTCCAGGGCACCGGGCTATATGAGCAGATCTAGGGGGCATGATGTAGATCTCAGTTATGTAACAAGTATTTGGCATACAGATCACACACGTACCATATATTCTCAGATGTAGGAATTTACAAAATTGATACATTGCACCTGGAGATAATTTGAATTGAAACCGAATGTTTTTGTTACATTCAATCTGTCTGGTTTAGGGGTACTGGTGCCCATCACAGTAGTATCTCAGCTTTTCTTGGGTTAATTATATCGGCACAGCAAGGTCTCTGGTGGACTTTATGGAGTCTTCCCTTTCTCTGGTTGTGCGGGACTTTGTGTGAGGTTCATGTTTCTTATTATTTTATTATTATTACTGTTTTATTATGTTAAACTTATAAAATTGATGGGTGAAGTCCTCGCCCCACTGAAATCAATGGGAGTTTTGCCATTGACTTCAGTGGAGCCAGGACTTCACCCATCAATTTTAAATGAAATGTCAGATAGGCAAACATGAATTTGAAGGACATGTTGCATTGATTCCTAGCACCTTTATTTAATTGTGTATAGCCCTAATGTCCTCCTGATTGATATTTACTTCTTTTGACATTGACACCTCATTCCTTTTGCGTCTCCATTAAGGACCCATCTCAGCACTGATGTCATATGGTAAGCAGAATCAATATGTGTAATTGCTTGTAAAAATTGTCAAATGTAAAGTAAAGAATGGCAAATATGATTTTTTTAAGTTGAATAAGGAAACTGTCAGCAATGATGCACTCTCATAATGCTTACTAGAGCTGAACAGTATATATAAGGCTGAGCCACAGAGGCAGCTAGGCAGATCTCAGGATCCTGAAGGCTTCCCAAAGTTCTGGAAGAGTAGCTACTCTTTCCCCAATCGCTGTGCATCACTTCAAAGTATCAGAAGGTAAGATTCATGCTAGCCACCTATAAGATTTATTCAATGGGCTGAGTGCAATTGTTCTGTCCAAGGTTTGTAAAGCAAATACAGGATCTCTCAACATGGTGCTTTTTAAGTTTTTCTTTTATTATTATTATGTATTATCTTTTTATATTTGGAATGAATAAGTAGTGTATATAGTTAAATTTTAATCACTTTTAGTTTATTCAATGGAAGGCAACTAATTTAAGAGAGAATGATCCAAAGATGCAAAATCAACTTCTAAGGCTGACAGAAATGATAGAAAGGAGGATGATTAAACATGGAATCATGGAAGAAATGCATTATAGTAAGAATTTAAATGTTAGACACTTATACATAAATACTGATTTTTGTTGTTTGTCTTACACTTCCATTTTCAAATACCATTCACTAGGCATGTGTCCACAGATACTGAACCATTTTGACTTTAAACATCGTCATCCCTTGTACGAACATCCTAAAAGTCCTATAGAAATCAATAGGGATGAAACTAGTAGGGGGCTAGAGAAATTAAATAGGTTTCTATGAACATTACTTGAAAATATCTCAAGGCAGATTTGCCACTCCATTACAACAGTTTTACACTGGTCTAACTCCATTGAAAGTATGTGGTTTTCATTCATTTTATGTAATTACACCATAAAATGCCATATGGGAAAGATATATATCATTTAATAGAAAATTATAACCTTCTTGTTGGTTATTTTGAACCAGCCTACAGAATTTAATACAGAATTATATCCCAGTTGTGGAATACTGTAGGATGGTGCAAAAAACTTCTAGAAAGGTATCGATTACATTCTATAGAACTTTTCCATAAATGCATTTTACAGTGCAGTGTGTATAAATTAGTAGTAAATTACATGTACATTAAAGAGATAGTTGATTCATAATTAATAACCTGTACTATCTACAACAGTCTCAGATCTCCAGAAATCTATTCTTATTCACTTTTTAATTTTCAAATGAAAATATTTCTCATTATTCAGCCATGATGTAACTCAACGGATTGTTGGAATGAATTGGGCTTTTAGCAGGATTCTTTGTGAAAACTTTGTTGCAATATATCCAAGTACAGCTTCCACACAGTACACTAAAGAGATCTGTAGTAAAATATGTTCAGAAGACTAGTGAAAGTCCAGGTTATCAAGAAAAAATATTCCTCTGTAATTCCAAATGCAAAGTCAATGCTATATGAGTCAATAACTGTTTTCAGCCTTAAACATTTTGATCAAGATTTGATAAATACATATTATTGACAGTCTCTCTGGTGGCTGGGATCCTGGTTAAGAACATCCATTCAGCTGATTTGTTAATTTTTATGTGTCTCACTGTAACAACCTCAGTTTAGCTAATACATTTTGAAATTGCAGGAAAGGAAGGATTTGAACTGTACTTTCTAATTTCTAATTGAAGAGGAATTAGAAATGAATTCATTAGCCAACTAAAAAAACAGATAATTTTCTATTTAAAATTTATTTCAGTTTGACTGGAATTTTGACACTTGAGACCGCAAGCTTTGTAGCTGTTTCTACAAAAAATCTAAACCTCTCAAACAGATTCAAGAGCCAGGTTCCACTTGCTATAGAAATAGTTTTATCTGGCTCTCAATAAATAATTATAGGTAATAAATCTGTACAAATATTCTTTTGTTAATAATTCGTCTTTCTCTATAGGGCACACTTTTGTGTTTTCTAGAATGAAGTAGTAATAGTATAAGAACACATTTCTAGTTACTACTTTTGTCTTTGACTTATAGAAAATAAATAACTATTACTGACCGTGATTACCAATGCTAAATATTGAAGAATAAATGTACAAAAATGCATCTTAAATTTTAAGATAAAACATTTGACAAATATTTAATGAAAGTGCAGCAGTTTTCAAAATATCTGGCTGGCTAAAAGGCAGGTTCCTCTAACTTAAAGATTTTCAAATCTTGCAAATACTTTAGTAATCTTTTCTTTTTTTACTAATCTCACCAAATTCTACTTGCTGATACAACCTAAGGTCTTGATTCTGAAAAACATACTTATTTAGAAAGAACTCAAACACTTACTTAAATTTAAACATATGCCAAAATCATATCAAAGTAAATGGGAGTGCTCTCATATATAACATTAAGCACTTTGTGTAAGTCTTGCAGGATTGGAGCTTAAGGATCTGTCCCCAAAACCCACTGAAATTAATGAGAATCTTTCCAAAGATTTCAGTAGACTTTGAATCATGATCTTTATATTTCTAAATTATTTACTGAAGATCAACTTTTTCTTATTGAGGATATTCAACATAAACAGTATTTAATAATCAAACTATTTCATGCCGAATCCTGCCTGTTCTAGAAACTTTTGCCTGAGAAATAAGTGTGAATAGATGTCAGGATTTCTCCTGTAGTCTTTAAACACGTGAAATGTGAAACTGATGTATTCTTTAGGATCAACATTGGATGTCAGTGTTGTACCACTGAAGTACAACTCCAAGTGGACAGAGTGTTAAATATTGTAGCTGGATTTTAATAGTTTTAGGACCAATATGACACTTCTAGGTACAATATGCATGGTATGTTGAAATGGAGTAATCAGACCTTATGCTTTCGGGGCATAAACTAATCACTACAGAGGTCAGAAAGGAATCCCTCTCTATGTATACCATTGCATGATCAGCCACCTGCAATTATGAAGGCACTTGCCTTTGGCGTATTTGGTATTGACCACTGCTAGAGATAGGATAATGGATTTCATGGCTCAAAGGTCTGGTCCAATATGGAAAATCTTATATTCTTCAATTCATTTTTCTAGCTCTGACTAAAATGCCACTTAACTGTATTGCCTTATGTTGCAACACAGCAGTATTGTATTGCTATTGGCCAGTAACATTTCATTGACTATAGTGCCTTACCTAGTCACAGCAGCACTAAAGGACTGCTGCCAGACATTCCAGCTCTGCTCAGGCAGAGCACACAAGTAGTTAATACAGGGGGCAGATCCTCAGATGGTGTAAATTTGTCATAGCTCCCTGAAAGTCAATTGAGTTGTGGCAATTTGCACCAGCTGCAGATCTGCCCCTAGCTATTTAGAAATCCAGTTTCATGATTGTTTGGTTTCTATATCCTGCACTGAGTGTTCAGTACATACTTCTGTGTGCAGATCTTCTATGTACTTCCTCTCTGGCATCATTGCTCTGCATCTAAGTTATATGTATTTAGCTCTGGGGAAGAAAACCTCAATATGATAGTCTGAATACTTATGCACAATAAACAATGAACCTTACTCAGTGCTTACTGGTAAGTGCTTGCTATCCATCAATTGCGTAGTACTTGGCTTATTATATTTTCCACTCATAGATTTTAGCCAAATTATTGGGCATTTGGAGTCCATTGAGTCTTCTACTCTGTTACGTTTCATGTCCAGTTGTGTGTTATCTTATAATGCATGGAAGATACAAGTTGTCATGCTCAGTTATGTCTGAAAACCTGCTCTGAAATGTGTCATAGCATAAACCTGAAACAACAAGGCTTCTGGTCCGTTCTTACTTCAGCCCATGGTGCCAAAGTAATGCAGCATAGAGTGGGTCCATTTCTGCTCTGACTGACACACTGTGCGGCTCACTGAATTCAAATAAACAATATCACTGGGATTTTATGGGGGTATAAATCAGTGCAGAATTTAGCTTTAGATGTGTACAAGGGTCCCTCATTCTGAAATCTGGACCAATGGGGAGGATTACAAATAGTGTGGAAGGTTAAATTTAGGGGTTTTTTTTTATTGGCCTGCAGGGATTTAGTTAGCCACTTAACATTTTATTTCAACTGGCTCAATTTTCCTATCTCCCTTTGTTTTTCAGACTATAGTATAAACTTCTCTGGAACATTTTCATGGATGGGAGAGTGGCTCTTTCAGGCACACAACAGAGTATCAGTTCAAATGCATGATGAAACACTTCCAGTGACATTCAATTTCTGTGAACTTATTACAATTTCAGTTGCTTTATAGTGAATTAACATTGTCATTCATGCTGATTTTAAAGCATGAATTGATGAAGATTAGCTAATTTTTGAGCTAAATACCTTGGCTTGTTTAATTTATTTTTAATAGCTAAAAGCATGAGTCCAAAATATATATTAATTAATTTTATTAAACAATCATTTCATAAAGTTAAGAACTGACCCAAAGCAAGTACTTTAAAATCTACTTGCTGCTTTATAATATTTTTGCTTCAATTTCATAGATGTTTTCATTACAAATCACTTTAGTCTATGAAACAGACCAGGCAAATATCTACTGCTGCTCGCTGATGTGCTAACTTGTGTGAGTGGTCTGATTGAAGTCAACAGGGCTATTTGCAGTAATAGGGACTATGCTCAGCAGTAAGTATTTTCAGTATTGAGTAGAGTTGG
This sequence comes from Terrapene triunguis, assembly GCF_002925995.2. NCBI lineage: Eukaryota > Metazoa > Chordata > Testudines > Emydidae > Terrapene > Terrapene triunguis. Next base: position 31,694,959 of record NW_020664413.1, on the reverse strand, counting down.
TCAAAATTATTTTGGTCAAATATTTTATTCTATTAAAAATGCAGTTTCAAGGCAGTCGAAACTGTGAATTCGAGTTGAATTTGGAGAATAGTCTCAGATGAATAAAAAATGAAAAAGAAATTTAGAAAAAGTCAAAATGTTTGACAGTTTCAAAATGAAATATTTTGACTTTTCATTCCAAAATGACATTTCATTCTAAATTTAGCTAGGTTTTTTAAAATAATTAAGGTTAAAAAGCACCCAAAAATGTAACAAAATGAAATGAAAAACTGAACAAAATGGTTCATTCAACCTTAATCATTTTTTTTCCAGTTCTGCCAGCAAACCAAAAAAGTCAATTATTTGTTCATCTCCAATATTGGGTCCGTAAGCTAAATTAAACTAATAATAGTACATTGAATAACGATAATGTTTAACATTTACATACTAAAGAACAGATGGTAAACACCTTACTCACATTGGTGATTGCTCACTGAAATATATAATTGAAGACAATGAGACTACTTGTGTGAGAAAGTGTTCATCAGTCTGAATAAGAGATTCACAATATAGCTCTGAACCACCAAAACATATATATATATATATATATATATATATAAAAAAAAAATACTGTGGGCCACACTGTGATACTCTTACTCACAATGAATAATCTTACTCATGAGACCACACAGGGAGTAGGATAGAGATCACAATCTAGTCCTTTATTATTAATTGTATATAGTTAATGGAACTACCCACAGCAATGTGCATTACACCTAGCAGCATATCAGGATCAGCCCTTAATGGTTGAAGCAAGGTATAAACCGAATGATGGACTAAAATGGAAAACCTAAGACTGTACTAGTTATAGCATTGTATCAAAAGCACCATAAACACAACAGAATTTCAGAGTAGCAGCTCAAAGGTGCCACAAGTACTCCTTACAACAGAATTTGACATACCTTCTGTATCAGAAATTTCTAACCATAAATGTATTTATTTTTTTGTAAAAGTCACACTCTGGATTGAAATTTGCCTATTTTACCCAAGGAGCCCAATCCTACAGGTGTTCATTGCTTTAAATGATAAAAACAAAAGCATACAAAACACAAGGATTTAGAAGTGAGGGGATGAAGAAAAAATGCTCAGTTAGAGCAAGAAGAGTGGCTGGATGTGACACTGCACTCTGTGATGGGATTTTGCTTTTATTTCTTTAGTCAATAAATTCAGAAAATTAAAAACCACCTGGTGTTATAGTATGACAATTGCAACACATTGAAACTATGTAGGATTTTCATTCTCCTCTCATATACATGGAGTTTCATTCCATTCTATATTAGTGGGTTTCCCTGTCTATATATTGACTCCAAAGTATGTAAAGAGGACTATATTTATTCCTCCCCCCCCCCCATCTGTGTTCTGACAGGCAATGAAAATGAAAAGCATTTATTTTGTGGCTGGATTGCTTTTAATGATCATTCAAGGCAGCTGGCAAAATCCTCTTCAAGACACAGAAGAGAAATCCAGGTAAACACTACAAATCAAACATCTCAGAATAATCCAAACATACTCTCCTGTACTTTTCCCGCAACTCGATGCAAAATCTTTGACTTGAGGAAAAGTTTCTTATAATATTACAGTATATTTAATTCATCTATGGATCAGAGAAGGATATCTATATTGCAAAGTGCAGCACACCAGTTGTTTGGTGTTTCTAACAGTACCCTTTTATTGTTGTCCTAATAGACTCTTAGTTATACAGTTACCAGGCTGCTATACTGATTAACTCTGTCAGCCAGCTAACAATCGTATCAGTAGCAAGTAATTTTCGTTTCTTTTCTGTGTTCTTATTCTGTTGGAATATAGAATTTTTTTAAAAAGAAGTCAATGCAGGAATAGCACCTGTAGAAAGTGCTATCATCAATGCTGATTAATGTATTACACGCTATTCATAGATCATTCAAAGCTTCCCAGACTGAACCATTAGATGAATCTAGACAGCTGAATGAAGTAAAACGTCATTCACAAGGCACATTCACCAGTGATTACAGCAAGTACTTGGACACTAGACGAGCTCAGGATTTTGTGCAATGGTTAATGAGCACTAAAAGAAGCGGGTAAGCATTATAAATCTCCATGCACATCCATAATCTAGTGCATGTCAGGAATCAGTTCACTATTCAGCTTCCCCTCACAGAACATGATCTATTTTCCTTTTAAATGCATAGCATACAAATCAGAGAAGAAGACCTTCAGGATAATTGAAACATAGCATTGATATGTTGTTAGCAAAAAATGAGCCAACTGTGGAAGATCGTTGTTATATACTAGTTCAATCCTTTTTGAAATAGCAGAAGTGGTTGGTTGAAATAGTCATCAGTCTTTTGGCAGGTATTAGTGTGGTATCTGATTTGTCATCTGTAAGGAAACTCTTTCAGGAAGATGGACTCAGTGACCTAATAGGTCTTTTCCATATTTAGCTACTCTGATCCTGTGGTCTCCTTATAGAACACTTATCGAGGATTAAGCTTTGTTGGCCACTAGATACCTCGATTGTGCCACAGAAATACTGGCAGTGCATGCCTTTTTGGAAGATATGTTTTGGTTAAATACAAGTTTCTGGGCTCAGCATAGAGGTAACTGGATGAAATTCTATGGCCTATGATATACAAGGGGGGTCAAATGGTCCCTTCTGGCTTTAGTTAGTGCTGCTAACGTTTTAACTTCCCGTGCTAAGGTGGTCCTTAAAAACAGAAGTATGGAACTAAGAGTTTCAAGAGTCTGTATTCAATTACATTCATAGCCCCGAAAGCACTCACCTGTGTAGTTTAGCATTCACAGATTTTTACAGTAATATTTAAATAATGTTCAATAGCATTTTATGAGCTAATGCATATTATGCATACAATGCAATGTACTAATATAATATCAGATATCTAATGACTCTGGGCCTTTGCTACAGACAACCGGCACTGGATGAGAGAGAGAATGAAAAATTCCTGGACCAGCTCTCAAGGTACTTTAAAATGCTGGATATGTTACTCAGAAGGAATTGAAACAATTAATATTTCTGTTGGGTAGGAAACAGCCAACAATATAGAGAATTCCTTACACCTTCATAATTATAATGCTGGAATTAGATACTCCAGCCATAGAAGAAGGCATTCTGGGTCTAATTTTTACAATTAGGGAGGAAATGATTGAGAGTTTCATTATGATAGAGAAGCTTGGAACCAGTGGCTGTGAGCTAACTGAATTCAGGAATGGCTTTGAGAATGTAGCAGTACGAGAGTATTAGATTTCAGGAAAGGAAATTTTAGGGAATAAAGAAATCTAATGAGTAAGGTACAATGGAAGAAGTATTAAAATCCCACAAGTGTGAGATAAGGCAGGGGAATCCTAAGAAATATGGAGTTGGGGGATCAATATTGGACACAAGACCAATGAAAGAGGAATGATATATGATGAGGCAGCAAGAGATTTTAACCGAGTAACACAGGGATCAGTCTTAGGTCCATTTTTATGTAACTTGTTCATTGTAGAAGGGGGAATAGATGGCATGTAATTGAAAAGTGCAGATGGTACTAATTAGGAGGAATGTCAAACTCCCAAGCAGATGGAAAAATAATGCAAAGGGCCCTAGAGAAATTTGAAACATGGGCAGAAAATAATAAATGCTAAAAATAAATGCAAACTAATACATCTGGAGAAAAATGCCCCAAAACTTGTCTTCTCTGCCAGGAGGCAGGGAATGGATGACCCGAGCAGTTATAGTGAGCAGCAAATTAGACGAAATTTTGCAGTGCAATTTGGCTTCAGAAAATGATCAATTTTGTTCTGAATAAGCAAAGGCAGTACGTCAAGGGAGAGGGAGGAAACAGTCCATTTCTACACACCCTAGATGTGAGCACACCTGAAATAGTTCTGGAAACCACATGACAAAATGGATATTGAAAAACTGGAGGTTCTTTAGAGAAGAGTAACCAAAAATGCTCAATGGCTGGAGGAAATGAAGGCAAAAGGAGTTAAATCTGTACAGTTTGGCTAAGAGACAAAAGGGGGCTATGATGGAATTATTTAAGGTGGTGCCAGGGGGGTGTAACTAAGACCTAGGGTGAAAATATGAAGGCTAATTTTGGGAAAAACTTCCTGCTAATGAAAAATGCTGGTCTGGCAGGAAATAGAAGCCAACAGAAGCAAGCAAAGGGCACAAATAAAGTGATAACATGGTCTTGATCATAAGAGAACTGCTTTTATTTCAGCAATGGACTCTCGAGGCGTCATGCTGAATTTGAGAGGCACGCCGAGGGCACCTACACCAGTGACATCACCTCTTATTTGGAAGGTCAAGCTGCCAAAGAGTTCATTGCTTGGTTAGTGAACGGACGAGGAAGAAGAGAGTAAGAATCCCTCCGTTCCTATCATTAAATGTTGTTTGGCTTTTCTGGTTAGAAATCAAGCCTAATCGAACCATAATGTATTTTTGTTTTATTCTTGCTGTATTTCATATTTTTCTTTGTATCTTAAGATACATTGTGGGTATGAGATGATCATTTTAAATGATTCAGTCCTACTACAGATTAAAATGAAGACGTTGACGAGTTTAATGTGTTGTTACACTGTAAAAGGTCAAGTTAGATTCAAGGTCAACATGTCTAAATCTGAACCAGTCTTTCCTCCAGAATCCCCCCACACTTTTCCCTTTCTAAGATCTCTTTACTGCAGTAAGTTCAAGATTCATCTCCCTGTCCTCAAAGTGCCCTTCCATAGCTCTGCCCCACCTACATTTCTGACCTCTTTGCTCCTACATCCTCTCTTACTCCATACACCCATCACAAGCTTCACTCTTTCCTGCTTATGCACTCCTCTCATTCCTGGCTTTATACCTTCTTTCATTATAACCTTACACTTAGAACATTTAATCGTTTCCAAGGATCCTCGGTCTCTTCCTATTTCAAATCCCCCCTGCTCTTCATGGCTTAGCAACTACAGTGTTCTCATCTGTTATCCTTTCTGTACTTATTTGGGCCTTTAGACTGTAAGCTCTTCAGGGCAGGGATTTCATTTCACCCTCTGTTCTTTGAAAAAATACATTTTACCAGCTGTAAAGCACCCTGTATGTCTCTGGCACTATTTACAAAATAATAATAATATCAATAATAATAAAATATCTCTAAGACAAGATTGTGTGTTGGAGTCTAGGAAGAGCCAACAGATAAAGTAATCCTGGAAGGACTGGCTATCTCCGAAAGGATAGAATTAAAGAGTGAGATCAGCTATTGAAAAGAGAATGGTGTCAAGTTATGATACTGACATTCTGATTTCCAGTAGTCTTGTTGTCATGGGTAGCAGAAAGGTACCCATGTGTCCATAGATAATGGAGGTAAAAATTAGGGGCCAAGTTCCCAGGTCTGGTCGAGCTGTGTTCAGCCCAGAGTCCTGGGTGGGAAAGTGGGGTAAGTGTAAATCACCTTTCTGAAAACTTGATCCTTGGCCTTATTCGAGGTCAAACTAGCCTCTGGGATCCCATACAACAACCTAATGGCCATTGTAAATTATGCAAGTTAGAGGGCTCCCCTAGGGGATTATTCTGCCTGCCAGAGGTCACCAAAGCACAGTGTGCTCCAGCTCCAACCCACTGGACCCCTGTCAATTAAAGAACCCCCTTTGCCTGGTGGGAGGGAGCAAATGGGGTAAAGGTGTCTGTCAGGGGAATCTCTGGCTGTCCTGTTAGAATGGATCTCCAGGGGTACAAAGCAGAGCCGGGATCTGGCCTCATACATAGGTGCTGGAATTAGGGGTGCTGGGGGTGCTGCCTCACCCCCTGGTTTGAAGTGGTTTCCATTATGTACAGGGTTTAAAGAGCAGTTAAATGGTTCTCAGCATCTCACTATAAAAATTGTTCCAGCACCTCTGACCCCATATGTCTGTATACAGCATACAACACACACAATTTAGGAAAATACTATAATTGGCAGCTGTTAATTCACAAAGCTCCCAATTGATTTTGCCAAAAGGGTAAATATTCATGCACTAAACACTTTAGGAATTATAAATCTAGGACTTCATAAATCCAATAAAACTATTAATCAGCTGCTTGAAACAGTTGGCTACAATGTAATAATACTTCATTCTTAAGCAGTGAAGCTTATTATGTTTACAGTGGATTTGATTATGTTTTAATCTCAGCTGTGAGTAACATTGGTTTAGGAAACTGCAATTTGATGTATTAGGTCTGGTGTTTTTGGCTTTTTATTTTTTTTAATTATAATTAAGGAATTAAGGCTCACTTAAAAAATCTTTGAGAAACAGAGCCCTAACTGGGAAAGGAAGACATCCAAACTGTCTTCTGTCACTGAGAAGTGTTCCAAATGTTCCTTTAACATAGAACATTCTAATACTGGGCTAGTCTTGCATCCCTTGAAATCAGTGGGAACTCTGAGTGTGTAAAGACTGCAGGATGAGGCCCTTGAAGAGGTTTGTTTATTCTGTTCTGCACAGCTATTATTTGACAATTTCTCCCCTTTAAAGTTTCTCAGAAGAAGCTAATGCAGTTGAAGAACTGGACAGAAGACATGCAGATGGCACTTTTACCAGTGATATCAACAAAATCCTCGATGACATGGCTACCAAAGAGTTCTTAAAATGGCTGATTAACACAAAAGTTACCCAGAGGTGACTGAATTTTGATCATCTTAAATCTTAGTATATTTAGATTTTTAATATACTTGCAGCACACTGAGGAAAGGCAGTTCATTTTTCACTTAGCTGTCACTATTTATTTATACCCATACACGTATTAAAAATGTTGGACTACAGACCGTGCCATATACTGTAAGCAAAACCATTCCAAGTATAGTCTATGTTTTGTATCAAGAGCCAGATCTTGTTCCTATTTAAGTTAATGGGAGTTTTGCTATTGATTTGACTTTGACAAGTATTTGGCCCAAAATAAATTATTGATAAAAGAAACTGACATGTACGTAACAATTATAACCACCAAAATATTATTAAAACGTATCAAAGAGATTTTTGTAAAAAAGAATACAGTCTTAAAGAGTGGTCTGAGCACAGGTGTGGGAGCCAGGAACTCCTGAGCTCTAATCCCTCCTATGACATGAAAAACCTCTATGGCTAAAGTGGGTAATTTAAGCCCCCTGCCTCAGTTTTCCTGTTTGTAAAATGGGAAAATAAAATTTTCTAACCCAGTTCTCGGGGCATTTTAGGAATTATGTGTTGATGTTTGTAAAGCACTTTAAAGACAATACTGCTCAAATTGAGACATATGTAAGGTGTTTGATTTCCAAAGATGCTGAGTGCCTCCCCTATGAAAATTAGGTCTCTTTCATGCATCTCACACAAAAATGGAAACATCCAAAATCACTAGTCACTTTTGAGAATGTAGGCCAACAAATACTAATTCTTATTATTAAAACTTGAAAATAATTATTAAAATATAAATTTTATTGGCATTTTAATTTTTTTTTTTTGCATTTAGCAAATTTAGCATCTAGTACAACATGAAAAATGTTGTTTAACAACATCCACTAAAAATCTTTTTAAGAGCTTTACCTTTAGAAATAATTGTGCTTTCAATCTATAATTGAAGGGTTTGTGGAACTAATATCAGTTAAATCTAAACCAGGAAAAATGTCTTCCACATATGTTTAATCTTCTGAATACTGTAACTGGTCCTAATTAAGTCCTTTTGTTTTTCCAGGGACCTTGTGGGGGAATATCAGTAAAAGTACAAAATAAATACAGGACAAGTCAAGATCTTCTTCACTGCATCAGCTGCTGGTCACCAGGGAATTCTGAAATTTGTGTTCTATATATTATATTTATAAGCCATATTGCTTTGCATGCCAAGAAATGAATTTTACTATAGTGTAGTGTTGCCACAGGATTATATATGAAAAAGTTGTTGTCAAAAGGACACACAGAGTAACCGCTTTAAGAATACAAAAATGCCCCATCTTCATATTTTTCAATTATTTAGGGCCAAAATATCTCTATTTACATTTAGCAATGAAATTATTTTTCTATGAAGTCGACTTATACATAGGATTGATTCCAAACACCAAATATCTGCATTATTAGAAAGGGGCTGATAGTCACAAATGTCTGAGAAGTGAACTTCCCTCTTGAAACCTTTGTTATAAAAAGGCTAAACTTTCAGGATATTAAATGATAGCCTTAAATAAATTTTTTTTCAAGCTTCTTTTTTGTTGTCTTTATTTATTTTTTTTTTTTGCATGTGTCCCCCTTGCGTCTTTGAAGAAAAACAAGCTTGTTTATATCTAAGGAGTTAAAGTGTCACAGAGCTTCAAAGTGATTCATTTGTAATGCTGTGCATAAATTTAGCATTTGTTTCCTGACATTTTCATGGTACAGTATTTCCTCTTATGAATGGCTTTCACGAAATGGTTTTGATGATTTCTAAAACTGGGGATGTGTGAATTTCGAGTAGACTTTTGCTGAAAAAAGAAATTGTGAAAGCAAAAGCTGAGTTTAAAGGGGATAGGGTGGGGTTGTTTTAAAATGTTCTTCGTTATCACAAATTGTTGTATTTTAACAAAATGTGCAAGAGCAGCCATCTTTGCAAATTTTTGAGTGCTATGTGTTGCTTATACGCACTGTTGTGTAATACCATGAACGCAAGGAGCTGGATCAGCTAGTTCGAATATGGTCAGCCAGTCTTCTATGCCCACCACCATCTTGCTCAAAGAACATTTTGTGGCACTCTGAATTCTTGAAGTAAATGTTCAACTGACAAGCAGAGTTGGGCATACCTAGAGTGAAAATGCCTGAATCTTGTGGCAGTATTGAGAAAAACATAAACAGGAAAATAAAAGGGGAAAAAACACAGTAGTTGCATCTATGTACTCATATACATGTAATCAGTGGTTTGCGCACTGGTCCTCATGCCCATAGTGATGTAAACTGTCTTGCACTCAGTTAGTCAAGATAAGTTGTTAGGCAGCCTTCCTTGATGTAACTCTGGAATAGCCTTTATGGTGATGCTATCCTGGAACTGCCACTACCATCAGCTCCCAAAATCTCTCTCCCTCCACTTATTAGAACTGCAGTAATTCAAGTGTTTGCATTCTTCTGTGGCTTAGGAGAGAGTACTTGGGGGTGAGGGATTGTCTAATGGTACTTACTGCCTCTTGTATAAAATCCAGAGTTGACTGAGTCAAGAATTTGACTACATTCTGGGCCCTTTGCCACAGGCAATTGGAATGATTCTGCTCCTCTTATCTGTTTGTTTTACAGTCACACCCAGGGACCTCAATGAAGGCCCCATTGTGCTAGGTGTTGAACACACACAGAGTGAGATAGGCCCTGCCCCAACAAGCTTAAAGTCTAATTTTAAAGACAAGAAGCAATAAGTGGGGTAACAAAACAATCTAATGGGATAGGAGAGGGAGAATGAGAGGAACAGTTATAGGAATATATCTTACATAGACAAGCTATGTGCACAATTAGCAAGTTTCAAGTCCATTTTTAAAGACATAAATAAACACTGAATATTAATATTTTCCATAATTTGTGCTGTGCACTTGCCTAGCCATAACCAACAAGAAATTTATTATAGGCATCATAGCAGATGTGGGTCTTTAGTATGGATTTGAAAGAGGACAGTGCGGTGGCTTTGTGGGCATTCTATGGGCATTCAGGGAGGGCATTCTATGAGTAAGGGTCAATATGGAAGAAGGAGTAAAGGCACTTGTTGGAGAGGTGGACAAATGAGCGATGGAAGCTGTCATAGTTGTTGGACTGGAGGAAATATTAGAGAGACAAGGGGAGTGAGGTAATATCTTTTATAGGACCAACTGCTGTTCGTGAGAAAGAAAAGCTTTTAAGCCACACAGAGCTCTTATAAAAGATATTACCGTACCCACCTTGTCTCTTTAATGGCAAGACAAGGCTACAACTACACTGCGTACAACAATAAAAGAGATACTGTAAGACATAAGAGCAGATAAGTAGGGAGTGATTAATTTGTGAAGGGCCTTAATAATAAGAAGCTTGTATTTGATGTTTTAGATAAGTGTGGTAGGGAGTGTGTAGAGAGACTGTGAACGTGTGTGTGCAGGGGGAGGGGTTGACTATATGGAGCTTAGGGGAGGTCTGAGGGCTCAGCTACAAGCAGCAAAAAGTGTACTACAACATTCTCTTCACTTCCAAACTTGTGGGCTGGAGGGAGATAAGTGGCAAGCACATTCCTCACACATTTGATCAAATCTTTGTCATAATCTAAACACTGTCCAAACAAAACTATTTGGGGGATTCTTGGTTGAGACATATTTTGCACAAAATCAATAGTAATCATAAAGGTAGGCAACATGGGACTTCTTTATTTGGAATTCCTGAAATTCTGAAGCATTAGCACTTCTACAGTACTCATAACTCTTCCTTTGGGCTGACTACTTCCCCACCCCAAGTTCTGCAGAAACCAATAAATTGCAAATTCAGATAAGGATTGGCCATTTCTAACTTGACACCTGGAACAGCTTTTGAGAGAAACACAAAGCTTTTCTCATATTCTAACTTTTTTTAAAAGCAGGAACACTCATATTATAGATTTTCTTCTTAAAAACGTGTTCATGTATTCTATGATGCCATTGTTAGAGAAGATGGACACATATGTTATTTGTTTAACCTCATGTGTGCAGAATGTCTTGTTTCCAAGAGATTCTGAACTGAAAAAGTTAATTTTCAGCCATTCAAGTCTGAAACCATGTGGTAACTATTGAATAAGTGTTGTTCCAACTGTTAACTCTTTATAGCACTAGATGGTCTTGCTTTTTTATTACCTCACTTTTTTTTATTTATGCTCAAAAGAAAAATATGTGGTACACATACAAGTTGTTTGCCAGGTAGACTATAAAAGACCCTTTAAATATACTATAGGTCTCACTTGTACAGGATGGAGTAAAGTAGATCCATTTTGGTTTAGGTCAGGATGAAGTAAGGCAAATAATCAATACTTCTTTTTGCATGGATTGGTAGAGCAATAGTGGGAGCCAGCTGGCTTCACAGGTGTTTGTACTTTGTAGTTTCCAGAATGTTAACAGTTCCACAGTCAATATTCCTTAATGTGCATCACGTGTACTTTATTAAAACACTTTTCTATGGTGCTCATCAGAGAAACGTTGTCACTCCCATTTTACAGATGATGTGTACTGAGGAACAGCATGATGTGTAAGTGACTTGCTCAGAGTCACACAGCTAGTCTACAAAGGAGCTGAAAATTCAGACCAGATTTCCTGAGTCCCAGTCTGGAGCTTTAACTACCAGACCATCTTGCTTCTTCGATGAAGGGGCAGGTGGAAGTGGGAGTCAGTGTCTAGAAGTTCTGTGTGTATTTTTTGCCCAATATTAATAGGAAGAATATACATTTTATAACCCTAACTCTTCCCTATAGTTAGGCCAAAAAGATATAACTTGGGGATAAGTTAGAGCAAGAAGGGGGGAATGAATATTTCTTCTATCATTTCACACGCTTCTTGACAAATTTTTGAAATCACAGGACTAGTCATATGGGGTGAAAGAAGCTGCTGAGTTTCTTGTACATGTCAAGTGTAATTTTATGAATGATATCCTATGTTTGAGGAAAAATAAAGCTTCCTAACTGTCAGGGTGGTTAAGCACTGGAATAAATTGCCTAGGGAGGTTGTGGAATCTCCATCATTGGAGATTTTTAAGAGCATTTTAGGTATCCTGTCAGTGATGGTCTAGATAGTACTTAGTCCTGCCATTAATGCAGGGGACTGAACTAGGTGACTTCTCGAGGTCCCTTCCAATCCTATGATTCTATGATTCTCTGGTTGTGACCCTAGACACCCTGATATTCAGACCCTACACACTACTCCAATAGTATTCGTACAAAATATGCCTTGTGAGGCATCATATGAAAGCTAATAACATTCTGGTTATTATTATCATTGTAAAATGCATTGTTAACATCATATGTAAAGTTATGAATTCCCTCTGTATGATTTTACTAGAACACGTTTAAGTTCAGACAGCCTCGCCTAGGTAGAGGTGATAAACAGATCTGTCCTAGACAAAGGAATATGGGTTTACCTCAATTTACATGTTAGCAGTAAGCAAAGCTGTCAGTTTTGAAGGGAAGGGCTATTCACTCCAGTTAAATTAATAAACTGTGATGTACTGACTCTTTAACAGAGCAGCAAACTTATCTTCTGTGAATGCACAGTGGTAATGACTGTGCATTGCAGAGAAACTTCTGGGTGTCCCCAGCAGTGTGTTACCCTGGTTTATAAGGAATAGTATTTGTAACAGATTATGGCTAATTGTATGTGTAGGCTGAGCAGTTCTGAGGGAGGATTTATAACAGCTTGGGGAGACACTGTGAAATCTTTATGTTCTCTCATGGTTTGTTTGTTAATAGAGTTTGGTCTTTACATGCTGTGAGGGCTGTATTTGTAGAGAAGGTTGGAAGCTAAGCCTGCTTTCATACCCCTTTTAAATAATAGGTTTTCTCTGCCAAGCATATGGGGAGGAGACTCTCAGCAGCTGTCAGTTATTTACTTAGATGGGGCTCTCTGCAGTTCAGGTGCTCATTTGGGGGTGAAGTGAAAGGGGGTTCTGCTTGAGCTTTGCGAGCACAAAGAAGGGGAAAGTGTTAGTGCCCAAAGAGAGCATAGGTTGGTAGAACAGGGTCTGTCCCGCACCTCTCGCTACCTGGCAGATGGGGTAGTGCTGGGATGCGTGCATGCTGCTTTTTGTAACAATTACTACTCCCTCACACTCTCAGAGACGTTTGGATCTGTATTCACCAGGGAATTGGTGAAAGGTTTCTCAAGGCTTCCCAGGGAGGGAATCCATTGGGAATGGTGGCAGAGGGACCAGAGCTAAGCTGGTAGTTAAGCTTAGAAGTTTTCATGCAGGCCCCTACATTTGTACCCTAAAGTTCAAAGTGGGGATACAGCCTTGACAGTTCTACATGCCTCTGTCCTCTGCAGACAGAATGCCTATGGAAACTCTCACTGAGTGTTGTCCCACTGCAGGTTTTACAGCCACGGTAGAGTCACTCCATAGAATTGTCGTGTATGGAATAGAACAGATACCTATCCTCTGGCTGTGCTGTTTGGGGGCATTGAAAAATATTAATGCCATTCATAATTAAATGGGATTTATTCCTTTTTGTGTCCCAACACCATACAGTGGGTTATTCATTCCTACCAGAAAATGGAGGTTTCCCCATCTTTAAGTCTCATAAAGAAGTGTGTCCTATACTGCATCCCCTCCTAATTGTATTTGAGATACAGAGCTGCCCCACTATGTGTGCTGAGCCTTTTGGCATTTTGTTTATTCAGAGTAAATATGAGATTAGCCTCAGCTGCTTTTGAGGGCAAGACTTGTTTGGTTTCCTTCTTTTTACTGTCATTAAACTAACTGTTTGTAATTCATCTCTTATTTCACATCTCATTTTATTATAACATTGAACTTCCTGTAAATAGGCCTGACTCTTTTTCCTCTGCCCATAATAATAAACAAATACATCTGAGTGTAGATTCCAGACTTTTCTAGATACCACCCAGGCAGGAACATCAGCCTGTTGTTCACTATTGCCCATAGGGGTACCACTATCCCATTTTAGAGGGAAGGAAACCAGAGATGCTGTAACAGTTGGGCACCATGGGTGTGTTGTGAGGACTGAGATAAAACGCCTTCTGCCACATGTAAGAAATGAAATTTCCAAAATGAGATGGGTACATTGAAAGAACTAACTGGCAGTGGCTACAACCCATGTTACAACTGTTAACCCAGTAAGAAGAACCAGTTGTAAGTTAGAGAGGACTGGAACTCTTCTTAGGAGAGATATTTTACATGTCTGACTTCTTAATTATGTTTGTTTTACTTAAGTAAAGGGGCATACTATCTATTTGGAAGGACATCCAGGATATCAGGGAGAGAATAGATATATGCCACAGGGTAGCTGGCCCCTTTAAGGGGGTCAGAGCCAAGTCTTCCTGCAACAGCCTTCTTTAAGGAGAACAAGCTCATCTCAGCCCACGTGTAAGTAGTTTTAATTGCCTATGTTGCTGGTTGGCAGTTTATTGGCTAAAAAGTACTTGGACCTGGTAAAAGGTGACCAGAGGTCAATGAGGGACATTTCTAGAGAGGAGATGAGGTTCCAGGGAAAGTTGCTTAGTGAGAGACTTCTCGGATTGCTGCAGGAGGCCCAGCCTGCAAGGAGCTGTGTGCTGCCAGGAGATGAGTTACATTTGGGAGGAAAGCCTTAAATCCACCCTAACTCCAGGAATCAAGGTCAAGTGTGTGTGTGCTGGGAGTAAAAGGCCTGGCCATGGGACTGATAGACTCTGGGGAGTCTGCCTCCCTGTAAGAAAGCTGGGTGAAGTTATTTCTTGTGTTTCTATTGAACTTTCCATTAATAAATCAGACCTGTGAAGGTGGCCACTTTGAGATGTAAAGGTGTTGGTGAACTTATTGACAACCCAACTGGCAGGTTGCACCTGTAGTGTTGTGTCTGACTGCACCAGCTTGCATGGTGTTGGCACACACCTTTTACAATAGGACAGGAGGATGAGAATAAGGATAGCTTAAGAGATTGTCTGTCTGCCTTGTCAATATGACTTAGCTTTGGCCTAGAGGGAGTCACATCTAGGGGCAGGAGAAAGCTTGACCTCCACAGCCATTCTCTCCTTGGTCTGCTGAGTGCCAAGAAGGGTACTGACTGTGGGGTGAACAGTTCATTAGGAACTGGAAATAAGACCACCAGTGCACTTCCCATGGGTCATCACAACAGCTAACAAGTTAATTGCTTTAATTCATGGCCAGCCTGAGTAACAGTAGAAACAGTGACCAGATGTGAAAGGTTCAGTAGCCCACTCCATGTACTCACTGCCACATAACCCCACTTCTATGATGTTTTAATTACTCTGGCTTGGTAGGTGTTTTAGAGAGCTAACTACTCTGTTCTTAACCCCAGGTTTCCTAATAACGCTGAGCTAGGAAGGAGGAAGATATCAAATGACTGGTTTAAATGCCTCACTTAATAGAATGTAATCAAGTATGAGCCCTTTCTTCTATGAGTAAGGGATGCCAGGTCAGAGTTAGGATGCAAAGCTTCACAGAAAAATAATGACTGAAAAATGGGATATGAATTCTCTGATTTGTCTTCCTAACTTGCAGTTAACATTTTCTTCTGCCCAAAACATTCCCAAACAGGCATTGGTGTAACTAAGCATAGAACCTGGCCCTAGGCCTTTTTAACCTCAAAATTAAAAACAAAGTATGCAGGAAAACAATTCCAATGTAATTATGTTTTTTCCTGACTCCCCAACCTACCCTTCTTCGCCTTACAGACTCTTCCTACAGAGACATTAACACTTTCATTCCCAGTAATATAAATGATCAAATTTGAAAAGGATACTATTAAAAACAATGTAAAGACCTACCTCTGTTTTTTCTTCATCTTAAACCCTACTCAAGAATAACAAAACATGAGCTATTTTTGTGTAACAGGTTTTTTAAGTAAAATTAAGTAAAGAAGAAGTAAATTAGCTTTCTAATAGTTATATTAAAAATACAACAATACATACTGGGATATCAATGACAGATTAAACTCTGAGAATCAAATTGAGACTAACTGACCCCATGCCATAATAGCTAATGCCAGAAAATGAGTTTGCTCCCACTCATCTATAATAATGCGGAAAGTTGGCCAGTGAGCCATAATGAAACAGGACCAATGCCTATTTTTCTCATAAGTTCTTCTGTATTTCTCACATTTCTGACTACTATATGTTTTTCCCCTTGTTTGCTATTACTCTGGGTCTTTGTTCCTTTTTCTCATACATAAATATGGCATTTTGGGATATGTTTTTCTATGGTGGCACTACTCAAGTACTATAAGCACTTTGTCTTCAGTCTTGCAATACATCTGAGGAATGCCATTATACTAGTATAATGCATGCTTTCTCACAATGTTTCCTCACATATAAATACAATGTGTTCCAGACTGTATGGCTAATGTAGGTCATATATATAGTCTCAAATAAGTTTCTAGTTCTGTATATCAAACCTCCATAATGTGGCTTTTTTCCCTTTTGATTTATCCATGTATATCTAGCAGAACTAACTAGTTAAATATACAGTAATGTGTTCTCTAGCTTTGCTGAAGCTAGAAAAGTATAAAGGAAACAACACATTTGGTATTTGCATTAAGTATATGGGGAAGCATTCCCCAAAGAGCAATTTGAGAATTTGGTTTCACTTTCTGCTTGTAAATAACCTCTCTTTCTGTGCATACATCTATCCAAGTGAAGCAACACATCTATATAACACATGAAAGAAAGGGGATAGAAAAGTCCCTCATGGGTGTAACTTTTGGACACAAGACATAAGAATACAATTTAAAGAGTGTAATCTTCGGTGTTCAATACAATCTATGGGCTCCTGATAGGCTGGGCCTTTCTCTGGGGCCACACTCAGATAGTTTCAGTGTCTCTTTCCCTTCCAAAGTCCTTTCTCCACTTGGGAACCTTACTCTAGCCTTTCTGGATTCTCAGGCACGGGGGTCTTTCACTTAAGGAGAAGTTCAAGCTGAGGTTTCCTGTAAAGGTCCAATTTGTCTATGGCAATATGGCACATCTGGACCCCAGGTTGGGGTTTATCTTCAACACCCTCCCTGCAGTGATCAGCTTATCCTATTAAGTTCATATGGGTAGCGCAGACTCATCAGCTTCCTGGAAGTGCACAAGAGTCACCTACTTCTGAGGCACCACAGCTTTCCTCCTGATTACCCCTGTCTGTGTCAAGATCTCCTTTCTAAGCTTGCTTCCTTCAGCTGGAGCAGGCGCTTCAGGTGTGCCTATTTAGTACTGGTTGAGCCCAGAGGAGATCATTAGCCATCTCCTGATTGGAATGGGAGTGTGCCCCATCACAGGGCTGTTAAAAAAATAAAACAATTTATACTTGGGATTTATCTGATGCTGCCTTAGTGTATAGGAAACCCCATTTGTCTTCTTAAGTCTAGATTTCTGACTAAAAGAAAATTTTATGGTTTTAAAGAAAAAATGGATGTCAAAGTTCTCAGTCAACTACTGCCAACAAATCTTACAGTCAAAGAGGGCAAGTCCATATTGTACGAAAGAAAGATGTCAGCTGCTAGAAGTGATGGGTCAAGGTTCTCAAACTTTGGTATGACTTTATTCACAAGGCAATCTCTGTCAAGCATAGGGTGCCTGATAAATTCCATGTTGCCCTTTACCAAACCCAGCTATAAGGGGAAAATCTTGCGCAACACCACTTCCAAGGGTCAGCCTTCGTTTCTGTATAAACAGAATGGAGAAGTGATGGGGGTGGAGAGATGAATGGCCTAAGATGGAAATTTTCAAAGATGACAAGGATGGAGGAGATGGAGTCAAAGATGAAACTAAGCCTAGATACTGTGGCAATTGACACCGTAGTCAAAGTAGCAGCCAAAGCTGGACATGGCATGAGAAGATAGGGAAGTGGCCCTAACGTGGTCCCTTGCATCTGGCTATGTACTAATGCAGGGGTTCACACAACAAAAATTTTGGTGGCCTCAGAGTGCAACCACCAACTCTCACTGATGGCTGCACTGATACTTTTTCCTAAAATACTTAATTAACTTTAGGAAAAACAAATAAATGTGCACAGATACAGATCCAAATCATTGTAATTTATATTTGTAGTGTTTTTTGGCAAACTCAATAATAAAAATAATGCTGCCTCCCCCTTCGCCCTTCCACACCCCATTCAGGGCTTAATGGGTCCTTGGGCTTGCTGTGAAAAGTGACAGTTGTATATTTGTTAATATCACAGCACACTTAGTAGCTACCTGGGAGGCTATGAAAAGTGATATTAACAAACATACAAGTATCAGTTTTCACAGATACCTAGTAAGTCTGCTGTGAAAAGTGATACTTGCGTGTATCACTTTTCTCAGCAAGCCCCAGGACCCATTAAGCCCTGGATGCCGGGCCAAAGGGGGAGGCAGCAGGGGCCAGAGGTGATGGTGGGATGGATACAGGGCCGGGGGAGGCAGTGCGGACCTCAGGCAATGGGGGATGGATGCGAGACCAGGAAGGCACCGGGGTCCAGGAGCGATGGATACAGGGCCGTAGGAGGCAGCAGTGGCCAAGGGCGATGGGTGATGAGCCCCATTGTCACGTGGCCAGAGCCAGGGCCTGGTGTCTGCTGCCATCCAGCCAGGGCCGGGGCTCAGTGCCCGTGGCCAGAGCCTGGAGTTGGGCACAGGAACTGCGTGGCCGGAGTCAGGGATCAGAGCCCGCTGCCATGGAGCTGGAGCTGTGGGGCCGGAGCCTGGGGCCGCTGCATGGCCAGAACCCGGATCTGGGTGCCGGAGCCCAGGGCCGCATGGCTGGAGTTAGGAGTCAGTGCCCTCCGCTGCATGGCTGGAGCCAGCGCTTGTTGTTGCACGGCCCAGACCAGGGGTCGACACCCAGGGCAGCTCCCAACACTGCATGGCCAGAGCCTGGGAACAGTGCTGTGAGTCAGCGCCTGCTGCTGTGCAGCTGGGGCAGGGGATAGCACCAGGGGCTGGGGCCGCACAGCTGGAACTGTGGGTCGGCAACTGCTGCTGTGCAGCTGGGGCATGGGATCAACACGAGGGGCTCAGGCCGCACGGCTGGAGCCCGGGGCCAGCACCTGCCACCGCACAGCTGGAACTGGGAGCCAGAGGCCAGCTGAAGCTCCAGAGCTGGGGGTCAGTACCCGCTGCCCCATGGCCAGAGCCAGGGATTGGCACTCAAAGCGCTACGGTTAGAGCCTGCTGCGATGGGGGTGGGGCTGGGTTGGCTCCTGGCGCCTGCCATTGCATGTCTGGAGCCCAGGACTGGAGCCGGGGGGCAGCGCCTACTGCCACACAGCTGGAACCAGGGGCCGGAGACTGAAGCCCTGCAGCTGGAGGTCAGGGCCGTGTGGCCAGGTTCCTGAAGTTCAGCTGCTGGAGCCTGCTGCCCAAACCCCCTCCCCCCAACATGGGTCAAGAACTCACCTTGGTCCTGCAGCGTTGTGCTCCCCCTCTCTCCAGAGGCGGTGCAGGGCAGCACATCCCGGAGCAACAAGGAGGCAGGGGGAGGGGGTAATGCTTTGACCCGACCCCCCCCCCATCACTGCCCAGGAGGCTGTCATGGCTACACGAAAAGCCCCTGGTGGCTGCATGCAGCCAGTGGCCGCATTTAAGAAAGTTGTACTAATATGTATATAATGCCTATTGCACTTCAGTTTGTATCTCTTCATTATGTTCCAGTATGAACCAGTATGTGCTGCAATATCTAGCAAAAGACGAATAAGCTTATTCCCTCAGTCCAAAACATGGACAAGTTACAGGTCACTGTCAAGTATCAGGGGGTAGCCGTGTTAGTCTGTATCTACAAAAACAACAAGGAGTCTGGTGGCACCTTAAAGACTAACAGATTTATTTGGGCATAAGCTTTCGTGGGTAAAAACCTCACTTCTTCGGATGCATCACTGTCATGAGTCATAAACCTGCCGAGAAGAAGTAAATTGCTGCCAAAGGAACTTCACTTAATAGATTGTGCCATAAATATCTCTGATATAGGGTAAGCAAAACAAAATAATGGGGTAAAGGAGATTAAAAACAACTAGACCTGTCTAGAACAACTTTGCAAGCTTCATATTATGATGAGAGACAAATTCAAAAAGTATAAAATTACCAGACATTACCAATGAACTCTAGATCTGGGTATTGGTCAGGCATGCAGAATTTCAAGTATTTCTGAGCTATACACAATGGCTGTTTTGTTATCATGAGGAGTAACTGTAGGTCATGTGCTGTTCTCTTGAACTCCGTGGATTATTTTGGTGTAACTGAGATCAGAATCTGGACCCATAAGCCTGACTGGACAAGGGTCTGATCATCCACTGTATGGTTTGAGGGAGCATGTGCCAGGTTCAGTTAGACACTTACTTCCCTCATGCAAATTAATCACTGATTGGCACTGGAAAATCACTCGGTATCACTAAAATATGAATGGGTTATAAGCTTAGTAACATTCATCGGAGTGGTGTCACAAGACTGACTGGAGTTTGAGCTATCTGTTGCAAATGTGGTTCATGTTCACCGCAAGCAGGAAAATGTTCCTCATAGGCTTCTTTTAGTGTAGCTGCCAAGATGAGTCAAGACCAAAGGCCGTACTAGCACAGTATGTTAGAGATGTTTTTAGTAAGCAAGTAGCTGATAATGGCAGAAGTTGCTGATATGTAACAGCTCATCCGCTGCTTGAGGCAGTGTTGCCTAATGATTCAAAGAGTGGCTTGGGAGTCAGCTGATTCACTGTAACTTTGAGGAAAACACTTGCCTTTGCGTTACCCATCTGTGAAGTGTGTATAAACACCATCTTCCTTTACTGAGCATTGGGAGACATAATGTTTGTAAAACTCTTTGGGGTGATGCATCAAGGATGCATTTCCATCCCCAGATACAGTAGCTGGCATTTTGTGTTGGTGTGGAGGCAGAAGTAGGTAGGAACATCCATTACAAGCCGCATAACTTTACTGTCTGTCTAGTGCAGGGGTCGGCAATGTTCGGCACGCGGCTCGCCAGGGTAAGCACCCTAGCGGGCCAGGCCAGTTTATTTACCTGCTGACGTGGCAGGTTCGGATGATCGCGGCCCCCACTCGCCGTGGTTCGCCTTCCCGGGCCAATGGGGGCGGCAGGAAGCCGCGGCCAGGCAGCACATCCCTCGGCCCGCGCCGCTTCCCGCCACCCCCATTGGCCCGGGACAGCAAACCACGGTGAATGGGGGCCGCGATCGGCTGAATCTGCCGCGTCAGCAGGTAAATAAACTGGCCCAGCCTGCTAGGGTGCTTACCTTGGCGAGCCGCGTGCCGAACGTTGCCGACCCCTGGTCTAGTGTTTTGAAAACAGGACTAAATATCAGGAATTCCTGCTCTCTCCCAAGGCTCTGGCAATGACTCCTCCATTACTTTAGCAAGTCACATACTTTCTTTGTTCTGTGTTCCTATCTGTATAATAGGGATACAAAGGTTTGCCGCCATCCCTGGGATGTTGTGATGATTCATTAGTATTTATTAAATGTTTTGAGCAAGGAAAACTAAGCAGAGATGGGCCTAAATAGAAACAGAAATTCACACTCTCTAATTTGGTGGAGCTTTGGATCTAATCTGGATTCAAACTTTGTTGCTAGAATCTACCTCTAATACAAAGTACTGTTATGAAAAACCCTAGATTTCTAACAAGTTGCTGATACTCATCTTTTAGACCACATGATACTATATTTAATTTTGATTTACAGGTTATTCATTTTTATATTTCATTAATCCCTGGTATATTAATGTTATCAGTCACTGGTAGCAAGGAATGTTTTTCTTCAAGTTTGTCTGCATGAGAAATTGAGCCAAATTTTAAATAAAGGTGTGAATTTAAAGTGTCTTAATTAAAGTGCATTGAAGCCTTGTATAAATGCTCTTTGAGAAGCAGAGTGCAGTAGAAAGTAGTTCAATTTAGCTTAATGGCAGTTTTGCCATCAACTTTAATGGGAACAGCAGGTCACCCCTGTTTGGGTATAACATGCAGTCTATATCATCTGGACAAATAACGTAATACATATGTCATTTATTTAAATATATATATATATGTCTCACCATTCTACATTTTGGACTTGACTCAGACAAAATCTGATTTGTTTTCCCTGGAAATCCAGTTACCTAATGAGGACTAAAGCAGCGGTTCCCAAACTGTGGGTTGGGACCCCAAAGTGGGTTGCAACGCTGTTTTAATGGGGTTGCCAGGGTTGGCATTAGATTTGCTGGGGATGAAGCCGAAGCTTGAGCCCCACCACGCAGGGCCAAAGCTTGAGCCTGAGGGTTTCAGCCCTGGGTGATGGGGCTTAGGTTACAGGCCCTACATCTGGGGCTGAAGCCCTTGGGCTGTGGCTTTGGTCCCCCCTCCTGGGGCCATGTATTATTTTTTGTTGTCAGAAGGGGATCGCGATGCAGTGAAGTTTGAGAACCCCCGGACTAAAGAAAACACGCGATCCTGTGGAAAGGATGCCCTGGCACATTTTGTCTGGCCAGCGGCAGCAGCACCTGGTGGTCCCCCGCGCAAATGGTCACGGAGACTGGACTCCGCTCTAAAAAGTTGCTGCAATTGTGTCTCTTCCCGTGTCTGGTTAGTAGCAGTTCCCTACAAGTGAAGGAAACTTTAGCAGCCTACGTACCATCTCCGCCCCCTTTGACCTCCACTGGGAGCAATCGCAACCCCGCCTCTTCCAGCGCACTCCCACCCACCCACCGGGCACCAGCCTCCCGAGTCTCCAGCCCTCTGGCACCGCTGGGAACCTCCCCGGGTTGTCCCTACGCTCCAGCGCCCCCACCTCTTCACCGCGCTAGAACCCGCGCCCCAGCCCAAGGCAGCTGCTCGGCTTCTCCCCGCCACACCCAGCCCTGCCAGCCCGGCCACGCCCACCCCGCGGCTCCCCTCTCGCTGCCCAAGTAGCTAGCCAGGGGTCCCGTCCCGCGCGGGGCGGCCCCGGGACTGAGCCCCCGCCGCCCTCGCGCCGCGCTAATGTTTAACTAGGGTGCTGGGGAGCCGGGAGTCCGCCGTGTGTGCCAGAGAGGAAGACGCTTCGCTCCTTCTGCCGCTCGCACCCGCACGGGGAGGGTCCGCTTCCCGCAGCTCCCAATCATGAAGGTCAGTAAGTAACTGTGTCGCTGCACGCGGGCGGCTGCTTCACCCCCCAGCTAAATATGCCAGGTTTTGAAGATAGAGCTGTAATGGTATTAGTGCTAAGACTTCCCTCTGATGACTGTCTGCTCGGGGCAGGAGGGTAGTTCCAGCCTGGACTGTGCAGCGCTTAATGGGAATGCAACATTCTTTGCACGTGAGCAAATGCACCCGGGGCTTGGGCTGCGCGTTTCTGTTCCAGACACGGGAGATGCGAAGGCGTATTTGCTATGCTAGGAAGAGCTTGTAGCTAGGGTGACAGATGTCCCGATTTTATAGGGACAGTCCCGATTTTGGGGGCTTTTTCTTATATAGGTACCTATTACCCCCCACCTCCTGTCCCGATTTTTCACACTTGCTATCTGGTCATCCTAAGCTTGTAGCGCTCAACCACAAAGATACAGCGGTACTCCCCCCACAGCACGCGCCGGCACGGGAACACACGCCCAAATTCTCACTGTGCCCTGGAACCACTCGAAGTGCACAACCATACACGTTGGTACCGTACGCACACCGCCTCAGCCCTGAAACAGTCATTTGGCTTATACACGCTGGCACATTAACACACATCGTGCACGTCTAACTTTGTATTCTCTTTTCATGTTTTCCAGACAGTAGTGAAGTATCTGTTGGGGTTGCTTGCGATTGCAGTGATTGTTATTGCCATAGCTGTTCCTGTAGCTTTACTGACAAAAAGTAAGTTTAAAATAGTCGTCTTTGAAGAGACCCTGATAATATGAGTGAGAAAACTAGGCTGATCTCTGAAGAAAACTCAAGCATTCCAATGAGTTATTTGTCCAAAGCTGCTAGACTTTATTTTCTGCAGGGTATAATGAATCCACAGTTAGAAAGTAGACTGTAATATTACCCACTGAGTTCTGGAAAGTGTCCCCAGCAAAGGTCTTGCTGAATTGTTAAGCTGGAGTCAGTGAGACTAATGTGCATTCAGGCAGAAACTGGAGGTTAACTCATTTTTGAAGTTGTCTCTGGATTCCAGGGGTGAGAAGCTCCTCTGAAAATTAAAATAATCAGCCATCTCAATTCCCAAGTAAACACCAAAAAGTACAATCAAAATGTGTCACTTTGCAACATCTTGTTTTCCTCTCACTAGAGAGTGAAAATTGTAGCCCCAACAGTAAAATTCGAGTCTGTTGATCTTGTGTGACAGGTTGAAGGAGATAAGAAAATACATCCGCATTAAAAGAGCATTACGGAAACCAAACCAACTTTAGATAAATGTATGATATCATATATATAGCACTGTCACAGAGATCAAGGAACAGAGGCATATCAAAGACAGACTTTTGGACTCTGGTCAATTTGTGTTTTCAAGTGTGACGCTAGTCCTGGGTGTTAATCTAAAACAGGGATTGGCAACCTCTGGCACGCGGCCCGGCAGGGTAATCACCCTGGCGGGCCGGGCCAGTTTGTTTACCTGCCGCGTCTGCAGGTTCGGCCGATCGCGGCTCCCACTAGCTGCGGTTCGCTGCTCAATGGGGGCTGCAGGAAGCGGCATGGGACAAGGGATGTGCTGTCCGCAGCTTCCCGCAGCCCCCATTGGCCTAGAGTGGCAAACTGCAGCCAGTGGGAGCCGCGATCGGCCGAACCTGCGGATGCGGCAGGTAAATAAACTGGCCTGGCCCACCGTGTGCCAGAGGTTGCCGACCCCTGATCTAAAACAATATTAAATCAATGTTTAGTTGGTGAAGAGCTGCCAGTTGATAAGATGCAATTACACATCAATTTCTTTTTTTATTTTTTACTTTCTCATGACTACTAGTTATAACAGCATAGAATTCAACATTACAGACTTGTAACAAACCAGAGAGAAATAGAATGTTCCCACTGTAAAGTAGACATTGTGCAAATCTCTTTTGTAATGTAAATGTCAAGAAAGGGTTACAGATATACTGGCTTGACAGAAAATAGTTGTAGTGTATTCTTAAAGTAACTAGCCTGTCCAGCACTTAGATATACTAAGAAGGTTTGGGTTTTCCACAGTTTAAACTGAAGATACAGCAGTGAATTGGAGCAAAAATTGAGATTAACATAGTGTAATTTATATATAGTGTTACAATTTATATCAATCATTCTTAAAGTAATACTAGATATTAATAGAAATCAGGGGTCTTATTGTACAACTCTTGAAGGTATTCTGTTGCTAGGATTTTCTCCAGTAAGATGCTTGTTTTTTGTTGGTGGTTGGTTATCTGTTTTTTTCCTGCCTGATTGTCTATCCAAAATAAGCAGATTTTCAAAGTGAAAATTGGGCAACTCTATCAGGCAGTTATGGGGGGAGGGGAAAGCAGCACAGGAAATGATTTTGTGGGTTGGCAGGAAAGTGTACATGGGAAGATTTTGGCAGATGGGTTGATGTGGTACTTATGTTTAGGTAAGCAGTAGGAAGCATTGTGGGGAGATGGAAAGGAAGGTGACAATATGTGACAAACCTGGTTTGGGATAGTCCCTGAGGTGCATGAGCATTTTGCCAGCAGGTTGTCAGAGTACCTGGGACAGCTTGCCAGCAGTTCCTTCAGGGGTCCAGTATTTGCAGAGGCTAGTAAAAAAGTGGGACAAAGTATTTTCTTTTTCAGACTGACAGGGATGCTGGAATCTTGTCAATGAGAACTGGGATTAATCAATAACAACAACATTCTATCACAGCCAGTTCTTTTCATCGGTTCAGAAATGGTGTCAAGAATGTGCATTCAAATAAGGCAGTAAAATAAAATATTTAGTCTTCACTTATTTAAATTGTAATCAGATGTGTACAAATGTTTATATGCACTCAAATCCAATTTTTAATTGAAAACACCGTTGACTTCAGTAAACGTCTGTAAAATAGCTTCTGTGTGTAATCCTTCCTATTTAGACAGTGTAGATTTTTTTCCATTTTAGATAAGGAGCGAAATCTATCGTCCTGGCCACATACCAATTGTCTAATTCAATTCTATGTACCTAAAATTTCCCCGTAAATTCAACAAGATACAGTATTCTCCTATTTCTAATCTAAATTGTTGTGTAGAGTTGCTATGTGATGTTAAACTGCTGCCACTTTTTAACTGAGAAGTGGCTATAGTTTAGTAGTGTGTGAAATAATCCTTATCTGCAGAACTTAATTTGTGCCAGGGCTTGCCAGGCCTGAGCCCTGACCTGTCTAGGCTTGGCAGTTCAAAATAAGTAAGCAAGTTCAAAGCTCCAGCTCCTCTGGGCTTGCCACGTTAGTTATGAAAGTAAAAAAATTGCTTGAGTCTGGCACCTCTAGGCTTAGCAGTTCAAAGTAAGTAAGTTCAAAGTTCCGGCCCCTCTGGGCTTGCCACGTCAGTTATGAAAGTAAAAAAATTGCTTGAGTCCTGGCACCTCTTTCATTACAAATTAAGCACTGCCTATTTGCAATAACAATATGGCTGTATCATGGCTTTTGAAGGCCAGACCCATGTTACAGTAGATGCAGAGCACCACAATACCGTCAGCCTTGGCTGGAGCCATTTTACCTGTGGAGCAAGAATAGGGGAGTGTAGCGTTCCCTTCACCACTGACTCAAAATCAGTGTCTAGTGTGGAAGGGGACAATGCCTCAGCCAATTTGGGGGCTGCAGGAGTGCCGGAACCTGTGTAGACGGTGGGATGGCCACCAGTGCTGGAACTGTGGCCCACTGCTCCTCCTTTTTCCCCTGGGGCCCCACCCTGTGCTCTTCCTCTTCCCCGTAAGGCCCCCCTGCTCCTCTTCTCTGTGAGGCAGGGGCTGATGTGTGTGGGGGTGTCCCCCTCCTCCTGCCTCAGGATTGGTTGGTTCCAGCTGCTGTCTGAACTTAGACAGCATGCCAACACACTCACTCTCCCCCAACACACACACTCCCCCAACACACACTCTGTCTCTCCCTCCCCCACACTCCCTGTCACACACTTTCCCCCCTCTGCCCGCTTACACCTCAGTTGAAAAGTGGCTGGCAATCTAGTGAATGATGGGCTTGAGAAAACTGCATCATGTGCCACTGTACCTGCCCCATGAGGCATTGCAGACCCTTCCCAAAGCATCCTGCGGCCAGTTGCACAGTAGGATAGCTACTGTTGTGGAAAATTGACCACACGGTTGATTTGGATCAGACAGCCTGAGGCTCCTTTATTGATCAATCAAACATGCATGCATGGGGGAGTCAGCCAAGGCCGAACCCCCCCGACAGATAAAATGCGAGAGATTATATAGGATAAAACCACAAAAATTACATATACTTCCTTAAAGTTTTACATCCATATAAGGAATAAAGCAAAGCAAGCCTTTTCTGTTTTTCCTTATATTTGCCCTTTGTGGTTTCTTACTCTGTCACCTGGCATCTATTAATCATAGTCTGTTACAAAGGTTAATTCTACTTTTATAATTTCTATAGTTAGTTCTGCTTTTATAGTTTCGATAGTTAGTTCTGCTTTTATGATTTCTCTTTACCCTTCTTTTTCTATCTTCTCTCCCCCCCGCTTTGTACCTTCAGGCCATACTATACAGACTGTTCAAATAAGTTTAGGCCCTGACCATTTTTTCCTCCACAATCCCCCCCTTTGGTGCCCCCTTTATGGCGCTGTCTTTGGCCTAAACTTCCACATTCATGAGTCCATTAATTTCTTCCCTTTCCTTTTTCTCATCCCAACTGTTATCATAGATTTCATTAACAATCATCAATGCCACTTGCTCCCTTACACTGGGCTTGGCAAAAAATTATAAGCACAGCAATATTCCTCATAACAGCAATAGCAAAGGCACAGTCCAAAACCAAACAACATCCCCACAACTGTTAGCCCACTCAATGTAACAAAACGATGGGGTTCGCATATAATTTTGTTTACCACACACAGCAAATCCCAGCTAGTACACAAAGAAGACAGTCTGTAGGCTGTCTCAAAGGCACCTTTTTCTACCTGATATACATTTTTAAGGATATGAATTTGTCCCTATAAATCAGAAATTTTCTGGACCTTGGGTAACAATGAAAGCTGATTTTGGAAACAGTCTGGTACCAGGGTTGTCCAGTTAAAGGGCATTTTATACCTGAGAGTTGATTGCAAA
Organism: Terrapene triunguis; assembly: GCF_002925995.2. NCBI lineage: Eukaryota > Metazoa > Chordata > Testudines > Emydidae > Terrapene > Terrapene triunguis. Next base: position 31,667,166 of record NW_020664413.1, on the reverse strand, counting down.
TTTTTATCCGCAGGCCAATAAATAACATGGCTGCCTGCAGTCGTAGTGAGGTTAAAATGGGTGTCGTGTACAATATGGGCCTTAACAAATACACAGCTGTTATTAACCTGGAAGATCATGACTCCTGTCAGGAGGGTTCCCAGTCCCTTACCTTCCCAACAAACATTGTTATGGACAGTGACAACTTCCCCTGGCTTGAATTTACACATGCATTGGAGCTGTTGGGGTTCTAATGGCCAGAGTGTCCATTGGTTTCCTATCCCAATCCAATGTGGGTGTTATTTCAGGAGCACTGACTATGAATCGGCTAGGCATACCAGGTGGCTTGATTTCCCAAATGTCTCAGTGAATAACCCAATCCCAGATGCATCCTCCCCATGGACCCGGCAGGATTCAGTATGTGGGAGCCCACATCCCTCTAACCGGTCCGTATGCTTGGAAGGAGCACTGTGAATATCCACACCTTCACCCGGAGAACCTCCAAGTATGCCTCCATGGCCATAGATCAGATGGTACTCCTGAAGTGTCTGTAAGGGCAGTGGGCCAGGCCTGGTGCTCAAGATCACTCCGAATGGTCATTAGCTGGTCATTCAGGAAATCCTGAACTTCTGAGCATGCCAAGTCCCACTGCAATGCCTTCCCAGCACCAGTGATATTTAAGACCATCTCCGTCAGCAACTCCTGGGTTATAGAACTAAGGGTGGAAATAACATACAGTTCACCAACCCCAGCCTGAACCTGCGTTAGCTGTGTTTCAATAATAAGACCAGTGGTTTTTTTCTAATTGACCTAATTTTTCCTTATGATGTTGGCTTTTGTGAATATTCCAAATTGCAGCTGCACTATTGGCCCCATCCCACAGGTGTCCAGTTAAATCTCTTCTCTTTTTGGGAGAACCCCAGGTCTTTTGCTGTGCTAGCCAAATGGCAGCTCCTTTAGAGCAATTTGGATATGTAAAGGTAATTTGAAAACTGGATAAGAACAGTGTGAACTTAATGGTCCCTAATGTGGCATTAATTACAGTCCACCGATGTCCTAACACATCTCTTCTTTGTGAAGTATTATACCACATCCGTTGGTTAAACACCTTTACAAAGGGCAGAAAGGCATTAATATCAATTATATAAATAGGGGTATATTACAATATGGTACAGGCTAAATCAGAGGCTACTGATTGGCTAAGATTTAAAAAAATATTACTTCCCCATCCCCACCCTAAGTTTGTTAAAAAGGAGAGGCTAAGGAATATTAAAAGTTTTATTTTCAGGTAGTTTTGGCTAGCTTCCACAAGGTATTCTTCGAGATTTCGTAGTCTTAGTTCACTTAGCTGTCCGGCAGTGAGGCAGCAAGGGAGAGGTTACTAGCACAATCACCTTGCTTGGTTGGAGGTTTTATTATGTCCTCAGGTGGAGAGGTTGTTTTCTTAGCAAGATCCAAAGGCACAGTGGGTCTGTCAGCTTTTTATCTTGTCCTTTTCTCCTGCTGTCCAGAAGAAACAGCAGCACCAGAAGGAGAAACAGCTGATCATCAGTCGGAGAATCATCTCACGGTGGAGGGGCCTTTTTGCAGTGCGAAGCGTGGGTCCAGGCAGTCAGTTCTTGGCACTTCACAGTGTTGATAGTTGACAGGACTTGATATGGGCCTTTCCAGCGCGGGGCCAGGGTGGTTCCTCACTGATGGACCTCTATGTAGATCCAGTCTCCTGGTTTCAGCGAGTGGCAGGGCTGCTATATATAAAAAGACCTAACACATTTCATTAGTGCCTGGCGATAATCAAGCATTGTGTCATCCATTAAAAGAATGTTCATCTGAGCCAGGGCCAGTAGGGCACTGCTGGTAGTTGCATCGGGTGCCCTGGTAGAAATTTTATGAGGGCTGAGTCCGGTCTTTCGATTGGGAGTGGCCTTCAAAGGGCATTTAGCCATACTGGATCTGTGAAGCTGCACATAACTCTTTTATAATCTGTCCAGGTATGCCAAATTATGATACAGAATTCTTAAGCAAAAGTTTTACAACAGTTTTGGCATCTGCCTTTTTACAAGAAAATACATTACTAAAACTAACACATACTTACAATGATAACATTTAAACATTTGAATAAAATCAATCTGAATATTTAGAAAAGGTCCCCAAAGAGGGGAAAGTACTGCCTGCCTAACATTATGTTGTTGGCAATAGTGCTGGGCCACAGAGGAAAAGTCTTATTTAATTGCAGCAGTCAACCCCCCCTTTGCTCACACGTGTCATCCGGTGATGCACGCGAGCAAATAGGGCCAGAGCACCTGAGGCGCATCCGTCTGGGGAGCGCCAAAGGTGATCAGGGTGTAAGGTGTACCCAGCAACACTTCAAGAACAATTTGCAGCTTTTTAGTTGATATCAGCTTTTATTTGCTATTTGTTACCAACACAGATTTAAAATCTTCCATTCTGCTGGCTTTGACTACCCTGCTGCAGCCACAACTTTGGTCTTTATTTAAAACAATTTAAATCTTGTAAAGCGTTAAGTCACCTTAAGGATTAAATGCTAAATACCAAAATTAAACAATACTAGTTTCTTTTGTTTGGCAAAAGTATTTTTTGGTTTTATAAACCCAAAACAACAGCAATTTATTTTAAACTTATAAAACAAAGATTGTACACACCAGGAGTGTTCTTTGGCAAATTTGACCAACTTTTTCATAGTCAAATGATTTCACTTATATAACCTCTTGCCTGGATTATTTACAGACATTCCTAAAGGAATGGCTGCAAAGAAACCAAGAATTTTTCTTTTATAACATTTTCTTTTAACATTTGTACATAGTTTCACTGCTTAATTCCCTCCAATAACTACAGAGTTAACTTCTCACTTGCTTTTTTTCAACTTCCTCAAACTGCGGTTGCCTGCTTATTTGGGCCCGATCCTTTTTTCTTTGCTGCATTATTTCTTTCCATGGGCACAGGCATTGTTTCACTACCAACTTAGCAAGGAGGGTGGGCCTTTTTGGCTAACCCCCCTTTTATTTATTTATATACACCTATTTACATACACACATTACATCTAGATGCATCTTATTTAATAATAACCTTAATTCTTTATGTCCGGACTTAATACAATCTTTTCTTGAGGCGCTAATAACACCTCAGCACCGGTGCATTATATAAAAAAAAAAAATAACAGGGCTAGGGACTACGAGAAAGGAAAGAAGAACAACAGCATAAACAGCATGATAAAACGGGGGAGTCACACTTACTGACCATAGGAATAATGACTTCTTATTAAATTAAGGAGGTAATAACAGATTGGATTCTTCCTTGGCCTGTTTTGATAGAGGATACTGCTGCACCTTGGGAAGGGGTCTTGCTGGGTTTAGGCGAATCTTAACGGGTTGGGCAGACACAATGCACCCAACCTGGTTGGCATGATCAGCTCACAAGGCCCACAGGGAGGGAGAGACCTTAACCAGCAGTTCCTATTGCAACAAGGAAGGGCTGGGGTCGGTCTTCTCCTAAAACTGCCAGGACCTCATTGTGTGTGGGACCAGGCACATCCAGATACACACCATCTGGGGTACAGCAGATTATACAATTTAATTTACACAGCAAGTCTTTTCCCAAAAGGTTAACCAGTGAACAAGGACTGAGGAGGAAAACGTGATAGTTAGATAAAGGACCGACAGAAACGGTCAGAGGTGAAGAGACGGGGTGGGGCACAAGAACGTTGCCCACCCCTACCGCTTGTGGAGTGGCCAGGGCGGTAGGGACATTCCCTTGTCCAATGGCCCATCTGTTTGCAATAATGACACGTGCCATCACTGGGTCCCCGGGGATGTGGACGGTGACCTTGGTTTGGCCTTTTCCCTCTCCCTGCATGTCCTGGAACTGGAGGGTCATTAACTTAGTTTCAATGTGGCGGTGATAGTGTTGGCTAGCTGCTAAAATTTCATTTAGATTCTTTCCTTTACTTGGTTTACAGGTGCTAATTTTGGCCCAGTTTGCTTTCTTTGGGCAGACTGTAAGAACTGCTTCCCACAGCCTGTTTCTAATCCTATTTATTGTGTCCTGGTCATGGCCAGGGTCCTCCATGGGCCACCAGGCTGCCTGATAAAGGCGATTTAATGTTTTCTTGGGCATGAATCCGTCCAGGAGTTGGTTTAAGTCTGCCCAGGTAGGGTGGTATCAGTGCATGACAGTTTTTAATTCTCCTTGGAATTTAACAGGGTCTTTTTTTATTTTCGGAAATTTTTTAAATTAAATTATACAATTCTGTGGGAGACCAAGGTGCATGCACAGACACCAAGGTCTCCTGACCTGAAGCGCCAATGCCCGGGAATTGGCGCAAGGGGAACATTTCTTCAGTACAGGGAGACACTGTTTGAGGGGTACATGTAAGGGCTTTTGATACTTAAGGCACTTGATATTTCTTGCCCTTGGGGCCAGTGGGGGCTGGGCAGCAGCTCCCTGCCTAGTTCTGTCTGGACGGAACTGCAGGCTAGGATTATCCCTAGTGTACCAGTTCCACCTGTTTAAAAATTTACAGGTTTAGGGACCATAATTTGAGTACATGTATGTGTCAGGAGTGCCCTTCTCTGGCATGGGAATCCACATAGATTCCCCCTGCCCCCATTATGGATACCTGGCAGACAATCACAACCCAACTCAGAGGCATCCACAAAGGGCTAAATATAAAACACCTAACAGACAAGCTAGCACAGTGGACAAAACGTACAACAAGACACACCACATTTACCGTGTGCCCTTTCGCCCCCTGTCACCATCATTCAGGGCATAGCTCTCAATCATTCCAGCATTCACACCAGAAGGGTTGGACATAAAGGTGAGGTCCCCGCACACCTCCTTCCGACAAAGAGCACCAGCCCGTCTTCAAGAAAACAGCGTCAGCTACCCTTGTATCTCTGGGATGGTGGGCGGATTCCTGGGACTCGCCCTCTCTCCGAGCGGGGGAGGGAGCCCAAGGCTCCAAGTGGGATAATCGGGGACAGGAACTCGGTCGCAGGGTCGGTTCAGGAAGGGGTCAGGAAAGAAAGACACTGTGGTCCCCGCACGCCTTCCTTCAGCACAGAGCACCGGCCCGTCTTCATGAGAACGGTGTCGGTTACTCTGCTGCCTCTGAGTCGGCGGGCGGTTTCCCGGGGCTCCCCCTCTCTCCGAGTGGGGGAGGGAGCTTAAGGCTCCGGGTGGGAAACAAGGAAAAGGGACCCTGCAACCCACACTCACTCACTACAAACGCCGGCACACAACCCTAGCTGGGCCCTAGCCCTCACCTACTGGCAGTTAGCAGCGCTTTCTGGCTTTTAGCCCCTACAGCTAGTTTTACGGCATTCACCGCCAACCTACCGCTGGCGGGAACTTTCGCTGGCCAACCTTAGGGCCACTCCGGGGGCACCAGAGTAATCGACCTTACTCACTTCCTCGGGGTCCGTAGTGGCCCCTACCTTGGGGGGTTCCAGCCCCGAACCTATGACAGACACAAAACAACCAGAACAAGACAGAACAAAAGGGCATCAGGCGTGTCTGTCAGCAAAAGGTTCAGATCCAGCGTGCAACTCACCCAATCCTGAGCCTATGGGCAAATCCTCCACCAGAAACCCACGATAGAGATTTCAAAAGGTCTCTTACCTTTCAGATGGGCTCTGGGTCTGGTGGGAGATTGCCCACGGTCCTCCGGTCTGGGGGAGTCTTCTGTGGATCCCGGACGAGCCCCCAAATTGTTTAATTAAAACAGTTGCACATGTTGGCACAACTTTTGTTGACAAAACTCAGTAGTGTAGACAAGGCCTTAGACCATGTCTACACTAGCACTTATGTCGGCAAAACTGTTGTCGTTCAGGGGTTTGAAAAAATAGCCCCCTTAGCCTGCCTAAGCGCTCATGTGCACAATGCTATGTCGTCAAGAGATGCTCTCCCACCGACATAGCTACTGCCGCTCATTGAGCTGGTTTTATTATGTCGATGGGAGAGCTCTCTCCTGTCAGCATAGCTACATGAGCGCTCTTCCTTCGGTACAGCTATATCGGTACAGCTGTGCTGCTGTAAATTTGTAAGTGTAGACGTAGCCTTAGACCAGCTGGATTACTTGAATCGGCAGGACCTGATAAAATGACATCCTAGAATACTTAAGGAACTGGCTGAAGAGATCTCTGAGCCATTAGTGATTATCTGTGGGACCTTGTGGAGAACAGGAGAGATCACAGAAGACGGGAAAAGGGGACTATATTTGCTCATCTATGAAAGGGGGAATAAGGACAACCCAGGGAATTATAGACGAGTCAGCTTAACTTTAGTACCTGGAAAGACAACAGAGCAAATAATCAATATGTAAGTATCTAGAAGATAAGGTGAGAAGTAACAGTCAATGTGGATTTGTCAAGAACAAATCATGTCAAACCAAGCTAATATCCTTTTTTGACAGCACAACAAGTCTTGGGGATGGGGGCAGCAGTAGCTGTGATATAACTCAACTTTAGTAAGACTTTTGATACTGTCTCATATGACCTTCTCATAAGCAAACCAGGGAAATACAGCATAGATCAGGGGTTCTCACAACAATTTTTTTGGTGGCCGCTCTGACAGTTTTTCCTAAAATACTTAATTAACTTTAGGAAAAACAAATAAATATGCACATATATCTGTCCACATCATTGTAATTTATTTATTTAGAGGTTTTTTTGCAGACTCAATAATAATGTACAGTTGAGTTTGTTTAGTCTGGAGGAGAAAAGACAGAAGACATGATAAGTCTTCAAGTAAGTAAAGAGGTTGTTATAAAGAACAGTGATAATTTGTTCTCCTTATCCACTGAAAACAGGACAAGATATAACTAGATAATACTTTGTCTTGCTTCAGTGCAGGGGACTGGACTAGATGACCTATCACCGTCCCTTCCATCCTACATTGCTATGATTCTGTGCCCGTAGTTTGAATTGTAAGTTTTCAACATCTGTACAGTGCTTTGGGATCTTTGAAAGCGAAGCATCATGTCAGTGTTATCAGTATTTAATTGAGAATATACAAGTGGTACGGATGTCACTGAACAACTGTTAGGATGAGAACACTTAATTACTGACGGTTTGATTCTACCACATTTGCTCAAGCTTAGTATGACTGAATTCAGGGGGCATACTACAGAATTGAATAAGGGTGGCAGAATTGGGCCCTGAGAAAAAACTGGGAAAAAAAAATACTGTTCTCATGGTGATGACTTAAGTGAACTAAAGTCCATTCTGATAAACACTTTTTTGAAGATACAGTTATCTTAACCTGTAGTCAAAATGGTTAGATCAGTGTTCAAGGGCTGAAAAGGCAAACAACAAAAGGTTGAGAATTATGCCAGAATTACATGTGGGACATCAGAAATGTGAACCTAGACACTAGAGGTTAATGGATAAATTTATCAATATTAATGCGTGGAATATTTTAGTTTGTGGTATGCTTTACGCTTGTTTGTGAGAGAACTCATACACAGTTTCCTCTTTTCTTCACTTTTCACCCCCTACACAGACTCTCTCAGTTTTCTGCTGGGAGAAGGTGACATGTATTGAAAAAATAAACTAGTTATCAGCATCATGTGAAGACTGTTTACACAAAGCTTTAAGAACATTCACTCCCAGAAGAGTTGTCTGAATTAAGGATTGGTGTCATAAAAGAGGCTGGTTTTATGATACTGTAAATATCTCTGGAATGAGATGACAAAGGGGAGAAAATATATGAGCTGCATTTAGGGAGGGATGGGGTGGAAGTGAACAAGCATTCATCTAGAATTTAGAGGAAGACAATTGCCTATTTCTGGATTAATCTAGGGAGAAAAGGAGAGTAAAAACCTGAGTTTCTATATTTTTTAAATTTAAAAATGAATTGACTTGGCCATGTTTGCTCCATTTTTGCATTCACTTTCCAGAAGCATTTTAGTGAAATGGAAATTTGTGAAAGGAGGATTTTAAGTGTGCTTGCTTGACTATTCATATATGGAAAATATGCCAGGTTTTGAAGATAGAGCTGTAATGGTATTAATGTTAAGACTTCCCTCTTATGACTGTCTGGCACCTAAATGTATCTGACACAGATTATTCCATTTTTTTGCTGGTATGTAAACTAAAGATCAGTAAAGACAGTGAGTATGTTTTTCATGGGACACCATTTGACAGAGGAGGGAGACAGTTTTCTAAAACCACTTGCCAGAGGCTTAGAACAGAAGCAGTCAAATGAGCTAGAAAAAGAGCTCACACTTTACAGCTTGGAGTGCACTTGCCGTTACTATGTTAAATGGGTCGAGAGGGAAAATAAATATAAATTCTCTGTCTAACCAACAAATCTTAAAGTAAGCCATTGTTCTTTTTATTATTTTTTAGCAATAATGCCTCAGCCAAGACCTGTGTCACAGAAAGGAAAATGTAACATTTTTGAAAAATCTTTCAACCTGATTATCTGTTACCTGTCCTTAAATTGCTTCCCCTTTCCAAGAGAATTTAAACTAGTTGCTACCTGAAGCCTCACTGCTTTTAAGAATTATACTTCTGAGAGGGGAGGAAAAGAATAACGTGACCATTTACAAGTAACCAATAGCGCTTGAATATCACATCCAGATAGCTGTTCACAACCAATCTGTAAAGTAAAATAATTTTCAAAGATTTTATTCTGTTAATTGGGAATCATTTAATGTGAGGAAATCATGATCTGCTTACAGACTGTCCATAAGCAGAGAGAGACTAGGACTGGGATTTTTCCAAAGAACTGAACTTCAGTGGGAGTTGAACACTTAATTCAATAAATTCTAAGGGCAAAGGGATTGTTATGATCATCTAGTCTTCCCTCCTGTATAACACAGTTCTCTTTGGTGTCATTGAAAATCCCAGTCTAAATTCACTGAGTAAATTATTTGTTGCAATCTATTCATTTGGCTTTGCTTATAATAATGCATATGCTTATTGTTTGAAGTTGATTAAATTTCAAATGATTACAGAATCATTAAATCTCTTACACTCGTCTTCTATATTCCACCTCCATGCATGTATTAAAATGACCTACATAGTTTTTTTATTAAAAGGGCTTGTGCTCTTTTTTTGCTGCTTTATTTTGTATAAAGAAGGGCCAAAGAGGTTCTTGTCCCCTTAAAAATAATCTGAAATGGCAAATCTAGCCTTCTCTGCCTTTGCTGGAGGAGGAGGAGGTCTCAGAGTTAATGTTGGAGGTATTTTTAGCCCTTAGTTTAAAGGGTTTGAGTCTTTTTTCAAAGACTTTTTCTCCCATGTGTTTTCAGGTTTTTGATTTAAACTGATATTAACAATAAGTTTTAAACAATTAGAATGAAAAAATCACTTTCCTTTCTCAGTTGATGAGGTTTCAACCCTTCTAGGTCTCCAGTCATCCATTGAGCCTTTCAGGAAAAACAGGAGAGATAAGACCTGCCTTCCAAAGTTTTAGCCTTCCTTTATAAAGCATAAAGAAGCAAGGAAAGGCATAAACCAATTTATGTTTTTCCTTTGTAAGTCACCTTTGAGGTTGCAAAAATTAGTTAATAATTGGTGCTGTGAAACCTATAGAAAATATATAAATCCTTGCGCAACTGAAGTCAATGACAAACTTGCTGTTTTCTAAGAATTTACTTTGCTCTTCAGTTTTAATATTGCAGCCTATTTCTGTAATGATTGCAACTGTTAGGACACTTGGATACTGTGGTGTGAGCAGTGAATAAGCTATGTAAATCTAGCCTCTGTTGAAGACAGTAAATATTAATCAGATTTTCCATTATATTTATATATTATATAATTATATTTATATATTATATTATAATCAGTAAGAGTTTTATGACTTAATTACTATTTTTCAAAAGTAGAAATTCTGCACTGGATGTTTTATTGCTCCTATGTGTTTCCTTTGAGCCATTTATGAGAGTTGGGTTTGTTAACCGTTTAACAGAAAGTAAATGATACACTTTACAAGGATATGAACTTTAATAGCATTTGCTATTATAATGTGTGGTTTCATATTGAATACAGAAACAACTTTACATTAAAGTAATTTTCCAGGTCGGACAACTCTGCATCCACTCATGAAGGCTAAGTGGTGAGGTGGTGGTCTAGATCCCATGATCCTAGTCCCTCTAGGGGCTAGTAATGGAAAAACTCCCATTTACTTCATTGGTGAATGACTAGCCCAGAGACCAGAACAGAGTGGTTGGGTCTTAATTAATTAACTTTATCTGTTCTGGTATATACTGTATTTCAAATGCTAAGCTATACAGGAGCTCAGTGACTCTGAGCCAGAGTTGTTCACTACTAAACAAGAGGACTGGGTTTGAATTCCAAACTCAGGGCTTGTCTACACAGCCCCCCCACCCCCCGCCTTTGGACTACCGGGGTGTGAATGCAGCGTGCACTAGCGTGCTGCACTGTAACTCCCCTGTGTGGACTCTGCAGGTGTGAATTAAAAGTTACCTTGTTCATGTTAATATTTTAATTCATGCTTGCAGCATCCACACAGGGAAGTTACAATGCAGTATGCCAGTGTGTGCTACAGTTCACACCTACATAGTCTGAACTGCATGGCCACATAGACATAACCTCAGTTCTTCCTGAGGCAGTGGGGACAGGAAGTGCTGTAAGCACTAGGGATGAATGAAAAGGCTGACGTTCAGATTCAGTGGTCCTGTTGTTCATATCATATTTGGGAATATTTTGACTTGGAAAAATGCATAGGCTGGGAAATCCTTGCATGATGTGAAGTAGGAAACACAAGGTGAGTGGATGCTGCACAAAGATACAAATAAGGTTAAGCACTAATTGTAGTCCTCTGCACTGAGGGTATGTCTACACTGGTGCTGGAGGTATAATTTCATCCAGCTAGCATGCTAAAAATAGCAGTGTAACTAAAAATAGTGATGTGAGAAGTGGGAGGGTCTAACATCTCCAAACATGATCCCATCTGAAGCCCTAGGTATGTACTTGGTATGTATACCCTATCACTTGCACTGCTGTGGCTACACTTCCATTTTTCATGTGTTAGCTCTATCAAAGCTACTGTGGGTACGTCTGTCTGAGCCAGAAGTTATACCCCTAGCTCTAATGTAGACATACCCTAAATGGTAACAGTCCTCAAGCCTTGTGTGCCTGCTCCCTTACCCTCAAGGATATAGGGAATAAAAATAGAGGGCTGAATGTGGGTGTGTCTCAAGAGACATGGGTTTAAGTGTGATCCTCAGCATACAAATGGGGTGCTGAGTTATGTGCTACTGTTTTGGTCCTTACTCTTTCTACTCAGCAGGAATACAATGGTAGCTATATAAACCACACTCGTATTGATGCAGAATCCCATTAATCTTGCTTCCTGATCTGCCCATCGCTTTTTACCTTGTGCTTGTGCACCTGCGCTGTGCAGGATCAAGCCCATAATAGGTGTCTAAAGCAAACAGGTAATGGTCAAGGTAAAGAAGACAGCAGGGAATCCCAAGAGTAGGCACAGAGGGGAGGAAAACTAAGGTTGGCTCTTTCTCTTTTTAAGAAGTTTCTTCACCTTTTATAAGATAGGCAGGGCAGAGAAATTAAGGCTATGTCTTCTCTGCCACAGAGGTGGGTGCTTGTACAGGGAGATAACTATTGCACATTGTTATCTCACTGTAAAATCCTTGTGGAGACAAGGCACCTGGGGCTTTTACCACAAGGTGGCTTGGCAAGGGCAGCACTATAGCCCCTGTTGTTGGTTTACTTCATAGTAAAACTACAGTGCCTGGTCTCCACTAGGATTTTACACAAGGATAGTTAATGTGCTAGTAAACCTGCAGCAAAGACACACCTATTTTTAGCTTTGGCTGGGTAGGTCACAGCAATATCCACATCTTCCTTTTCTTTCTTCCTGCTGCAGGTACCACGTCTGACCCGCGTAGAAGGTTTACCTTACAGGATTATTTAGATGGTGACATTAGATACAAAACATATAATTTACAATGGATTTCAGGTAACCAGTCTGTGTTGATTGAATGTTCTCTCTGCCTACCTCTGATATTTGATGTTGATGTTAAGGGCAGGCTGTACTTACCTAACTGCTCAGAGGTAGCTGCTATGTAGAGGAAAAGTCTGAACGTTTTTTAGGTTGCTGTTGTAGAATGATGCCAATAATACTAAAAGCAGAATGAAAATAATTGAAAACATAGGGCTTGATTGCACCCTTCAGACATGTCCCTGTGTTGCTGATGATGTGGAGGCACATTTCCCCCTGGATGCCAGAAGTGCACATCTGCTGCTTCACCCTTCTATAGGGAATAACGCACTCCTCCCTGTGCATCCATCCTACTCCTTGGGTCAGTGTGTGGAACCGGAGGAGATAGAACAAGGCTCCTTTCCCTTTTGGTGTGCTGAGTTCTCCAGGGGAGTAAGGTGGGGGCAGACCCTGTGATCCTCTGAACATAGGGACTGCACTTCTTACTGGCTCCTATGGCTTGTGCCCCTTCCCACTACATAAAGGCCCAGAGTTTTGAATTGTTTTGTTTTATATAGTCAGCTTTATAATATTAAATGGAAAATAATAAATGTTAAGAAACATTTTCATTTATTGTTGCCCAATGACATTTCTCTTGTTCCTTTAGGAAATCAATACCTGCACAAAACTGCTGACAACGACGTCGTGCTTGGAAATGCTGAGAATCAAACAATCTCAGAAGTTCTGAAAAATAGCACATTAGTATGTTTGCTCACATACTGTATATCTCAGACTTTGGGGAAAGTACTGCTGGATGTTTCTCTACGTAATCAATGTGTGATGTTTTTTCTCTTCTCTTTTGTTGATAGGCCACATATGGAGCAACCACAGCTATATTATCTCCTGACCAAAAATTTGCTCTTCTTCAATACAACTATGTGAAGGTACTAGCATGCTTTTTCTTTTTTCATGCCTATTGTATTTTATAGAAGCACTAAGAGAAAAAGAGAGAAGAGAAAGGAAGAGGAGAACTCTCACTTCCCAAAATTTGAATTCATTTTAAACTTTTGGTTGCTGCAGACAGATATAACAGGCAGGGCTGGTAGCACCACCTATTAAAGTTGTCCAACACTTCCCACTGTAAGACCCATTTTCAGTTGCTTATAACTTCGCCAAACTTTACAGTTTTAGTTGAAGATTTCCATGCCAAGTGTCTGCTTCAGGCTCAGTTCTGAAAAAATTCTACGAGACAGATTCGACATGATAAAGACACTCATATCCACAGTGAGGAACAGCCCACTGGTCACAGCCCACATATGCCTACAGCTTTTCGGTCAAATGGCAGCGTGCACGTTTGTGGTCAGACCACTTGCCTGCACATGCGTTGCCTGCGAGGATGGCTAGCAACCGTCTACAGACCAAACAAGCACAGGTTAAACATACGATTAACTATGTCCCCCCAGGTCGAGGACTCACTGACCTGGTGGACTCAACCACACAACCTGTGCTTGGGGATCCCATTTACACAAGATTCTCCATCACAGATGATCACAATGGATACCTCCCTCCTAGGGTGGGGAGCACACATGCAACATTGCACAATTCAGGGATTATGGTCCACAGCTGAGACAAGGGTACACATAAACCTGCTAGAGCTTCATGTCGTCTGCAATGCCTGCCTCCACTTCCTACCATTCATAAGGAACCAGAACATAAGAGTAATGACCGACAACATTACTTGCATGTTCTGTATAAACAAGCCAAGAGGGAGCCCGATCATACTCACTATGTACCGAGGCTATGAGCCTCTGGAATTTGTGAATCCAAAACAATATCCACATCTCAGCTTCCTACCTATCTGGATGCCAGAACACCACAGCAGATGAACTCAGCAGACATTTTCCCCACGACCACGAATGGGAATTAAATGACGTGATACTGGAATGTATATCCTGAAAATGGGGCCACCTACAAATAGATCTGTTTGTGAATGCCTGCAACCAAGTGTCTGAGATTCTGCTCCAGAGCAGATCTGGGAAGGTGATCAATGAGGGATGCATTCCTGACCACATGGAACACAGACCTCTTCTATGCATTCCCACCAATACCATTACTTCTACCCACTGTAATACAGAAAATAAGGACCGACAAAGCCAGAGTCATCCTAATAGTCCACACGTGGCCAAGACAAGTGTAGTATCCATACATAACACAGATGTCAACATGTGCCCCAATCACTCTCCTGCTCCAGACGGACCTGTTAACACAACGAGAGGGTCAAATGCAACATCCGAACATAGTGATGCCACACCTGAAAGCATGGCTTCTCTATGGTTCTCTAATGGCGAACTAAGCTGTTCTGAACAGGTCCAGTGGGTGCTACTCCACAGTAGAAAACATACTACACGTAACGCTTACCTACAAAAGTGGAAGAGATTTACAGCCTGGTGCACCGCCAGACAAACCACTGTAACATCTGCACTTTTCCATTGATATTAGACTACCTCCTGGAATTAAAACAATCTGGCCTCTCCATTAGCTCAGTAAAGGTACACCTCATGGCTATCACTGCCTTTCACCAAAAAATCGGCGACACTACAATATTTACTCACCCAGTCACCAAGCGATTCCTCAGGGGCATTCAGACCATCTATCCGGACGTCAGACCACCCACGCAACCCTGGGACTTAAACTTGGTCTTAATGGCCCTCACTTGGAAACCGTTCGAACCCTTAGCAAACTGCTCCCTACTACAACTATCCATTAAAGTGGTGTTCCTAATAGCGATCACATCCGTTAGATGTGTGGGAGAAATTGAGGCTCTCATGGCAGATCCGCCATACATGATCTTTTTTAAAGATAAAGTCACATTAAGAACTTAAATTTCTCCCCAAGGTACACTCGTCCTTCCACATTAACCAACCTGTAGATCTTCCAGCTTTCTTTCCCAAACCACATGAGAATGCATTTGAAGCTATGATGTACACCCTAGGCGTTAGAAGAGCACTAGCTTTCTACTCGGACAGAACCAAGTCATTTAGAGTTTCACCAAAACTATTCATAGCCATGGCAGAATGGTCTAAGGGTACCGCCATATCCACGCAGAGGCTCTCTAAATGGACCTCTGGGTGCATTCACCTCTGCTATCAATTAAAAGGCACTCAACCTCCAGTGGGGACCAAGATGCACTCTACTAGATCCATATCCGCGTTAGTAGCATTTCTAAACAATATTCCCCTTATAAACATATGCAGCCGCCACCTGGCCCTCCGAACACACCTTGGCCAAACATTACGCAAAACGGATACTTGGCTGGGCCGAGCTGTATTATTATCACTTATCCTACCAACTTCGAAGCCCCTACCATGCTAGTAGGGCACTGCTATACAGTCACCTGGAGTGGAGCACCCACAGGGACATCTCTCAAACAAGAAGAGAAGGTTATTCACCTTGTGCAGTAACTGAGATTCTTTGGGATGTGTCCCCCTGTGGGTGCTCCACTACCCCCTCCTCCCCTCTACTTCGAGTTCAAAGCAGAGTCTGCGGTAGAGAAGGAACTGAGGAGTCTGGGTTGTGCGTGTGCTAGATGAAGCGCCAACGGCGCGCGAGGCAGGCACTGCACGACCCATACGGGCACTGCTGCAAAACTATCCGAGCAAAGGGGCAGGGATGCACCATCACCTGGAGTGGAGTACCCACAGGGACACACATCTTGAAGAACTTCAGTTACTGCACAAGGTGAGTAATCTTCTCTTGCACAGGCAGCCCGAGTTCTGACATTTCCTAAATTTTGAGTGCTCAGTTTTGCAACATTCATGATATTTCTTTAATGTAAGGTGTGTGTGTGTGTGTGTGTAATAATGTATAGGGACAGATTTTCAGCTTTGCCAGCAGAAGCTGGACACAGAAGGTGAGGGAGCCATTCTTTGCCCCTACCCCTGGCATGGATTAGAACAGCCATTTTGCACCCTCTGATTATGGTCCCTGAAGGAATATATCTCAGTTTGTGATAGATGGAATGCATTTCTCTCCAGTCAGTCCCCCTGCCAACTATTTCCGCATTACCTAACATGTCCCTACACTAGCTCTTTGCCTCTGAGGATTCCTCCACACTGTGGGCTTCCTCTGCAGGAAGCTTATGGGAAGGTTTCACCTGAGCAGCACCAAGTGAACATATTGGGGCAGAGAATCTGTCCAATAATGTGTGTGCTGGCTGACAAAAAAAAAAAAAAAAAAATTAAAGACATGCCTGTATTCTGAAGGACTCAGTGGTAACTTACACAGTATGCAAATAGTAGATGATTTTCTCACAGAGCTCTTTCCACGTGGTCTGAATTTTTGAACAATGAATGCCTTTTATAAAGTACAAACTGCAAATCTCTGCAAACAATCATCTGTTCTTACACTTTTATGACTATGACTCAATACTTAATAAATTTTCATTTGGGGAAAAATACATTAACCAGACATATGAACTATCTTGCTAAGGATTTTACTTCTCTAATATTCTTAAACACATGAAAATCCAGCCAGTTATTCAATGTTGTTTTGTTTTTACCAGAATCCTGTATTTCTATGCTTCCTTTTTGATTATACATTAAAATTTAACTTTTCACTATTTTTTTTCTGCAGTATTACCCGTCATAACATGCCTCATTGCTTAGTAATCACATTAGACATACCATATATTCATGATTTATTGGTGTGTGCTGTTTTGTTTTCTGTTGTCATAAAAGTTAACTTCTGTGTACCAGAAGCTAGTCTTTAAATTCTTGTACAATAGAGCCATTGAAAGGTATGCATCATATTAACCCTTACAATGCTGGCATTTCCCAGAGTGGCAATGAAATGAATGTTTAGTTCATATTAGAGTTAGGTCTGAAGCACGAAAACAGGATGCAGTTTTCAAACCACCTTTTCCCCCCCATTTTCAGTGGTCTTTGGATACAGGGTTTTTGTTCAGCACCCGTCTCTACTTAGTATATGTTTTAATAATATCTGCTCAGCATTCATTTGATTATAGCTCTGTTAGTTTAGTCTGTTAATCTGATTGATCCATTGATCTAATCAGCATTTTTATGGTACCTATCACTGTAGAATTTAATCACTTCAAATGGATCACAGAGATACAGTGAAATCAGTCCTGAAGAGATAAGAAAATGCCAGCATTGTAAGGGTTGACATGATGCAAAACTCTCAGTGGTCAGGTTGTTAAAGGATTAAAAGATGAGCTTCTGGAATAGAGAAATTAACTTTTATAACAAAAAAAACCCCTAACACAAATCAATAAATCATGAGGACATGACCATCTATTATATGATAGCCATGTGGCCAGTAAGCACCAAGACAAGTGAGTAGGTAAAGTTAAAAAAAAAAACCTTTTGACTGAATGAGAACGTATAAAGAGTAAATTATTTAATAGTCTGCTGCTATAGAACAATCATTAAACATCATAGAGTGTATTGTAGCATATTGGTTTTGTAAATAGCTACTGTTTTCTTTTGTTTTACTGGAAAAATAACAAAACAGTAAATGTATTATTTAATAGCAGCAATAGATGGAGATCTATAGGCCACCTACTTTGATATCCTGCCAGACAGCATCCCTGTGTAGGGTGAGGGAATAGGATGGTACATGGGGATCCCAGATAGGATCCCTTGAGCCCCATATACCATCCTATTCCCTCACCCTACTCATACAACCCCACTGGAACTACATGAAGCTAGATCTCTGCAGACTGCAACACGCAGAAGTGTGGGATGGGATGGATTTCTATGAAAATCTAGGTGGGAAATATAACAACTTGGAACTGTTACCTCTTCCTCGCTGAGTCATTCCTGGGAGGCAGCGGGACCATGAAACAACTGAATGCTTAGTGAAGTAGCATGACATTGAAGGACAAGTGCCAGAGAAACAGCAGAGGTACCAGTCAGACAGTGGGAGGGGACTCAGGGAAGCTGCAGGGCTACTCCAGTCTCTGCACTGAAGACTTGCTTCAGTTTTGCTACAGACCTCTAGTGATGGAAAGGATCATGCCTTGCCTAAACTGCAGTCCCCCAGTTCCCTAGATCTCTCGATCTCTGATCGTAATCAATGGTCATCACTTTGGTATCTGGGCAGCTCCCACCAGAGAGGATGGTTTAAGGAAAGCTCAAGATGAACCTTGCAGAATTTTCTTTCCGCAGCCTCTCCTGCCTTTTCCATGGGTGAGGACAGTCTGGCCCATTGGTAGTCACGAATGCCTGTTGGTTGTGTTCACCTCTCCCAAATGGGAGTCTGAGGAGGTGTCAGATATTATTGCCAGTAACTCATAACACATTCACAGGACTCCTAAAGTCAGTCATGGTGATCTAGTTTCTCAATATAAAAATGATTCTCTTGCAGCTCTGGAGGCATTCATACACGGCTTCATACCACATCTATGATTTAAATACAAGGTCAGTAGCTATTACAGAAAATTCATATAGTCTGAAGCTACTTTGCAATGAAATGACATTCAACTGATTTGTCTTTCTTATACGCTTTTTGTTTTGTTTTTCCCTAGATCTTTAGTAACTGAGAATCTACTGCCTAATTATACCCAGTACATATCCTGGTCACCTGTTGGTCACAAACTGGTTAGTAAATATAAGTGTAATGAAATTTCTGCAGTGCATTTCCAATACCACTGTCACACTGTCTGGAGTGGCTCATGACCATGAGTGCCTATCTCAGGGCAGACTGTCAAAAGCAGGGCAGATACTCCAAACTTGTATGTTCTATAATAAGATTTCACCAAGCCAGCAACAAACGTGAACTCCTGAAGTATTACAGTAGTCTGATAATGGAGTCACAGACAGTCCCCATAGATGCCAGTCTATTTTGTCACCCAGGCAAGCTGGACTATGTGATAGATTGTCATTTTTGGTGTAAGTGACAACACATTCAGGTTACACCCAGTCCTCATACACCAGTCACTCACCTAGGTCAATTTGCATCCTAGATCTCACACTAAAGACAACACTGGTAGCCAATTCTGTTGTACACTAACTAAAAGTTTATTAGCTAGGAAAAAGAAATGAGAGTGATAGAGAGGATAAGAAGGTAAAATATATATGCAGATGAGTTGCAGTCTATAATTTGAAATGGTAGGCGAGATATAGTAATCTACCAGTTTCCCAAAAGTCTCTCAGGGCTATCCATAGTAACTATGGGGATCTCTGTCTTCTCGTTCAGTTATTCTGCCCTGTTAGAATCCAAACAGTTCAGAGGTGAAGAATTTTTCCCTGTGTCCATACTTATAGCTTCTTCTTACAGAAAACTAGCTGACAGGGTCACTACCCGTGTGGGTTTTTTCTTTGATGATGGAGAGTGAGGAATTCATTTAGTCTTTGATCTCCAATTATCACACATAAAGACCACTTGCTTTGAAGTTAGTACTTTTCTGTTAAAGTTCTTCATTTGCATTCCACAAGGCTTCTTTCTCATTTGATGGGTTATTTAGTTACAGGGGTATACACAATGTAAATGTTTGCTATTATATTATAAGAAGATACAGATAAGAGAAAACAAAGCATGTAGCATCCCATTAGTTTTTGTGAAGTTTAATCACTAAATACATTCTAATACATTTAACAATCACTTTGATCTACATAAATACACAGTGAATTGGCCTGGCTTCCAGTTCTGCTTTTGTAAGCATTCAGGGAGGCCTGGGTCTTTGGCATGAGTTGGCATCTAGTCTGCTAGCATCACAACCACAGTATGGATATCATCATAGAGGGATGATGCTCACATTAAGCACAGATTTGTGATGATGGTGGTTTTCCACTGCTGGAGAAAAAGGTCAAATAGTTCCTTTAAAGTTACTATTGCTGTTGGAAGCATTGCAATGCCTTAGTGATTTTTCTGAGCAATATTTCTGTAAATAGTGGAGGCTTTGGGCCCATCTATACAGTCTACAAAACAGCAGGAAGTAATACCCCACTCCAGAAATATTGCTTGCCAATGAACTGTGTGCTTTCTCAGGGTCAAATTCTCATCCTCTGAGAAAAGCCTGAGTAAATGATCTTTAATTGGGGGTGGGAGCTATAGAAGTGTTAGGGGGACAGAATCCTCCCTGACCCCAAATCAAAACACAGGATGTAAAGCCATTGTCCAAAGACTGCAGCTACTGTCCGCAGCCTCTAAGCTGTCATAGCAGCTGTGGTCTATAATGAATTCCTTACATGGAGTGTTGGTCTGTGGATTCCCTACCCTGTACCGGAGATGCTTGCTCCCATGACAAGCTAACCAGATAAATAGCCTTTGTGCATTCTTGTTGGCTGTGTCAATGGCCTAGAGATGCTGAATAGGGTTTTGCACATCTTACTTTATACAGAGCTCCTGAAAAACTACAGGGTCCTGCCTGCTGTAAAAAGTTGTCAAAGGAGTGCACCATCCTTACAAACTTTACATGATAACTAAGGCCCTTGCCAGTGTTTTATCAAAGAGCTTACAGCTTCCATTGTCAGGCAGGTGAAATAAAACACAATTACACTAAAGAAAGAAAATAAATCCACATCTAGAGACAATATTAATAATAGGGCTTTAAAAACTTAATACAGATCAATACAAGGGAGACAGTGTAGCTGAGTGAATAGAATACTGTACTACAACTTGAGAGATCTGCGTTCTGCTCCTGGCTTGGCCTCTGGGTGACCTTGAGCAATTCACTTTACCTCATCTGTAAAATGGGGGATGATACTGACCTCCTTTGTAAAGCGCTTTGAGATCAACAGATGGAAAGTGCTATAGATGCACTTATCTCTTGATTATTAGCAACACCTGATGATTTTTCCCCCCAGGTCTCTGTTCATGACCACAGGCCAGATCACTCACTACTCCAATGTTTTCTGTTACTAATTAATTTAATACTAATAAATAATGTTTTTATTTAAGTGCCTGCATTGTATTTGGTGAAATGTAACTGTCGAAGATAGTCCCTGCCATCTGAAAGAGCGACAAATAAGACAGTGGGAAGGGAATAGGAAGGAACTCTGACTTGTTCTTGCATTGCATTCTAACAGTAACTATTGTAATAACTAAGTTTTTGAGGTTTTTTACAGGCATATGTGTGGAATAATAACATTTACATAAAAGAATCACCAGGTGTGTCGAGTGTGCAGATCACCACAAATGGAGAAGAAAATAAAATTTTTAATGGAATAGCTGACTGGGTGTATGAAGGTAATTACCTACATATTTTATCTTACAAGAAAATGTAGAAACTTATTTGGTAGTCTGTTTAAAATATGTAAAAATAAATACCTGGAGGAAAGAGAGCACCTTAAATGGTATCAACACCTAGCTTATACTATATAGAACTTGTCAGCCACAGAAATCAAAATGCTTTAAAAAGGAAAGTGGGTATCATGATACCCGTTTTGCAAATGGGGAAACAGAGGCATGAAGATGTGAAATGACTTGATTAATGTCACGTGGCAGGTCAGTGGTACATCTAGGCATAGAACCCTGGTCTTGTGCTTTCTAGGCCAGTGCATTATCCTTTGGACCAGGCTAACATGGAGGCAGTGTTGCCTAGTGGGTATAGCACTGGACTGGGAATAGGACCTTATGAGTTCTATTCCCAGATCTGCCATTGTCCTGCTGGATGACCTTGGTCAAGTCACTTCCCTGCTTTGTGCTTCAGTTTCTCCATCTGAAAAATGGAAGCAAAGCACTTTGACAACTATGGATGAAAAGTTCTATAAAAAAGCTTGGTATTCTTGTAAATGAAAAACCTACATGTTAAAATATAGTAATTTAATAAATGCAGTGTTTTCCAAAATATTTTGCTTGCTCTGCCTCTACCCCATGGGTGGTGTAGGGATAGAGCTAGACCTCTGAATTGTTCCCATAGTCTCAGCTTTCATTAAAAAAAAAAAACCTCTATCCATTATCCTTATGAAGAGAATCTTCAAAACGTGAATGTAATCAATGCAGAGACAACTGCCTGAATTTGTAGAAAGCCTGAAATAACAGCTGTGAAGTGTGAACTTCCCCTGCACTTCAGTGAGTACTGACTCGTATGCATGCCAAGGATACTTAAAATGTCAACATTGTTAACTATTTTGCTGTTAATCAAAGTGTTGGAAAGGAGAGGAAGTCTGTTATGAAGATTTACTCCAGTGTTTTGCAAGATGTAGGTGGAGTAGGTTTGAAGGATAAGCTGGGATATCACGGAAGATTTATAAATTAAGGTGTTTAGGCCTTTCACACCACATGAGGTTACAAGGGGGCACAGCTGGTTTCATTTTCCTTAACTGGAGCTCAGCTTTCAAAAGTTTGGGAAATACTGTATTAATAGTTTAACGATTACTGAGGCCACATGTGCTTGGTTTTAGTTATGGCCATTCCATTCACTGGCTGTTTGGACATACTGGGCCAAATTCTACCCTGTGCAATTCCATTAAAGTCTAACCAGTGAGGTCAGTGGGGTTCCATGATCGTAAATCTCTGCAGAATTCATATTTGTTTTCTGTGTGCATAGGTTAAAACAGGAATGTATGCCAAATTTTTAAATGTCTGGCTTTACCTTCCACGGTTGGATTTGGCAGTAGATCTGCTTTACTTCCAGATAACTTGGTTACAAGATTGAAAGCTCATTTGGGAATTTTATACATCATAAAGTGGTAAAGGTTTTATGTTATTTTAAAATGCATTTATTTTGTAAGGGGAGTGTGTGATAGATGACGGGACTAGCACCCAGTACAGATTTTTTTTTATTATTGCAGCCAGATTCAGGAAGTATAACTATAAAAGGCTATTTGTTGTAAGCATTCATTTACTATGTAATTCTAGAACCCAGGCAAATAGTCTGTACTTCAGTTGCTGAACTTCAGCATAAATCTGTGCAAAGCAAATTAGAACAATAATTCAGATGCAGACTCCAATTTAGCAGCTATTACTTCAAAAGAACGCCTTTGCATCTCTTTCAGAGGAAATGTTTGGCACCCATTCTGCTCTGTGGTGGTCTCCAAATGCCAGTTTTCTAGCATATGCAGAGTTTAATGATACAGAAGTTCCTGTTATGGAGTATTCCTTTTATGCAGAAGACACGCTGCAGTATCCAAAGACCATTAAACTCCCATATCCCAAGGTCTGTGTTATTTATTAAACATGGTTGTTCAGCAGTTTGGGACTATTCTCTTAATCATTTAATCACTTCCTGCTAATGAAAATATTGTCTGTCTCTCCTCAACAGCTTGCTGTGATTACTCTTACTGAAGTCAACAGCATCTGGCAATGTTAACGTATTTTTATTATCTTCAGGGGGAAAAAGTCTGATTTAAGGTTTTGTTATTTCTCCAGAAGCACTGAAGGGATGACAAGCAGTGATGGAGATAGTGAGGCATGCTGTTCTATGGCACTATGCATGAGGGTGTTGCATGGGCTTTAATTAATAGAATTCTCTCCTGCAGGCCATAGAACCTCTTCAGAGCTACAGCCACAGCCCCTGGTTGCTGTGTGCCTTCCATAGAGGAAGGAGGGGTAATATTGGCCAGTGTGTTTCATAGTCACAGAGTCACTGTCCACACCTATGCCCAGGGCCGTCCTTACCCATATGCCACGTACGCAGCTGTGTAGGGCACCAGGAAATTTGGGGCACCACATTTCCTGGTGCCCTGCACAGCTGCATGCTGCTTCAGCCCCTGCCCCGCCTCTTCCCCATGGCTCCCGCCCCTGCTCCGCCCCAGCCCTGCCCCCACTCCACCCCTTACCCAAAGCCTCCACCCTGCCCCGCCTCTTCCCACCCTTGCTCTGCCCCAGCCCCGCCCCCACTCCACCCCATCCCCAAGCCCCCGCCCCTGCCCTGCCCCTTCCCTGCCCCAGCCCCGCCTTTTCCCGCCCCTTCCCTGCCCCTGCCCCTGCCCCAGCCCCGCTCCCACTCCCCTGAGGAATGCAACAGGGCTGGGCCTGCACTCACTAGCGGCAGGAAGGGCAGTGGCCCAGCCCCAGCTGTGCCGCTGTGAGTGCTGGGGGGTGGTTCCTCCCTGTCCTCCAAGCCAGCCCCGCCCCCTTCCCCCGCATGGAGGCCTGCCCCCCCCACAGGTGGGCTGCGTAGCGCCCCAGAATAGCTAGTGACAGCCCTGTCTATGCCCTTCTATCATTGATATCTTGGAGTGCACCGCTTCCTTCCACCAGTTCCACTGCCAGATGGCCACTGTATGCCCACAACGCAAGGAGAATTTGTCCCTTAGGTAGCAGAGTGAATGGGGGAAACTGAATGAAGGACAGCAAGGCGTAATGAATCAGAGAGGCACATACACAGAAGAAAAGCTGGTTGAACTTCATTTGGTGATGTTGACACTGGTCCAGCTGGTAACGGCCGGATAGTTGACTAATAGCATCAGGGATCCCAACTTGAATATGGCCGTTAATAAGCTAAACTCAGCAGGTGTGGAATAAGGTTTGCATTTACATAGCACTTTCGGTCCACAAATCTCAAAGCAAATGTTTCTGACTGGGAGGCCAGGGAGAGGAAGAGAGGTGTGTGAGAATCAGGAACATTTCAGTGGTACCATAAAAAGCACCATCCTCAGTGAAATCATTGGGTCATGTTTTGGGATGTTTCAGTCAATAGCTCCCAAGAGATTGATTGTTTTAATTTCTCATTTGTTGTGGGCTTTGTGACCAAGTAAGGAAGGAGATACTGGCGATGTTTTTGTTGGATAAGGATCTCACCAAGGGACACAAGGTAGTGGATTTGTTTGCTTCTTCACTGAACTCCGCAGAAGTATGTATCTCTTTTAGCATGAAATATTGCTGGTCTTAGGAGGGATCAGCTATGAGTTTTTAACTCCAATTACTGGCATTTCTGGGTGATTCTCATTTGTAGAGGAATCAATGACCTGAAAGGGATGGTGCTGACTTCTCTTAGAGGAGAGGGCATCTGCTCAGGAAATATATTACTGTGAGATGTCAGAGCTTCCTGAATCCATGGTGAAGGGTGGTTACACACACACACACACACACACACACACACACACACACACACACACA
>NW_020664413.1:31545209-31642223 GCF_002925995.2 Terrapene triunguis | reverse complement strand
ACACACACACACACACACACACACACACACACACACACACACACACACACACACACACACACACACACACACGTGTTGAATATAACCCATTGCTGGAGAGCAATAAGCCCTACCCTCTGCCCGAAGTTATGGTATATTAACAAATACGGTAAATGAAGACAAAATATATCAAACACAATTATGGATATTTATTTTTATAAATGAAGAGATAGTTTTAATAAAAACATATGTGGCTAATCTCTTAATAAAAAAGATAAGTGTATGTGCAATTTCGAGAGTTGTTTTCACTTAGAAAGTATTTATTGTCTTCAAAAATACTGTGAAACATTTTATTCTTTTTTAGGCAGGAGCTGCAAATCCTACTGTAAAATTATTTGTTGTGAATACCCAAGCTCCTCCCACTGTGAATTCCAGTGAAATTATTGCACCAGCTAGCATAATATCAGGGTAAGTAGTTTTGATAGTATGTGTGTTTTCTCTGTGAATGCCCTAGATTACTACTATATATCACTGAGTTACATTATCACACTGCTCAGAGAGGAACAGGATTTACTGTGTAAAGCCCATGCAGAGATTATTCTTTCTAAAAATAATTTAAAGGTGATGGCATATTCCAGATTTCTTGTGCTCAGAATATGACACGTTATTGGCTCATCATATATAGTGGATCCTTCTTATAGTGAAGTCATTTCACAGAACAGCTTTACTATCAGCAGAAATTGACTATACGTGGAAATGCAATTTGCACATTACAATGCACTGAGAAAAAAATTTAGAATTGTCACTCTATTTCACGGTAAATGAAGATTCACTGTATCTGGTTTCACTGGGAGGAGATTCCACTGTGTTTTCATTGGCTCATTTTAAAGCAATACTGCTTATATCGTGAGGTAACATAGCAAAGTTCCTCTGATTAAACTTAAAATGTGTAAACAAGCAATTCTGCAAGTAAATTAAAAGTCTTATTTCTCAAAATGCCACTGACAATGTATTACTTGACATCAATTTGAGTCTTCGGAAAAGAGCAACCAAAAGGATTTAACACATACACGCACAATTCTGTATCCAAAGTCTCCTGTTTCCACAATACTGTAGACTTATGGAGTGTAAGTGTCTAATGTTTACAGTAAGGATTTAGAGACAGTGAGATAGTGTGTACTGTGTCACACAGAAAGATGTGATAATCTTTAGAGAAAGCAAAGCAGGCCTGTTAGTCAGGAAATAAAACAGCATCCTCTGCTGTGTTATCAAATAACTACAGTCAGAATACAGAGATATTCCATTCCAATCCTCACCACAGTAAAATCAACATCCTTTATTAACTGAATCAGTGATTGAAGCATATATCCAACTTCATGTATCTGTTTACATTAATATATTGTTCATATAGTCTTTTATAGCCCTACAATAATTCCACAAAATATTGATGATGCTAGCTAGCTCTTGAAGTTTTCTAGATAGAAGTGTAGAATAAACATCTGTTTTCAGTTTAGTTTTTAATTGGTTTCTTTGTTCTTTAGAAAAATGTCCTTATATTTCACTAGCAGCCAGTGAAAGCAGAACAATATCATTCTTAGCTCAAAACAATAATGTGCACACACCCTCACAGCCTAATACAGGGCCTGATTTTCTACTGGAATTACTCTAGTTTTATTTCAGTGTAATACCATATAAATCTGGGCTAACACAATGGTGAATCAGACCCAGAATTTTCAAGAATACAGATGTCTAAGTCTGCTTAGGATCAAATATGTTACATGTAACACTTAAATTAAACCTTGATCTTGTAAGTAAGGATGTAGGAAGCACTTGATGCTGTTACAAACATCCCTCCCCATGCACAACTCCCACCTCTCTTAAGGAATTACACGATAGTGAAGTTTAATAAATAAAAGATGGTCTGCGGTTGATGTGGTGTAATGTAAAGCAATGTAAGTATTCATGGTGGGGACTGCATAGAAAACATTCTCACTGCTGAGGGAAAAGTAACCCCAAAATAGTGTGGGTTTGTCTCAAGTTTTCCCTGTTTTGAAAAGAGAGATTTTCCCCCACTGTAAATAGACTGCCAGCTGGGGATAGAGAAGGGGGTGCAGGCAGGTTTTTTGGCATTTTCATTATGAGAGTGGTAAACTTTCACCCTTGTATGGCTAAATTCTGGCATTAAGTACAGCCCTTCATGGAGGGCTTGGAGGGGTGGGGAGTGTGCATGGCCTTACTACCCCAGGGGGAGCTTCAGGAGATATTATGCCTGCACACATTTGCCTATACAGTGCTGCTGAGCACTCCCAAGGAGCGTAGCCACTTCACCAAGCTTAAAGCTGGTGCTACGTGCACCTCTGTCCACTGATATCAAGTCTTGCTGGCTGGGCCCAGAGCACTGACAGGACACGTGATCTTTTGCACAAGCTAGTGCACTAGCCCTGATATTATGGGGTCCTTGCCCTCTCTGAGCATGAGGATGTCTATTCTGCCTAAAGAAAACAATGTGGAGAGAGGCTCCTTTCACCATCTGTGTTTCTTGAGTGGGTCTGGCCCTCAGGATTTAGGAATTTCTCATAAATTGTAGCATTTATCCAGAGGGGCACTCTGACCATTTCTCTGAGACATTTGCCAAAATGCTTGAAATGGCAACATTTTGCCATTTAACATTCTGGTGAAATTTGTGCATTTACAGAAGGCCAGCACAAAAAACATATATCATTAAAATCCCACTTAGATCCCTGTGGTGGTGAGTGTTCATGTGGGATGGTTAAGTGAGACGTAAGTAATGCCCAGGCCTGTGCACAGGGATGGATTTCACCCTGTGAGACTATCAGTTTGTATCAGTGTTGGAAATGAGAAGTTTACAGAGTGGGAGAACACACTGTGGTAGAGGATTGCAGGAGTACGCTTTCCAGGGAGAAAACAAGGAAGTGAAATGCAATACTTTTGCACTGCCTGACATCCCTGTAATTTGAATTAATCACATCACAAATATAAAAATCCATGAAAACCAGAGGTACACTCCAGCCTACCTATTGGTTGTAAAATATGGTCATTTAAAAAAAAAAAGCTGCAAAAAGTCTTTAAACAAAATGATGGTTGTCTTTTTTTTTTTTAATTGTCTTGTCTTGTTTGACATTTACATCTTCCTGCAGAAGTGTCAGCTTTCTCAATTTAAAGAAACAAAACCAACTTTTTAAATGCTTTTCATTATTAAATTTGGATTTATCTTCTAACTACCACAGAAAACAACTGTTGGAGGCATGGGTGGGAGGAGGAGAAGGAAGAGCATCAAAGGCTCCTTCTTCTAGCCATTTCCTTGTTGCAGTTTCCTTTTTTTTTCCTGTGACTTGTGCTGTATTGCTCCATAACAGTGAAAACAGCAACATTAAAATGAAACATTAAATTTGAAACTGTTCACGAAACATAAAATCTGAAGTACAAGTGTCCTATCAGAACATTACAATCCACAGCCAAGTGCCATGGGCTGCGCAGCACAGAAATAGAGATTTATACACTTTATATATGTATGAATAGAACCCCTACATTGTAGTCAGAAATTCCCCCAAAATAATCAGACCCGGAAGCCAGGTGGCATATCTGACAAAGTACAGCTGTTGTGGTTGAAGTAAATAATAAGTTCAGGTTTTTTTGCAGAGGGGGCTTGTTTATGGTCTCACAAACAGTTAACTAATTTCACCACAAAATCTCCCACCTGCTCTTTGTCAGCTGATTGTTAAGGGAAGGAGAGAGAAGAAACATGAACTTTGACAAACATGTCAGCTGTAGAGCTAAGAGCAAAGTCCTGTGAAGACATTTGCATTAGATCAGTTCACAAAGCCTGCTGTAATTACCCCTGTCATACTGGGAGAGCATAACCTTATCTTCTCTTTTTACACACAAGAGTAAGGGATCATAGTTGGGAATGAGAACTACTGCATTCTGTGGGTGCTGCCCTTTGTTATAATAGAGTGAGGAGCTCATGCAAATAGAGTGCAAAATTATAAAAGTGAAAGCTTTTCTCTTTGATTCTAAGTCCTTCCTGTAAAGCAAAGTTCTCAGCTAGATGATGTTCTGGAGATGGAACTAAGATACTTGAGTAGCAAAAAGGCCTTCATAGTAAGCACAGGATTCCCAGCGATATCAAACTGAGTCAGTGGGATAATAGGTCCCACTTAGGAAGTGCATAGGACCAGCTACAAAAATCTCCATTTTATCTGGACTCCCTGGTTAACCAAGGATTTCAGGTTGTCACTTCACTACCTCTTAGAACTTCATTGAGACTGTGGGATAAAACTCCAAAATCTCAGACCACCCATACCATCCATAGTACAGGGCTCTTGTCATGCTGTTGAGCAGTTCTGAGTGCATCCATCAATGTCTCTGTCAACATTTAATTATAATTCTTGTGGGACGCTGACACACAAAAACTCAAACTTTCTAGGCAAACTTTTTGGACAAACTTTTTGGCCCGAGGGCCACATCGGGGGATAGAAATTGTATGGCGGGCCATGAATGCTCACAAAACTGGGGCTGAGGTGCGGGAGGGGGTGCAGGCTTTGGGATGGGGCTGCATATGAGGAGTTTGGGGTGTAGGAGGGTGCTCTGGGCTGGGACTGAGGGGTTCGGAGGGTGGCAGGGGGATCAGGGCTGGGGCAGGGGTGCGGGAAGGGGTGTAGGCTCGGGATGAGAGGTTTGGGGTGCAGGAGGGAGCTCTGAGCTGGGATCGAGGGGTTTGGAGAGCAGGAGGGGGTCAGGGCTGGGGCAGGGGTTTGTGGCATGGGGAGAGGCCCAGGGGGTGCAGGCTCCGAGCGGTGCTTACCTTAAGAGGCTCCCGGAAGTAGTGGCATGTTCCTTCTCCGCTCCTATGTGTAGGTGCAGCCAAGCGGCTCTGCATGCTGCCCCATCCTCAGGCACCACCCCTGCAGCTCCCATTGGAGTGTGTAGGAGCTGGAGCGGAGCTATGACCCGGCTTAGCTGCGTGGCGCGGCCCTGACCCTGCGCCCCGGCTGGAGCGCTGAAGAGGGGCCAAGCCGCGTGGTGCGGCCCCAACCCAGCGCCCCGGCTGGAGCTCCGGAGCAGGGCCGAGCCACGTGGTGAGTCTTGCGGGCCAGCTTAAAATGGCTCACGGGCTGGATCCGGACCGCAGGCCGTAGTTTGCCCACCCCTGAGCTAGTGCCTTACTGTATGAATGAAAGTAAGCTGAGGCATTACCTGATGGCTAAACAATATACATCAAGCATTGCAATGGGTTACTGAGGTCTGTAGCATTGAATGCAACTGAAAAGTTCACTGCAACTAAAAGTGTAAGACCTGAATATGTAGAGTTCAATGAACTATTGGACACCACTATATAGAAAAGTAGCATATGGAAGATACTGAAGCATTTAATAGCGTTTGTTATTTCCAGGGATCACTATTTGAGTGCTGTAACATGGGTAACAGATGAAAGGATCTGTCTGCAGTGGCTCAGAAGGATTCAGAATTTTTCAGTCCTTGTGGTCTGTGACTTTACAAGAGAGAATGGAATGTGGCAATGTCCAGAGGTATGAAAAACGGAGCTAAATAGTCAAATGACTTAATAAATAAGAGTCTAGAGTGGGGTTGAGGAAAGAAAAATATATTCAGACATATTTGTGTGATACATAGACTATGTGAAATATACACTATAATGCCGGTTGCGGGGGTGTGTGTGTGTTTTTTTCCCCTCAGGGCAAACAACATACAGAAGAAAGTAAAACTGGCTGGATCGGCACAGTGAGTATTCAGTTTCTAGATTGCAACATGTTACATAACACATTGATCATAATAAATGTCTTCCTTACATTTAATTAACTTCTTACCTTTCTAATGGTGTGTTACCCAGACCTGATCTATAACTTACCTTGGACAACTGCTAATTGCGCACATGTGGCAAAAGGAATAGATCTCAACTGGAGCTGTGCAAAACCCACTCATTTAAATTTCATAGAATCATAGAATATCAGGGTTGGAAGGGACCTCAGGAGGTCATCTAGTCCAACCCCCTGCTCAAAGCAGGACCAATTCCCAACTAAATCATCCCATTCAGGGCTTTGTCAAGCAGGCCCTTAAAAACCTCCAAGGAAGGAGATTCCACCACCTCCCTAGGTAACCCATTCCAGTGCTTCACCACCCTCCTAGTGAAATAGTGTTTCCTAATATCCAACCTAGACCTCCCCCACTGCAACTTGAGACCATTGCTCCTTGTTCTGTCATCTGCCACCACTGAGATCAGCCGAGCTCCATCCTCTTTGGAACCCCCCCTCAGGTAGTTGAAAGCAGCTATCAAATCCCCCCTCATTCTTCTCTTCTGGAGACTAAACAATCCCAGTTCCCTCAGCCTCTCCTCATAAATCATGCGCTCCAGACCCCTAATCATTTTTGTTGCCCTCCGCTGGACTCTTTCCAATATTTCCACATCCTTCTTGTAGTGTGGGGCCCAAAACTGGACACAGTACTCCAGATGAGGCCTCACCAATGTCGCATAAAGGGGAACGATCACGTCCCTCGATCTAGTCCATGGGTTTTGTAACGCTTAACTTTCTGAGTTTGGCTCATAACCCTGGCTCCACGTAGGTTAGATTGATCTAGGAGTTGCTAGTTGGCAACAGTCCTCTGGGACTGCACACTAGCTAGAGATAGCTGGCTTTGCCTCTGAGTCACTGCTTACCCTGGTGGTAGTGTGAGGTTGGAGGTAGGAGCCAGGTATTCTCTGAGAGGTGGACACGAGTGGAATTCTCAGCGAGACCTGGCCACTCTCCAGCCCCTTTGCACCATCAGTGTGGCAGGAAGGAGCCAGGATGTACTAAAACAATCTGGCCCATAGCCTCTCCACTGGTTTGGTCTTCAGCATAGCAAAATATGATATCACTCCATTCAAATCTCTCCCTTTTTTCTCTTAAAACAAAATAAATTTCCCCAAACAACAACAAAATCTTGCTCGGTTTTTTGCATACATTTTAACCAACCAGATGAAATTTTTCACACAGCTTTGCTGAGTAGAACCCCATCTAAATGCCATTTTCCACATTGCATTGGGACAGAATGCCATGTGGTAGAGAGTAGGCACCTGTTGAACTACTTAGACGATCTGGAGGAAGTGAAGGATAGACCCAAAAGATCAGACCAGAGGGAGAAATGTGTTTCAGAATTTCTGATGAGAACACAGAATATGCTCTCTACGCCCGCACTCTCCACACATTGACTCTGTTTTAGTCACAAATTCACTTTTAAGTCAGAAAGCAAAAAATTTAAAGAAACGCAGTGAGGGAGGAAACAGCAGGGATGAAATCATCCCCAGTACAATGATGAGAGATCATCCCACCTGCTGTCAAATTTGATATGGAGAGGAAGGCTTTAATGCTGACACATTTTGCTTCTGTACAGCAAAGGCTCCACAATTAGGCAATTGGTGTAAACTGTTGGGCAGAATGGGGAGTCTTTGTGCCATTAAAGTAGCAGGATTTAAAAAAAAATCTTAACTGTATAAAAAGGATCAAAGCCAAGATGAGGATTATTGACACAGAGATAGCAAATGTGTGTGAGACAGCAGGGTTTTTGATTCCACGGAAAACCAGATGGGTGACAGTCTACAGCACACTAGCCTGCTGTGCACTAACTGGCCAAGTGGACCCTGCTACCGTGCACTAAAATTTCCATTTCAAACAGCAGTAGGTCAAAGCACACTATGGAACTTTCAGTGTATGGTAGCTGGGTCCACATAGCCAGTTAGTAAGTGACAGACTAGTGCACTGTAGTCTCATATCCTGGCTTGCCATGCACAAACTGTCCATATAGGCAAGCCCGTACATATTCTGTCCCTTTAATCTCATTCAACCCTGGATAACATGACACAGGTTGATCAGTGACCTCTTTTGTAAAGTGCTTTGAGATCTACTGATGAAAAGCACTATGTACGAGCTGGGCAGTATTATTATTTTTTACCAACTAGAGAAAATTTTTTAGTGAATTCAAGATCACTCAGGACTCCATGGTCCCTAGGAACCAACAGTGTGTTACCTCAGAATTTAAGCCCTTGCCAATTAAGTTAAAGGAGAATCACATTTAGCTGAAGTAAGATTGCAGTTTTAAATAGGGCTTTGAGAAACTAGTGAAATACATTCCATGAAATTTTGTACAAAAATATTATCAAGGAGACAGTGTTGTCCAGAGAAATAAACACAGGTATTGGAAAGGCTTGATTTCTAATCACAGTTTATGCTACTGATTTACTGAATGGCCATAGGCAAGTCACTTTATCTGTCTCAGTTCCCCCATATGTAAAACAGGAATAAATAACAACATGTCCTGGGGGATTGTGAGGATTGGATAATGTTTTGCACATGTGACACACTATAGAAATATTATCTATTGTTATTTCACGTGGAGCATGTAAAGGAGTCTGGACTCACCCCTGCGGCACCTCCTACTGGTCATCCAGGGAATTAGCTCACCAGCCTCTGGAGTGCCCTCTGCAGGCCAGTGATCCGCCTTGTCCTCTACTGGCGCCCGTGTCCCTCCCAGGACCTGGTGCCCCTATTACTGGGATGCTACCCCCTGGCAGTACCCCACAGATCTGGGTCTCCCCTCCCTGGGGAACCCCCACCCCCAACTTGCCTCAGCACTAGGCCACTGCCAGTCACCAACTAGCCCCCGCTCCCTGGGGCAGACTGCAGTATAGGCCACTCATCACTGGCAAGGGGGGTTTGGACCTGCTGCCTTGGCCTAGCCCTGGGCTGCCCTCTGCAACCCCCAGTACCCCTTGGCCTTCCGCTAGGCCGCAGCCTGGGGCTATCCAGGCTGGAGCTCCCCAGCCTGTCCCCAGCCCTGCTCCACTCAGGTACGCTATCCCTAGCTTGCTGCAGCCAGGCCCTTCTCTCTCTGCACTCAGGTTCCCTTCTTTTGACCCTTTGACCGCCCTCCTGTCCCTGTTTTTCCATTAGTTGTCCCCCATAATCATTTGGGTTTTAGGCCCTGTGGGTCCTCCCCTTAGGCTGGGGGGGGGGATCCTTTAGCCGATGGAGGTTCCTGTGACTGTGGGGCCTGTTTCCGATCCTCTGTCCGTTCACGTATCTAGGCAGAGTTTCTCTGGGCGGCGTCCACTGGCTCCCTTGACACCTTTGAGGAGCAGTGGGCGCTGTCTGGGGTTCTCTGCTTGGTGTCCCCGTCAGGTTCCCTTCTTTTTACCCTTTGACCGCACTCCTGTCCCTGTTTTTCCATTAGTTGTCCCCCGTAATCATTTGAGTTTCAGGCCCTGTGGATCCTCCCCACTTCCTGAACCCCAATATGTACAGAGCAATTTCATGCCTTTCAATTTTTTTCCTACTTGAGTTTGACCCAAAGCCCTCTGGAGTCAATGGAAAGACTCCCATTGATTTAATGTGCTTTGGATCAGGTCTGTTTTGTTGAATGGTTATGTCTTCAATGAAAACATAAAAATACAAGTGCCAGCTTTAAGCTGTTCTGAATTGTGAAGCCACTGTCCACTCAAAATTGGGCTATTTGCCCTTGGAAACTGGCTTGTTTTATTGGAAAATGAAGCCATTTTTCAACTGAAAAGTTTGCAGAACATAGAAGACATATCAATGAACTGTGCCCAAATTCATAAACATCATGCGGGCCCCCTCAAATTTCACATTTAGCGATTTGCAGTAACAAGTACACCATGATATTATAAAGTGACAGGGAAATAGTAAACCTGAAAGTCTTTAATTTGAAGGGGAGGTGGGAGCTCGTGGTTGGCAGGTTGCTAATGCACCGGAAATTCTGCTGCTGAAGAAACAAAGACAACATGTTGGCTGTGTTTACTTCTAAAGATGGTTGCTATAGGTTCCATGCACCTAATCAAAATAGATTTCCAACCCTGAACTGAAACAGTATTCCGTGGTATGTTTACCGAGATGCATGACATGAATGTTAAGAGCCTATGAATTCAGATGCAGAGGGATTCCCAAAAACTGAAGGTCAGCATTTTGTTCTTGGGTTTCTGTTATATGCTCTAATAGTTTTGTTGTGTTTTTCCAGTTTCAGCCTTCTGACCCTTACTTTGCATCTGATAATATTAGCTACTACAAAATTTTAAGCAATACAGAGGGCTTCAAGCACATCCACTATATCAACAGCACAGGGGTGAGTAATAACTCTTAGGATAGTCACTGCTGATTTACATTTCTTCAGGCCAAGTTGGAATTTACCTTTCTACTTTTTGTCTCCCCTTGTTTTTAGAGCAGAATACCTATTACACATGGAAAATGGGAAGTAATCAGCATAGAAGCTGTAACCAATGACTTTATGTGAGTATTGTAAGAAAAGCAATTTAATTACAAGTCTTTACAACATAATACAGGTTAGTTACTGTTGGAGAGCCCACTAAGCGTGTATCTGTATCATTTGCCTAAGTACCTTTGAAAATCTAACCCTTGTGAATAGGCTGGAAGAAAGACCCACCCCACTTGTCTTTGTGGAGGTAGGGGTCCATAAAAGTTTAGTGGAACATAAAAGACTCACTCAGATGTGCACACACTCACGGTTCCCAACACCAAACTCTGCATGCAAATACTTCTAAATTTGGGAAGATATTTTCGATCTGAACTTTGCAATGTGGTCCTATCTTTGAGATACATGTATACACATGCACACTGCTATATGTATTTGACTGTATGCTTTTCCTATAACATATTATTAAAAGATACTACAGTCTCTGTGAAACACTATGCCCTTTCTTCACATACAGACCAGAAATTGTAGGGGAGGGGGGGAAAGCAGCAGTTGCACTATTTTTTCTGCTTGATTTGACTGTCTAGGGAATATTTAAGGCTTAAGCCTACTGACTCTAAGAGAAGCTGTGCCAGGTGCACTTTCCTTATTTTGTTTTAGAAAAATTCTTATTTTGTTTCAATCTGTTGCTCACATAAAACCAGAAATGCCTCTTTTTAAGATGGCCCAGCTCATTTTGGATGTGTCCTTCTGTAAAAAAAAATGTTTAGCCTTTAGTTCAGAGGGCAAAAGTCACCTTAAGTAATTATTAAAATTCTAGTGAAAAATGATGCGTTCTTTACCACTTACTGCATAACCAGTCTCTGTCAAAGCAGCCCACATGAACAAAAAGAAACTGAATTCAAATTATTCTGTTCCAGTTCATGACTAGCAAGAACTATAGGAATAGTAGATGCAATGTGTACCATGTATAAAATATGATGAGCCTGGTCCTCGTCTCACACTGGTATAAATCAAGTGCAATTCCATCTTAGTCAATGGAGATAAACGGATGTGGTGAGAGGAGAATTGGACCTATACTGTATTAAATGTGTGCGTGTGTTTGTCAATCACAATAAATAAGGCATCTGTTAAAATAAATATATTTAGTTAGCAGTATATAACAGAGTAACATTACATCATCTAAAGTCCTGTTCAGTCATTTACTCTGTGTAATGTTCACGCAAAGACAAAGAACTTTAAAGCTTCTCCAGTAGATCTTACTTGTAATGAGGCCTCCAGATGATGTACAGGGCCATTTAACCCACAGATTCCTGCATATGTTTTGATGCGAGCCTATTTAAGTTTTTAAAAAATCAATGTAGGACAAGTGACGGCATTGTGCTTGCAATACAAGGTGAAGTCCAGCTCATGCTATGGCTGGCAGCATATGAGCTAGCTTGACCGTGGGTCATTGTTTATCATAGCCTCTAGCCTCTTGTGCATCATGGCTGGGGCCACCTGTCTTCTCTCATAGAATTTGACACTTCTTGCACATTGATTTCTTGCAGCTAATGCCTGTTTTTAAGTTCAGGTACAATAACAACTCCTCTAATACGCACATCTGGGTGGTGATGAGTAAGTAGGAAAGAAACCTGCCCAAATTGTGGTTCCCATAGAGAGAACTTGGAGGTCTGGCAGTTTGGGGCAGGTAGAAACTCTTGTAAACTGAACTGTATTGATCTGGCGCCATTGATCAATAACTATGGAACACCATGTGATCATTTTTATTGAGTCACTTCTAGGTTCTAGCTACCATCAAGAATTGCACTGCTGAGGCTCTAATGACCAATACCATGAAATTCCTATATAGGACAACATTCTATCCCAGGACATGCATGCACAGTTCCCACTAACTTCCCAATTCCCCTTAAAGTCAGTGGGATCCAGAATGCTTTCCAGGGTGCTCTTTACCTACCTGGAGTTACAGGAATGTTGGAATAAAAGACTGTTACTAATCAGGCTGTCAAGCAATTAAAAAAATTAATCGTGATAAATCGCACTGTTAAGCAATAAGAGAATACCATTTATTTAAATATTTTGGATGTTTTCTACATTTTCAAATATATTAATTTCAATTACAACACAGAATACAAAGTGTACAATGCTCACTTTATATTTATTTTTGATTACAAGTATTTGCACTGTATAAAACAAAAGAAATTGAATTTTTAAGTTCACCTAATACAAGTACTGTAGTGCAATCTCTTTATCATGGAAGTTAAACCTACAAATGTAGAATTATATACAAAAAACTGCATTAAAAACCAAACAATGTAAAATGTTAGCGCCTGCAAGTCTACTCAGTCCTACTTGTTCAGCCAATCACTCAGGTAAACAAACTTGTTTGTATTTGCGGGAGATAATGCTGCCCACTTCTTGTTTACAATGTCACCTGAAAATGAGAACAGATGTTTTCATGGCACTGCTGTAGCTGGCGTCACAAGATATTTACATGCCAGATGTGCTAAAGATTCATATGTCCCTTCATGCTTCAACCACCATTCCATAGGACATTTGTCCATGCTGATGACGAGTTCTGCTCGATAACAGTCCAAAGCAGTGCAGACCGACACATGTTCATTTTCATTATTTGAGTCAGATGCTACCAGTAGAAGGTTGATTTTCTTTTTTGGTGGTTCGGGTTCTGTAGTTTTTGCATCGGCGTGTTGTTCTTTTAAGACTTCTGAAAACATGCTCCACACCTTGTCCCTCTCAGATTTTGGAAGGCACTTCAGATTCTTAAATCTTGGGTCGAGTGCTGTAGCTATCTTTAGAAATCTCACATTGGTACCTTCTTTGCGTTTTGTCAAATCTATAATGAAAGTGTTGTTAAAATGAACAACATGTGCTGGGTCATCATCCAAGACTGCTATAACAAGAAATATATTGCAGAATGCAGGTAAAACAGAGCAGGGGACATACAATTCTCCCCCAAGGAGTTCAGTCACAAATTTAATTAAAGCATTATTTTTTTTAATGAGCATCATCAGCATGGAAGCATGTCCTCTGGAATGGTGGCTGAAGCATGAAGGGGCCTACAAATGTTTAGCATATCTGGCATGTAAATACCTTGCAATGCTGGCTACAAAAGTGCCATGCAAATGCCTGTTCTCGCTTTCTGATGACATTGTAAATAAGAAGCATGCAGCATTATCTCCTGTAAATGTAAACAAACTTGTTTGTCTTAGCGATTGCCTGAACAAGAAGTAGGACTGAGTGGACAAGTAGGATCTGAAGTTTTACATTGCTCTGTTTTTGAGGGCAGTTATGCAACAAAAAAAATCTACATTTGTAAATTGCATTTTCACAAAAAAGAGATTGCATAACAGTACTTGTCTGAGGTCACTTGAAAAATACTATTTCTTTTATCATTTTTACAGTGCAAATATTTGTAATAAAAAATAATATACACTTTGTTTTCAGTTACAACACAGACTACAATATATTTGAAAATGTAGAAAAGCATCCAAAATATTTAACACTTTTCAATTGGTAGTCTATTGTTTAACAGTGCAATGAAACCTGCGATTAATCACGATTAATTTTTTTGAGTTAATCGCATGAGTTAACTGCGATTAGCCCTAGTTACTAAACATTTTTTCCATGAAGAAAGAGTCACAAAACAGTAACTGCTGTTTTGAAAATTGCTCTTTTCAAACTGTTACCGAGAGAGAACCCTACATACTAGCTATTTTTTATTTTAGTAACTTAGCCAAAGTGCTAAACGTATTGAGCCAGATCCTTGGCCTGGCTTGATGCCCTTTTCGCTACTTCAGGGATTCAAAGTTTACTTAAAACTGCCTTAAATGGGCAGCTGGGGATTCCCCCAGCAAGAGAGAGTTCCTGCATAATCCATGTCCTGCCACTTCCTCAACATAAGGGATGTGTTGGAGGGGACATGGCCAGAGCTGTTACAACAGCTCCTAAGGGCAATAGAGACTGGTACAGCTAATGCTGAGGCTGCTTTAAGTTCCAGCAGAGGCCAGATTGTTCCCCAGCTGCCTCCAGGATGGGTGGAAAGCCCCACCTCATCATGTGTACCAAGTGCTGTGCCAGCACACCCAAGATTCTGTTCCATAATTTAAAATATAGGCCAAAATCAAACCATATCTATTTTTTTCTGCTCCTACATAGACTTTTCTGAACTAACTTCGGCTCTATATCAGTCAGTGTGGTCACCCTTTGTTCCTTGTTTTGTTGCTGATCTAATCGGCTATTCTGGTGTTTCCTACATAGGCAGGTTCTCCATGTGCTTTGGAATCTCTGATCTAGGCCTGTAATTTCACAACACTTGGCCTCCAGGGTTATGCTTGTTCCTTTGATAGGCAATCCCAACTATAAAGACACAATTTAGGTACTTCTGAGTAGTGTTTCTGTCTGCACTCAGATACTCAATGGCAGCATTCAG
Organism: Terrapene triunguis; assembly: GCF_002925995.2. Lineage (NCBI taxonomy): Eukaryota > Metazoa > Chordata > Testudines > Emydidae > Terrapene > Terrapene triunguis. The sequence continues at coordinate 31,627,555 of NW_020664413.1, read as the reverse complement.
TATGACATTGTCTGTGTCAATCAGACAGTAGCATGACAAATGCAAGCCAGGACTTAATGAAATCTGTGAAGGACTCTCTTCTGTCCCGCTTCAACAATCCTGGAATGCAATAAAATCAGTGAGGGGGGCCAGCCTCACCTGTTTTCATGGCACTAACCATGAAAGGAGGATAATAGTCTGGCTATACCGAAAGAAGGACAAGAGACATTTGATATGGCCGTAACTTTATTATTAAATGTCTGGGCCTATCCAGCAGATAAAAGTGTACAGTACAGGTAACACCATGTTTATTCTGTAATTACCCGGGGGGGTTCTGCCAGCTCCCCCTCTTTTTCCATCCAGGTCCCCCAGCCAATCCATTGCTGGGACCTTACCAGCCACCCCCCTCATAGGAGGGTTAAGGTGGGCTATAAAAAGGGGGTTTGGCTCCCTGCTGTACCAATCATAGGAGCCCCAACTCCCCCCCCCCCATTCTGTTCCTTTAATGAACAGCTCCAAGCCATTTATCCGGTCACTGTTTCCCTTCCTTATGGAGTACCTGCACTGGACATCCGCCCCACACTTACATCATGAGTTGCGACATACAACCTACCACCCGTCATGCCATGCATAGAATCATAGAAGATTAGGGTGGAAGAGACCTCAGGAGGTCATCTAGTCCAACCCCCTGCTCAAAGCAGGACCAGCCCCAACTAAATCATCCCAGCCAGGGCATTGTCAAGCCGGGCCTTAAAAACCTCTAAGCATGGAGATTCCACCACCTCCCTAGGTAACCCATTCCAGTGCTTCACCACCCTCCTAGTGAAATAGGTTTTTCTAATATCCAACCTAGACCTCCCCCACTGCAACTTGAGACCATTGCTTCTTGTTCTGTCATCTGCCACCATTGAGAACAGCCTAGTTCCATCCTCTTTGGAACCCCCTTCAGGTACAGGGTGACCAGATATCCCGATTTTATCGGGACTGTCCCGATATTTGCTTGTTTGTCCCACATCCTGACCGATGTTCGGTTGGGACACTGGACAAACAACAATTTTGCCTTGCGCTCTGGCGCACAGGCGGAGCCTAGAGGGGCTCTCGCCCCCCCGCCCCAACTCCGCCCCCTTCTTCCCCCAATGGATCCCTCCCCAAATCCCCATCCCCAGCCCCGCCCCCTCACTGCCCCATTGGATCCCGAGGCGGGCCCGGGGAGGAGACGCCCCTGTGCACACGGGCCATGGCCGGCCGGTGCCAGGAGCGCTGAAGTGCAGCGCGGAGGCTGCTTCAGCCCTGCAGCCCACGGGGCAACGCGGTGGGTCTGGGGGCAGCGCGGAGCCGGCAGGGCCCGGGTGGGCGGCACGGCCTGGGGGCGTGGGCCGCCCGCCGGAGACACGCGGTGGAGAGGGGCTACGGGGGCGAGACTTGTCCCAGGCGGGGCGGCCGGTGGACAGGGGCAAGGAGCCGGCCAGGGTCCCCCAAACCGATAAACTTCCCCCCGCTGCCGGGGAGCCCCGCGCCTCTCCCACTCGGCTGCGCTCCAGCGGCTCGCCCCACCGGGAAGGAGCCGCTGGAGCGCAGCCGAGCGGGAGAGGCACAGGGCTCCCTGCTGGCGGCGGGATGCGCCGCATGTGCCTGGGGCGGGCCGGGGGGCTGGAGGCTCCGTGGGGAAGGCAGTGCGCGCGGCCAGGGCGCTGTGTGCTGGGGCCTGCTAATGCCCCCGGCTCCTGCGAAACTGCTTTTTTTTTGTGTGCTCCGCCCCCGCCACCCCCTCCCCCCCACCCCCCGATATTTCATCCCTGTGATCTGGTCACCCTATTCAGGTAGTTGAAGGCTGCTATCAAATCCCCCCTCACTCTTCTCTTCCGCAGACTAAATAAACCCAGTTCCCTCAGCCTCTCCTCATTAGTCATGTGCCCCAGCCCTCTAATCATTTTCGTTGCCCTCCACTGGACTCTCTCCCATTTGTCCACATCCTTTCTTTAGAGGGGGGCCCAAAACTGCAATACTCCAGATGGGGCCTCACCAGTGCCAAATAGAGGGGAATAATCACTTCTCTCGATCTGCTGGCAATGCTCCTACTAATGCAGCCCAATATGCCGTTATCCTTCTTGGCAACAAGGGCCCACTTTTGACTCATGTCCAGCTTCTAGTCCACTGTAATCCCCAGGTTCTTTTCTGCCACTTAGCCAGTCAGTCCCCAACCTGTAGCAGTGCATGGGATTCTTCCATCCTAAGTGCAGGACTCTGTACTTGTCCTTGTTGAACCTCATCAGATTTCTTTTGGCCCAATCCTCCAAGTTGTCTAGGTCATTCTGGACCTTACCCCTATCCTCTACCTCTCCTCCCAGCTTAGTGTCATCTGTGAACTTGCTGAGGGTGCAATCCATCCCATCATCCAGCTAATTAATTAAGATGTTGAACAAAACTGGCCCTAGGACCGACCCCTGGGGCACTCCGTTTGATACTGGCTGCCAACTAGACATCAAGCCATTGATCACTACCCGTTGAGCCTGACAATCTAGCCAGCTTTCTATCCACCTTATAGTCCATTCAGCCAATCCATACTCCTTTAACTTGCTGCCAAGAATACTGTGGGAGACCATATCAAAAGCTTTGATAAAGTCAACGTATATCACATCCACCGCTTTCCCCATATCCACAGAGCTAGTTATCTCATCATAGAAGGCAATCAGGTTGGTCAGGCATGACTTGCCCTTGGTGAATCCATGTTGACTGTTCCTAATCACCTTCATCGCCTCCAAGTGCTTCAAAATGGATTTCTTGAGGACCTGCCTCCATGATTTTTCTAGGGCCTGAAGTGAGGCTGACCGGTCTGTAGTTCCCTGGATTCTCCTTCTTCCCTTTTTTAAAGATGGGCACTATATTTGCCTTTTTCCAATCATCCGGGACCTCCCCCAATTGCCATGAGTTTTCAAAGATAGTGGCCAATGGCTCTGCAATCACATCAGCCAACTCCCTCAGCACCCTTGGATGCAGTGCATCCGGCCCCATGGACTTGTGCATGTTCAGCTTTTCTAAATAGTCCTTATCCTGTTCTTTCACAACTGAGGGCTGCTCACCTCCTCCCCATACTGTGCTGCCCAGTGCAGCAGTCTGGGAGCTGACCTTGTTTGTGAAGACCGAGGCAAAAAAAACATTGAGTACTTCATCTTTTTCCACATCATCTGTCACTAGGTTGCATTCCCCATTCAGTAGGGGTCCCACACTTTCCCTAACCACCTTCTTGTTGCTAACATACCTGTAGAAAACCTTGTTACCCTTCACATCCTTTGCTACCTGCAATTCCAATTGTGCTTTGGCCTTCCTGATTGCACCCCTGCATGCTTGAGAAATATTTTTATACTCCTCCCTAGTCATCTTTCCAAGTTTCCACTTCTTATAAACTTCCTTTTTGTTTTTAAGCTCACCGAAGATTTCTCTGTTAAGCCAAGCTGGTCGCCTGCCATATTTTTGCTATTCTTTCTGCACATCGGGATGGTTTGTTCCTGTGCCCTCAATAAGGCTTCTTTAAAATACAGCCAGCTCTCCTGGACTCCTTTCCCCCTCATATTAGCTTCCCAGGGGACCCTGCACATCAGTTCCCTGAGGGAGTCAAAGTCTGCAGGAACAAAGCCCTCTCTGAACCCGCTGTGGGGAAGGCAAAAAAACCTCAACTCCATCTTCGCCAATCTGGTGTTTCACCACCTAAAGGGGAGGGAGGGTAGGTGCTGCCTCAGGCTGCTCCATGTAAAAGGGGGCTTCACGCACAGGGCTGTCCCTTATAAATCATTTTGCCCATCCAGTGCCCAATGGATGAGTCAGTGTCACCACACTGGCCCCTTGTCCCCTTTTTCAGCAGTTAGCCTCGCTCTCCCACACCAGCCGTAAAGCACTGTTCCCTTTGTGGCCAGACAGACAAATTTCCACCGACTTAAAGGTGCGGTGCAGTCATCAGGGTGTATAGCACTCCTTGCAACTACTGCGTCCAAACACAAGGTATTCTCTCTAGTTGAGGGTCTGCCTTCTTGCTGCTTCCCCTGAAATTGCATTAATCTCTGCGAATGCTATGGCAGGCAGAAATACCACAATGTGTGAAGCAAGTTACTTGAGTTTGGCAACTTTGAATATATAAAAATAATACAGTGACAGTTTGTTTGGATAGATATAAATATGAGCACCACATGATATCTCATATACTTACCTACATTAGGGAGAGTTACATTAACTTCTCTAAATAAAAAATTTGATGCATAAAAATGTAATTAAGCAATATCTAAATGATCATTTTATGTCTTGTGTAAATACACCATAAATAACTTACTTTAACCAGTGTGTTTGTTTTATAGATACTACATCAGTAATGAATTTGGTGGAAAGCCAGGAGGAAGAAACCTTTATAAGTATGATGCTTATTATATTTCCAAATTTAGAAATGAAAAGAATATAATGAAAATTATAGACAAGTTTAGTGATTAAGATATTCAAAATCCATTGATCCTGAATAAAATGTACAGTTCTGTGTGGGATAGTTAATTAAAATATTTTAGGAAAACAAGCTATTAAATAAGACGTTGTGTTATAGAGAATAAAACAATTGATTTAGAAGATGAAAAATGCTCATTATAATATTAGTATTTTAGAGTTTTGATTATGATGTAAATTGCAGTATTGCCTGAACTCTGGAGTGCTAGTTTCTGGTTTTGCTGCCATTAAAATCAACTGAAGTTTTGCTGTTGACTTTAATGGGAACAGGACTGCACCTTAATACGGTATATAATGGCATGTTTGTAAGAAAATCACATCATAATGCGAAATGCATTGTTACTAGGGAGCTCTGTTCTACATAAATGCTTATGCATGGTTTGTACAGAGATATGTCTCTGATGTAAAATAGACAAATTCCATCTGGCGTTGTTTAGTCACCTGACAACTGTGGTGACTGAATGGATGTTTTCAGAAATGTCATTTACCTTTGAAATGAAACTTTCCATCACTTTGCAGAGTGTTGGTTGGAAATGGTCCAACCACACCTAAGTGCGTGAGCTGTGATCTGGACAAAGACAGATGTCAGTATTATTCTGCATCCTTCAGCAATGATGCACAATATTATCTGCTGAATTGTTATGGTGAGTATGACCCAAACTAATAGATGCGAATGTGACTCAGTATTTAATTAGGAGGGGTTCAACCAACGATGTTTATGGTACATGCTAAAGAACAATGTTATGTGTTCATTGTTGTTTCTTTGGACTTATGCAGTAATTAACAGCTGCCTGTCCTAGACTCTAAGCACCCATCACTCAAATTATAAGAATAAAAATAAAATGGAATGATAGCTTACCCCAACAGTCAGCAGAACTCAACCCCCCAACAAAACATACAATTCCCCTCCCCCATGCAGATCTAACCTCCAGCAAGCCCCATCTCTGAAGCCACCTGTGCAAACAGATGCATCTTGCAGCATGCTCAAAAGGACAACAGATTTGGGTCAGTGGCATGTGCCAGTGCTGATGGCTCATTTCAAAGAATGAGCTACTACCAGCCCCCTCTCTTCAATTCTGAACACTTTAATGCCCTCAAGTATCACAGAGGTGACACTCTCACTCCAGAAGTGGAATGTGGACAATAGTTTCTTGCCTTCTTTGATGACTGGTGGTTCACGGGGAATCAGTGGCAGAATTCCATAGGGAGACTTGTTTATTTCTCTGAAAGGGAAGATGCTGCTGTAGAGAGCTGTATATTGTGGAAGCACTTGGATGTTCCTTTGGGAGCAAGGCCAGTGATTTACTTTTTAGGGACGAGAAATCCTCAGTGAGTGTGCTTAATATCAGGGGAGAGATGGTGAGCCCGTTAAAAAGAGTCCAAGAAATATCTGAACTCACCTCCTGAGTCACTGACCTACTGGCACACATGCTGGAAAGTGATAGGGATGAATTAGTTAGTTCAGCGAAAAAAGCATCTGAATCACCCAAGTTCTGAACTGCACATTGTTTTAAGGTGCTGAAATCTTAAGCCAATGCTTTCGCATTTCGGGTGTCTCTCAAACATGGGAGGGGGGATCCTGGGGCTTCTGTGGAAAGTAGGTGGAGGGCCTTTGGGGAGACTCTAGGGGTCTCAATGATGGTCCTTAAAAGGTTCAGATACTCATCCAGAAGTTCAGATACTTTCCCAAGCTGAACATTTTGGGATCACACTCTCCTAGGGTATGTCTACACTACGAAATTAGGTCGATTTTATAGAAGTCAATTTTTTAGAAATCAATTTTATACAGTCGATTGTGTGTGTCCCCACTTAAGACCAGTAAGACCATTAAGTCGGCGGAGTGCATCCACAGTACCAAGGCTAGCATCGACTTTTGGAGCATTGCACTGTGGGTAGCTATCCCACAGTTCCCGCGGTCTCCGCCGCCCATTGGAAGTCTGGTTGAGCTCCCAATGCCTGATGGGGCAAAAACATTGATGTGGGTGGTTCTGGGTAAATGTCAGTGGTATGTCATCTGCACAGGTAACCCAGGAAAAAAGGCGAGAAACTATTTTTTGCCGTTGCTTTCACAGAGGGAGGGGGGTTGCTGACGACGTTTACCCAGAACCACCCGCGACGCTGTTTTTGCCCCATCAGGCATTGGGAGCTCAACCCAGAATTCCAATGGGCGGCAGAGACTGCGGGAACAGTACAGTAAGCCAACCCTGTACACCATGTTGTCAGTTGCCCCCCCTCCGCCCCACCAGTGAGAGCAACCTTTTTTCCATGCAGACACCATGCCATGGCAAGCATGGAGCCCGCTCAGCTCACCGTCACCGTACGTCTCCTGGGTGCTGCCAGATGTGGTACTGCATTGCTACACAGCAGCAGCTCATTGCCTTTTGGCAGCAGACGGTGCATTACAACTGGTAGCCGTTGTCGTCGTCTCCTGGGTGCTCTTTTAGCCGACCTCAGTGAGGTCGGTCGGGGGCGCTTGGGCAGACGTGTGTTAGTGTTACAGGATCACGTTTAAAAAGGCATTCAATTAAAACACAGATGTTCTTTTGTTGCGTCAACAGGTCCCGGCCTGCCCACTTCTATGCTGTCCAGAAGTAGTGACGATCACGGTATTTGATCTTCTCTATTTTCAATTGCAGCGTGTGTCTCTGTGTGTAGCGGATATGTGGTTCCTTTAGTCTTAGAGTATTTTAACTTTTGACAGTCAATCATGTCCTGGCTAATTCTGAGTTTTTCCCAGTAGAATGAGATAAAACACACTGGAATTCAGTAATCAGACTTGCCATTTATTTCTGTTGTTGTTTTAACAAGGTGTATTGATTTTCAGCAGTGATTTAAATCAGTGAGCAGGAAAACTTGATTTAAATAATAAATTTTACTCTTGCTTTTTACTTTTTAGTTATTTTCCTAAAGCAAGGTTCATTCTCATTGGTTGGTATAACCATTAAATGATACTGATTTGTAACTAACTGTAGCCATTACAATAAATTTGATACTTCTTTTTGCTAACCAGGAGGATATACTATATCTATAAATAGATATATAAGCAATTATATAGCTCAACATTTTGTTCAGATTCTTAAATTTCACATTTTTATTATGTTAGAAAATAGTGCATTTCTTGTTTACCAAGTTTTACTGATAATTTCTGCCAAGGTGCGTTTGGATGGGAACTAGAATTCAGTTAAAAGTGTACAAAACCAGCCCTGATAAATTGTTTTTATATAAATAAAACTACCTTAAATGTGTTGGATACAAAAGGAACAAAAGCAAGTTTATTAAACCATGTTTTGCATTTCAAACTGATTTATTAAACAAAGTACATATTAACTGCAGTTAGTGGGAGCTGTGATCGGACGAACCTGCAGACGCTGCAGGTAAACAAACCGTCCCGGCCCGCCAGCGGATTTCCCTGACGGGCCGTGTGCCAAAGGTTGCCGATCCCTGGTCCAGCTTGTGACCTCAACCAAGGCTGAGGTGTGAGTTAGGCATCAAACTGTTCAGTGGTTTCAGGACTAATGCAGCTATGCATGTGCCCAGTGGTAGAAATTTAGGTGTATAGGGGACTTAACTAGTGGAAATGTAGGTGCCTTCACAGTTAGGTGGCCGCTAAGCAGGGGCTTTATGGATCTAAATTTTGGATTTAGATGTCTAAAGTAACACGCACCTAAGTTCTGCTTGTGAATCTAACCCTATACACCCATCTGCATCTTTAGGTGCCTAATTACCTTTGAAAATCTGGCCCCTTGTGCTTCAAGGTTTTATAGCATTAGTAGATCTCATCTTCTCTCACCTGCTTTTTATTAATGGATTGGAAAAGGAAAAGAAAGTTTCCTGCTTTTTTCCCCAATACCCAATCAGTTTCTCAACTTTGAATGAACTAGTCCAAATGAAAATCATATTGTCTGTGCACCTGCTAGTTAAACTGACACCAAAAGTACTTAAAGCAAAAGTTCTTCTGAACAACAGAAACTGAAAGTGCATAAATTTAGAAAAATATAAATACCAGCATTTGCTCTATTAAAAAGACTGAAAATAATATAAATATTTAATATATTACATGAAATTGAGTTGACCTCAAAAGTCGAAGTGTTTCCCCCTGATTGTGTATATAATTTTTAAAAAAGCAGCAACCTGTAACTCGTTAAAATTTGAAGAGGGCTCAATGATGCAGCATATTTTTATTTATTTAAATTATTTTAATAGATTATAGTAAATTTTGGTCTTAATATAGCTTGTCAATTTCAAATTGAATTTTAAACAGGTTTATTTTTAAAAAAGAAAAATGTATTTAAATTAAAAAATCATTCATTTTTATCCACCATGTTATTTAGTCATCAGAATTCTGGAAAACAACACAGATTTGGACAGTATGTTGATGGATATTCAAATGCCTTCCAAAAAAGTTGACACCATTACTCTGAATGGATACAGTAAGTTAAAAATATGTCTTAATTCTTTACCATTTTTAGGAAAGATATAATACATTTTAAAAATACCGGGCTAGAAACTTTCTTAAATATATTCTAATTGAAGACTAAGGCTGTATTTATTTCGGTTCTTAAAACTTTTAGTTTAGTTTAGAGAGAATGTGTGTAAATAGTGAAATGACAGCACCGTTGAAATTACACATAATAAAATCAGCTGCTACCCTTGACAAATTGATTTTGTAGAGTGTGTATCATTATGCTTTCTTTATGATGATGCTGTGGATGACTGCTGTTTTAGTTGATAATATATGTGGTGGGGTGAAGAGTCAAAATTAAAGGATAGAAGTGCTGCTATGCCAGAAAGCTCATAGTAGAATTTTAATTGGTTTAAAGAGATTACTGGTTTATGTTAATTTAAAGGCACATTTAATGTGGGTGGCTTGTGTTTGAATACAGAGATCATGGTAGAGTGGTACTATGATTCTTCAAAAATAGATGCAGGATATAAATTTCTGGAAAACTTTTTGGGGTTATTAAGGCCCCCAGTTCAGCAAAGCACATAAGCATGTGTGTAACTTTGAATATGTGATTAGTTCCATTGAAGTCAGTGGAATGACTCACATGCTTAAAAGTATGTATATGCTTGAATACTCTACTGACTCCAGGCTTTCTGAATAACAGTATAACAATGTGTTAGTGCTTAAAGAATTTGTTTTAAGTGGTTATTATAGATGTTAGCTATGGGGCTAAATTGCCCACTCGGTGAATTCTCCACTAATGCTTTATGAATCTTGCTGGTTTGGATTTGCATGGTGTCAAGGAACCCAAACCAGCTGTTTAGGTTCATGGCCCCTTAAGTTTCCTTGGAGTCTTGCCTTGAATTGATACAGGGTTGAGGAGCATTGATAGACTATGAGAAGTATGCACAGTGCCTTCCTGGACTATTCTTCATTCCAACCGTAGTGTCAGCCTCTCGTTTTATGTGACACACATTCACTCTGCTCCACAAAATGAACATTCTTACAGGAATCAAGTTTTACAAACTTCTCTTTGTTGCACTTTTTTGATACCTCCCTCCTCCCACTGTTATCTCATGAATATTATAGCTCTCCTTTATCTTTGTGTTTCTGTCTTTTATTTCTAGTGACACTTTTAGTAGGTTTAAAGATGGAAACTACCAGGGAAGATGGAGGTTTAAAGATGATCTTCATGCTATCAGTTGTGTGTTCATCTTTTTATTCCTTCTTCCTCTTACTACTTCATCTCTTCTGGGTAGAAACTGTTGGGTAAGGGGAATTTCCTCTTCTTTCTTTGTGTAGTACTGAAAAAAAATCCTATTAATTTAAAATTCAGATCCAAATATCCTCTTAAATCCATGTGTCTTGTACATCTCAATGAAGATGCCTATACCTACATCTACAGAGCACAAAGATGAAAAACACTTTCAACAGCATATGACCCAGGGTCTTAATTTTTGAATGTCACTTAGCACCTTTGTATTTTAACATCATGTGTAGTCTGAACTCTACAAACTCCTGAAACACTTGGACTCTAACCATTAGAACACAACACATTCCTACAACACTCATTACACTCTGTGTACAACATCCATTCCTGTAAAATCCTTCAGTGAACAAGCAAACCACTAAGTCTGCAGCACTCCCTATATCATTCACAGTCTGCACTTAATATGTTTGGTTAACTCATCTCAGCCCAGCTCTTCCATCACAGTTCCAAGAGGAAAAGCATGGAATTGCATTGCTATTACCTATGGTGTAAATATAATAAAACATATTTCTAAGATTTTGTTCATAGGCCATTGAACAGTTCGTTGTTCCACACTTACCTGGGAAGTTCATAATTTCCACTCAATTTCCTCTCTCATTTGGGACTTGGGGGCTAGAAAGTTGACTAGAAAAGCATTTTCTGAGCTGATACCAGACTGGCAGCACACCACTTTGTCAAGATTTCCACATTAAATGTAGACTCAACCACAGAAAACATTCTGAGAATTTTTTTTAAAAAAATTGTAACTACCAGCTTCAGAATTTCTAGTGACTTAATTTTAAACTATGAAGACATTATGAGTTAAGGTTTCTAATTAACCTAGTAAATCTAAATCTAGACTCATTTGTTTTAGGGCATTTTTGAATAAAATAAAGTTTTTTGTACAATTTTTTAAAAATTAATGGATGACTCAAATGTACTTTACTGATCATGTGAACAGTGCAGCTATATGTTAGTTATTCCATAGCACAACTAATACAAATCAAACTTCTTTTTTTTACTTTTAGCATTGTGGTATCAGATGATCTTACCTCCCCATTTTGATTCATCAAAGAAGTACCCTCTGCTCCTTGATGTGTAAGTCTTCAAGTATATTAGCATTGTAATCACTTTCATTTCCTTCAAAGACTTCTAATAACTTCAAAAAACACACAAGTAGCCTTTAAAAGTGGGTTTAAGAGACAGAGAAACCATTGTGAATCCCAGTTTTCTACAGATTGTCATGTGATTTGTTCTACAGTGAACCTCCTAAGCATGTGCACTGTCAGATGCTGCAAGGTTTAACAAGGGTATCTGTTGTTTATGGCACTGGATACTCTTCAGGCATGATTCTGTGCCCTTTCCATGAGGTGCTGAGTACCCTCAGCTCCCACTGAAGTCAATAGAAGTTCAGGGCACACAAGAGTTCCTCATTATCTTGGAGGACCAGGCCCTGTTTCCAGATTGTTCTGAAAACAGCTGACCATAATCCTTTTGCATCCTGACCCAAAATCCATTGAAGTTAATGGATAGACTCCCATTGACTTCAGTGGGCTTTCGATTGGACCAATAATCATACATATTAGAGGCAACTGACTAGAAAACTGTAGCTAAATGACAAATTTGTCTAACTTTTGCTGGTTCCAAAACCTAGAAAAGAAATTTGCTCTTCAGGTAGGTTAGGTGTATGTAAGAGAACTGTATTGTACAGGTATGTGATAATCTCCATATTAACAGAGAAATCAGGCCAAGGAATTCATAAGCAGAAAAAGGAAGACACATTCACTGGACCTTGAATATATTCTCTTTGTTCCTTTTCTTCCTCGCTCTCTTCTGCTCATTCTAATGTATTAACAACATTAATTATTGTTTCTTTAATGAGAATTACTGAAATTGGCTATTTATAGAAATGGCTAACACATTTCCATATTTACTGAAAACTGGCTCCACAAGGAGAATAGCATAATTCAGGAGTTATATTGGTTTCCTCTCAACATAGAAATCAGTTACCTCTTTTTCTTTATTTGATAACATTGGCTAGAATTATTCATTATTTGCCTACTTATAGTTGTAATGAACAGTAAATCCCCCCCTTCACTTGTTAAAATTCAAAACAAAACCCCTGTTCTCTCATTGACTGTCATCTGGTCCTTTGTGAGTATCAACCTTGTTTCATACAGTAGGTTACTAATCGTATCATTGTGAAGAATGAAGTGTGTACTCTCCAGAAAGATTATGGAGAGCACCATTTTCAGAATAGTAAAATAATGAATTCACATCAATAACCAGATCTGTACACATCGAAGCAATGCTGCATGCAGAGAAATCCTACCCTTGAAGAGACCTTCAAGGGTCTCTTGAAGTTCTGACATATGTATGGCTCGGTTTTGAAAGTGAAGTGCGTAGACATATGAGGTAGATAATGAGGTCCTTTTATTGTTCAGATTTTTTGCTGTTAATGCCTATTTTCCCTTTTAAAAAGGCTCCTCTTTTTCCCCCAAAAGGGAAATAGAGTTGGATAGCTTTAGGGCCCAGTCTTGCAGGTCTTACTCATGTGAGGTCTCCCATTAAGAATAAACAAGACAGCACACAATGAATTCTTCAGAAACAGAATGCTAGATTAGTAAAGATGATGCTTGCTAATCTATCTAATCTAACCATATCTGTCTGAGTACTTATGCAGCCCCATGTCTGAAGTACCTGAGTGCCTTCAAAGTACTTAAAAAACAGAAAGTACAATAACAATCACTTCTCATTTCTCCCTTCCAAGCCTGCATGAGAAATAGTTTAATTAGTCTACAGGGTGGGTTTTTTTGTTTTTAAATTTCACTGATGAGTCACTGAAAGTGTGGTGAAATGACATGGGGTTTTTGTTTTGTATTTTCACAAGTGAAGGCTGTTTACTGTTGATTTAACATTTTAACGAGACAAATAATGAATAATAATTAAATGGAGCACCAGAAATAGATTCGTTCAGTTAAACAATAGCATCAGTTTGAAACGAAGTGGCAAAACAAAGAGAGAGGGAATTTTCTTAGGATTGTTACTATAGTGCAAAACAATTGAATTCCTAAAGAAGGGCCAGGTCCTGCAGTGCTCACTCATGTGAATATTTCCACTAAGACTGCTGCTCTTACCCAGTAAAAGCTGGGATTTGCGGTAAGCAATGGACGGGTTTCACACATTTCTGATGCTCAGTTTAGTTATTAAGTTTGCCTGTTCATGATTTTCAGCAATAACTGTATCACATATTCTTTATGAGAGAATAAATGAACAGCAGATGTTTGATTCCTTTGGGATTCTTTCACAGCTATGCAGGACCTTGCAGTCAGAAAGCAGATTATGCCTTCCGTATCAATTGGGCTACATACCTTGCAAGCACAGAACAGATCATTGTGGCTAGCTTTGATGGCAGAGGAAGTGGCTACCAAGGAGATGAAATTATGCATGCAGTAAATCGAAGACTGGGAACATATGAAGTAGAGGATCAAATCTCAGCAGCTAGGTGAGCACACAGTGGACAGTTTCATTAACTATTATAATATTTGCTTGATGTCCCAACTGTTGAAGTTTTAAGAATGATAAACCAAGGCACCCTTCTTTCTATTCAACAAACAACTCATAAAACAAGGAACATCATGACATACAGTGAGGGGAGAATCTGCTTCATCAGCAAAAACTTTATTATAGTGGTAATATTATAGAAGAGAGAAAGGATAATCTTGTCACTATAGCATACAACTCAGAGTCAAGAGACCCAAGTTCTAATTTGTCCAGAAACTTCCTTTTGTGACTCTGTGCTAGTAGTCACGGTGAAATTTTCAAAATGTGTATGTTTACTATATACCATCTCCTAATCATTACCTTACTAATATTTAACTGTTTGCTGATGACCAATGACTTTTTGACAGGGAGCACAAAAAACAGACTATATTTTAAAACAAATTGTGTTCAGTTCATCAAGACTGATTTCTGTTTGTATCTGCTGAGCTAATAAGTGTTTTCACCTGTAGTCTCGTTCACCATATACTGGTGGACCTAGTTGAAGTAAATGAAATTGCACCAGTATCATTGAGAGGTGAGATAGGTATATGTCATAGAGCTGGAAGGGACCTTGAAAGGTCATTAAGTCAAGTCCAGCCCCCTGCCTTCACTAACAGGACCAAGTACTGATTTTTGTCTCAGATCCCTAAGTGGCCCCCTCAAGGATTGAACTCATAACCCTGGGTTTAGCAGGCCAATGCTCAAACCACAGAGCTATCTCTCCCTCCAGTGGTGAAAAGGAATTTATGTGATTTGAGTTTCAGGGATTGTTTTTCAGCCCTCATCTCTCCTGTAAGGACCAGATGTAATCGCTGCCCCTTACCATTTCATATCTCTAGGGCTGCCAATATCATACCAAAAAATCATCTAGGCTAAATCTGAGCTGAGCATTTTTTTTTACAAAGCTGCCAGGTTTTGTTTTCTGTCAGTGACACACAAAAAACCCTTCAAACTCAGCAGATTTTATGAAGTTCAGAAAAAGGTGAAACTTTACATTTTGTCTCAAGCAATCACTGGGCCATATGGTTCAGCCATAGCTATATAAGTTAAAACGTCAGCATATTAGAAAACAGGGAATTGCATGTGATTACTAATACTCTAAAATCTCTGCAATCTAGTGAGTGTTTGATTTTTGTTTGCATTTAGAAAATTTTCTGAAATGAGCTTTGTCGATAAGAACAGAATAGCTATTTGGGGCTGGGTGAGTATTCAGATTACTTTGACTGATGAATCTCTAGTAGATAATTATAAAGACTTAGCTGTTGTGTCTTTTACTCTACACACTAACTACATAATATGAGGAAGTCTGCACTGATGCTGCTTCTTCTGAACATATCCTATGGACAACAGGGAGAACTCAGTTTACAGAGCTATCAAATTGGCAGCTCTTCACTAAGGCCTTGCTTCAGCAAATTTTTAAAGCACATGCCTAAATTGTAATTCTTTGAGTGATGGTCCCTATTGTAGTCCACTGTGGGTTATGCATGTGCCCAGAGCCGGAGAATTTGAAAGAAGTGTCCGTTGGTCTGTGCATGTGCCCTGGCTCACCTCCTGCTTCTTTCTGAGGGGATAAAGGGCAAGGTGAACTGACCAACTCTCCAGTTCCTTCTCATTGCCGCATGTCTGGGTTGGAACCTCCAGTGTCCATAGCTTTGGCTTTTTCCCTACAAAATAACAATTGAATTTAGCCTTGTAAATAGTTTTTACAGTTTGGTGTTTTATTGATCTCTTAGGGTTTAGAATTAGTCTCTTCAGTGGAAACTGCCCCTTCCACTCCCGTACCCTGTTCAGGTACCTGCCTGTGCCCAGGACTCTAGGCTTCAAACTCTGTGCTTCGTGCCTACGATCCTTCTCAGTCAGCAATGACCACCAGCGCTGCCTGTACTGCCTTGGGGAAGCTCACATCACAGTGAGGTGCAGTATCTGCTGATCATTCCTCAGCTGTACCCAAGAAAGTTGGGAACTTTGTCTCCACAAATACCTCATGGAGGAGGCCATGAGGATCTAGTGCCTCCTGCTGCGAAGTCTGACTCTGATGCAGGAGAATCTACCCCCACAGACCCCCCAGCAGGATCTTGTCAGGAATCCAGGAACCACTCTCATCATAAGCATGAGACTAAGCTTTCCTCTAAATCCACTTCAAAGAAGTTGGATTCAACTCACAGCAAGCCCATCAGCTCGGCCCATGGGATCTTAGTACATCCTAAGTCTCAGAGGCATGACAAGTAAGCCCATAAGCATTGGGCTACATAGATACCTGACCACGATCCATCAGTACCGTCATATTCAGCACCTCCCAAACCCTGGGATCTGCCAGCTCTGATGAAGACCAATCATCATTAACTTTGCCTATCCATAGCACCGTCATCTTCAGCAGCTACACAGTTTCCTGCGGCTCCAGTGGCTCGGACAAGTAGAACTCCTCTGACCCGGGGGAAATCTGAATCCATTGCTACTCTAAAGGACATTTCCAGTGTCCCAGATCTGGAATCCCCTCCTCCATCGGGTGCCTCCATCTCCAGAGATATAACACCACCACCAAGGGAGTTGACCACTGGAAGGAGCTTGTCACCTGTCCCATGCACTGAATGCAGTTCTCCTTCAACAGCACTGACAGTATCACTACTGGAACCGGAATCGGCCTTCTCTTCATCAATGAACCTTTTTCCCCCCATCCTACATATCCTCTGGTGCCCAAAAGACCTGCACCAGTTTGGGACCAACCTCTGCCTCATCTAACTCAGTCCTTGGTACCCCATGCCATGGGGGCCTCCACAACCACCTATTGATCCTTCTACTGGCCAAACTGGCGGCCTTGGGACCAGTACCCTCCTGCAGAGTCAATCTGATCTGCTAGAGAGTCAACCCTTGCCTCCCCTCTAAGGGGAGGCTCAAATCACATCCTGGATCCTACAGAGGAGGAGGAGCATTATGCACCAGATCAGGCAGTTCTGCCGGAACCAGTAAGACGGCCATCTTCATCTGTGGATGAAGCAGTGACCCCTACATCTCCTCCTTCCTCTGATGACCTCAGACAGTTCCAGGATCATCTTCTCAGGGTTGGTGGAGAATTCTAGATTCCTCTTGAAGAGGTCCTGGACTCCCAGCACAAACTCTTAGGCATCCTCCACTCATCTGGATTCAACAGAATAGCTTTCCCTGTTAATAAAGCCATACTGGAGCCAGCTGGGATAGTTTGGTACACCCCCTCCACCTGCGCTCCCACCCCCACAAGGGTGGAGAAGATTACTATGTGTTGGCCAAAGGGGCAGAATTTTTGTTTTCTTACCCTGCTTCCAACTCACTGGTGGTCTAAGCTGCTTCTGAAAGGGCTAGACAGCAACATCCACAGTCTACTCCTATGGATAAAGAGGGCAAATGCCTGGACCTGTTGGGGAGAAAGGTCTCATCATCTAGCCTCCAGTTCAGGATAGGCAGTTACCAGGCACTAATGGCTAAATACAACATCTTGAACTATGCCTAGTTTGCAGAGTTTGACAGCCTTCTGCAACAGGACAGAATTCGTTTCCCAGTTCTGATAGATGAAAACAAACTGATAGATAGGACTGATCTCCAGTTGATGCTACTAATACGTATTCTAGAGCTATAGCTACTGTCATCATCATGCACAGGGAGTCATGGCTCCATGTGTCAGGATTTCCAAGGGAGGTCCAGAATACCAGAGAGGTATTCCCCTTCAATGAATTGCAGCTCTTCAACTAAAAGACAGACAAGTCCTTCCGTACCCTGAAGGGCTCTAGACTACCCTCTGTTCACTGGGGATATATACACCTGCCCCTAAGAGGGAGTGTCACCACCCATCGTTTAGACCTAGACATGTGTCTAAGCATTTTTTCCACCAGAGGCCCTATGAACCACCACACAAGAGGCAGAGGATTCAAAAGATTCGCTTCCACACATCCTTTGCGGCAAGCACTGTATCTCAGTCTCAGCCACCGGCTTGATGTTATTTTTGACTGGTGCATGAGAACCGCAAAACACTAAGCCCAACATCTCCTGACCCCAACCCCACCACCCCACACACATACCATTTGGGGGTTGTCTAGAAGTCTCTTTCAACACCTAGAAAGCAATAACAACAGTCAAGTGGATGCTGAATGTAATCCAATCTGGCTATACGATAGAGTTTGCATCCCTACCTCCTCCAAAATCCTCCTCCCCACACCTCCTTCAGGGCCACGCATGAGGGTATTCTTGAGCAAGAGGCGAACCCCCTGTTGCAGTGAGGAGCAATAGAACACATCCTTCCTCAATACCAAGGGAATGGGTTTTACTCAACTTACCTCCTGGTACCCAAAAAGAAGGGCAGTTAACAAACACTCCTTGACTTCCGCCATCTCAACTACTTTATTCGCAAACTCAAATTTTGCATGGTCATGTTGGCATCTATAATCCCATCTTTAGAACAGGGCATTTGGTTTATGACTGTCAACATGAAGGATGTCTGTTTTTTCACTTAGACAGTCATCCCATTTATAGACAGTTCCACATATTCATGGTGGAACCCGACTATTTTCAGTACAGAATGCTCCCTTTTGGAATAGTGACCACCCCCAGAGTCTTACCAAGATATTCTTGGTAGTAGTAGCTCATGTAGACGTGGTGGTCTCATTGTCTTCCTGTAACAGGGTTGCACTCGCCTCTCACGAGCACTCCCTGGCCAAGTGTGTGTGCCTGCTCTCTCTCTCTCTCTTTGTGGTGGGTTTCAGTGACTCAGCTCTCCGGCCAAGTCATACACAGTCTGTCTGTGAGATAAAAGCAACGCAAGCCCCTTTCGGGGTACAAGTCCAACAGGGGCCTCTCTCAATGCCCTCTGTAATGTCTCTCTCAGTTTGTCCCTGCTCCGGAATAGAGCATTGCCCCAGGGCTCCTTTCCTGGAGGCAGTGTCTTCGCCCTCTCAGGGCCTTTCTGGCCCCCAGCTCTTCAGCTGGGCCACTATGGTTCAGTTCCCCTTCTGGGGTGCCTCAAAGTCCAGGCCACTTTCCCAGTGGCTGGTGGGGAGGGACCCAGGCCCGCCCTCTACTGCAGGCCCCAGCCCAGGGACCCTATAGATAGCAGCCATTCACAATGTCTCTTTAAATAAACTGCGTTGCTGCTATAATTCCCTGAGTCAGTTCCCTATGGCTCCCGCACATTCTTTACCCTTATCTCAGGGCCTTGTCCTCGTGGAGTCCCAGCAGCCAGTCTGGAGCACCATCCACTCTCCTCCAGCTCTAGCAAAAAACTGAACTTACTCTGGCCCTGCAGCTTTTCTTATACTGACCGGCTGGGCCCTGATTGGCTGCTTCCCACACAGCCGCTCTACGCAGGTTGGCCACCCTTTTCTGGGGCAGGGTGTGGCAGGGCCACAAGACCTCCAGCAGGGGGCCTCAGGGCCTAGTCCACCCCGTCGCACTTCCCTTATCTCGACGACTGGCTACTTGTCACCAAGTCCCTCCAGGAAACCTATGAGTCAGCTTCTGTGATGCTGCATCTCCTCTCCTCACTGGGAGTCAGTGTAAATGCTGAAAAATCTATTCCCACCCCCTCACAGTCTCTGGACTTCTTCTGGGCTACCTTGAGTTCTATCATCGTAAAGGCATACTTGCCCAAGGACAGTGACTGTGAACAATATCATAGTGCAGATTGAAGGCAACCCTAGAGTACCAGTCAAGACTTGTCTGTCTCTCCTAGGCACATGGCCTCATGCACCTACATCACCCCATTCACAAGACTCCACTTTCATTGCTTTCAAACATGGCTGCAGTTGATATATTCTCCAAACTGCTATCCCATAAACCTTATGGCAACGTTTCCTGCCAGGGTTCGGTTGGGGAGCCCACTTGAACAGCTGCACAGAACATGGTACCCGAACATCTCAAGATTCCAGGATGCACATCAGTGTCCTGGAGTTGCAAGTAGTCCAGAAGGTATGTGAGTCCCTACTTCCATTCATCCACACTCACCATGTCCTTATAATGCCAGACAACGTTATGACTGTCTTCTACATCAACATGCAAGGAGGAGCGCGATCCATCTCCCCGTGTGCAGAAGCAGTCAGCCTGTGGAGTTGTTGTGTCAGCAGTTGAATCACCCTATCGGCAGCTTACCTATGGGGAAGCAGAATGTGCTTGTAGACTCTCTCTCAGCAAACATGTCATAATCGACCATGAGTGGGAGCACAACGATTTGATATTATGCAATATTTTCACTCAATGGGGAGCCCCAACCAGGGTTCTTTTCACCTCTCAAAGGAACAGGAAATGCATCACTTATTGCTACACAGGAGCCCTAGGTCACAACTCCCAGGGCAATGTTCTGCTTCTTCCTTGGTCAGACCAGTTCAGCTGTGCCTTCCCTCCACTATCCATCCTGTCAGGAGTTCTATGCAAAATCCAGCTGGACGGGGCATGAGTCATCCAGATCTCCCCTTATTGGCGCAGACAATTTTGGCTTCCCATCTCCTATGCAAGATCAAGCACCCCAATCTGCACCCGCTCCACCTCCAGGCTTGATATTTAGATAAGCATCTTCCTTAGAACGTTCATGCTCCACAGCCATGCGAGACATACTTTATGATAGTAGGAAGGACTCTGCTGGAAGATGTTATCTAGCTAAATGGAGATGCTTTTCTTTTTGAGCACGTCAAAGGAGCATTCTCCCAGAAACTGCAGATAGTCCTCTCATCTTGGACTACATCGTCTCGCTGAAGACATCAGGCCTGTCCATCAGCTCCTTGTGAGTCAACTTGGTGGCAATCAGTGCATACCATCCACCTTCTCAGACCTACTCAGTCTTCTCACATCCACTGGATAGCTGGAAAGGCCTAATCAGAATCTTCCCACCTATTCAGAAGCTCCTCCCCAGTGGGACCTGAACCTTGTTCTCAGTAATCACAAGGTCCCACTCCAAACCTTTAACTTCTTGCTCCATGTCTCTCCTTTCCTCATAGCCATCATCTCAGCTAGAAGGGTTGGCAAGCTTGCAGCGATGATGGCAGATTCTCCTTACAGTATATTCCGTAAGAATAAGGTTGCATTATGTCTACACCTCAAATTCATCCCCAATGTAGTTTCAGAATTTCACCTTAACCAATCAATTCACTTACCTTTGTTCCTCCCAAAACCACACGATTCCTTAGGGGAACGAAGAATCCACTCCTCCTGTGTTTGGCAGGCCTTGGCCTTTTATCGGCAAAGAACAAAACCAATCAGGAAATCCTTGAGACTGTTCATCGCTATCGCAGAAAGAGTCAGGGAGCACGCCATTTCTACCCAGATAATCTCCAAATAGCGTAGAATGCCTCCAGAGATCCATCAGGTATCGTACCTCCTGTCCTTCCCCCCATGGAGTGAGAGTTTATTCTTCTACTGGAGCACAAGCAACGACTATGGAGATGCCCCTCAGCGGACATGTGGGGCTCCATTCACACATTCACAAGACATTATGTCCTGGTGCAGGACTTCTCTGCTGATGCCTCCTTTGAGATGGTGGTCCTCCACTCAGCTCTCCCACCTGCATTCTCGCACACTCATCCTACTTAGGTACTACTTGTCAGTCACCTTCAGTGGACTACAACTGGGACCATCTCTCGAAGAAAAAGGGGAAGTTACTGACCTGTAACTGGCAGTTCTTTGAGATGTGTGGTCCCTAGCTGTATTCCACTACCTGTCCTCCTTCCCGTCTGCTTTGGATCTTCTCTGATTTCCAGTAGAGAATGAACTGGAGAAATGGTCGATCTGCCCCACCCTTTATCCCCTCGAATAGAGGTACGAGGTGAATCAGGGTGCATGCGCGGACCAATGGATGTTACTTTCAACTCTCCAGCTCTGGGCACATAGTGGAATACAGATAGGGACCACAGTTCTCGCAGAACTTCCAGTTACTGGTCAGTTACCATCCCACACATTGATAGCTCCATTGATTTAAGTGGGACTGCTTGTGTGTTTGAAATTAAATATATATAAATGCTTTGCCATACTGGGACTGAAGGGCCCAATCCAGCAATGGGTTCCATGAGTGCTGATCCCTACACCTATGAATGTCATTGAAATCACTGGACTCTGCAGCTGCTTGAGGGCTAGTCCATCGTTATCCCATTGTAAGGTAGGGATAAGTTCCTAAAGTTACTTATCTCTTTAAATATTAAGAGGAGTTTTTTCAAAACTGGCCTCTAATCGGTTGTGAGTGCAATCGCTTGTGGCAGCAAGTAACACCTTTTAGATATTGTGCTGCCTGCTTGCTTCTGCATATCAGGTACTTAAACATCTGTGTAATGGGCTAGTTCGTGAATTTCACATCTGCCCATAGTAAAGGGCAGTGCTTTGTTGCCTTGCCCCTGGAGCAGACTGAAATGGAGATTGTCACTCCCAAAATCATGATGGAGGTCTCAATATAAAAAACAGGTGTCAAAAGTAGTGTAGCAGACGGGCCCCATCTCTTCCTTCCCCTTAAAATAACTGTATTGTTTTCTTCTCAGTCTTATGGAGGGTATGTGACCTCCATGGTGCTTGGATCTGGAAGTAAAGTGTTCAAGTGTGGAATAGCTGTAGCCCCGGTGTCACGCTGGCAATATTATGGTATGTGATGGCTTCCCAGTTATAAATATTCCCATATGACTTGCAGCATACACTCTGCAGAGAATTGATTTATAGAATAATACACTGATTGTATATTAACTAGATGATCTCTCATAAATGCCATTTAGTCTCTTTTGGTAAGCTGTGGTTCAGTATTGCACAATCTCTCCAAATTCTGGGTTTTTTTTTAAATGTCAGATCCTAAATTTAAGATAATCTGTTTAACCTTTATAAAGCACAGAATTACTGTAATATTTGCAATATTACTGTAATGTAAATGTCTGCATTTGCATTCATAAACTGCCATGTGTTCTAAAGTGTTGAGAGATCATTATTGAATGTCATAAAATTCATTATTATTGGTACTTGTTTCTTTAAATTACTACTTTGCTTACATGATTGAACTATAGCAAGAATAAGAACATTTGTGTTGTAAATTCATCTCTTAAAGGGACACTGAGTAATTTTAAGCCACAGATGTGAACTGCCTCAAAATTATTTCCTTTAGGGGTTTAAAATTCAGATTTTACAATTCTAGTTAATTCTCTGAAGAAAATCCCTCAAGAGACTGGATGTCTGGAAAATAAAATCTGTATACACATATAACTCATTGTAGGTCCAAACAAAAAACAGTGCTGTGTTCACATAGTAGTAAAAGGAATACTCTCATCTTAGACTCACTTAGTACATTGATTTGTTCATGATTGGTCTTTTAATGCTGTCCATGAAAAATGTGGCAGGATTGAAAACAGATTATTGCAAGGTTCTATTTATTCTTATAATGTAATATAATTCTTAATGTAAAACAAAACATTATAATTGCCTGTAGGAGCTTGTTTGTTAGAAGGAGCAATGTCAAGACTGTAGCCTTGAGCTAAGATGGGAGTCTTTCAACTGAGTTGGATCTGGTCCTGTAAGTTTCCTAGCTAATACACAAGGGACCTATTTAAATATCTTTCTCTATGTGTAACTTGGGATAGGATGGGGGTGGGTTATTCATTTTATATGAAACAAGACTAGACCAACACTTAAAATGCTTTACTTTAATAATTAGAAAGTCCAGCTTGTGGTTACTACTGTATGCAAGCTTCATTATTGAGAACCTTTGACACTAAACTTTTAAAGCTACCACATGTTTGTCAAACAACATAAGAGGAAAGTTGCATAAACTGAAATTGGCCAAATAGCCAAGAAATACTAGGCTCTGTGCTGTTGAATTCGTTGGGATTAAATACCCCTTTCAGTGAAGTTGGTTTAGAAAAATGTTGGCTTTCAGTACCTTCAGAAAAGATGTTTAATGTTAGTGATTTGCAAAACCCTATATAGGAGTCCATTATATGTAAATGATGAACTTGTGTGGTGAGTAATTGCAGAGTAATTGTAGCCATTAGAATGTGCAGCATAATGAGAGACACATCAGAATGTGCAGCATAATGAGACACACATCAGATTATTCCCCTCATTTGTTACGTAATGGTTATTTTAAAATACATCCTCTAGTCCAGAAAGTTTTATTTATTATTATTTATTTTTATTTTATTTTACAGTTTTCAGTTGCCTGTAGTTGCTGTGCCCAAATTGTCATGACCTTGTAGGGCAGATATTCCAATGTAGCAGGAATCCTATGCAAAGATTTTATTTTCAGTGACAATCAGAGAAACACTAAAATTCCAGACTGTAATTTTCTAGAGCAGTGAAAAAGACACAGTGGAATTAAAAAAGCAAATCAAATGTAGGTGGTTCTCTATGACACTTGTAGTAACCAATAGTTAAACAGAGATTGAAATGTGTTTATTGTACCTCCGTTTGTGGATTTTAGTATAGAAAAGGGCAGCAAATCTGGCAATTAAAAAAAAATCAGACAACATGCTGAAAAATCTCTGGAAAACCTGAGATACTGAATATAAATGTAAAGATAAAGCAAATAAGGCCCAATCAGGGAATAATCCAGTTTTGGCAGTTTCCTTTCTTAATATCATTAAGTTCTAAATACCTGAGACCATTTATCTGGATGATTTTCAGAAACCAGTCAGTAAATGCTAGAGTCTCAGCAATTTCTTTAAGATTACTGAAAGAGTAACAATAATATAACATTGACACAAGGTGATTTATTAATATTCAGCATTCAGGTGGCCATGGCAACAGCAACATTAAATATTCCTAATGATTATGGATACCCTGTGAAGCTCATCAGGGAAAATGGTGACTCTTTCCAAAATGGTAATGCATACCTTATGTCTGTGAGTAACACAACATGTGGAATCTCAGGTAGACAAAAAGCACTTGTAAAAGTAGAAGCCTTCTACTATATTGTATTCACACTTTTAATATTACAGATTCAATATATACAGAGCGTTACATGGGTCTTCCTGTAGCAAGTGATAATCTGGAAAATTATGAGGTAAGATAGTACTTAATTCCTTTTTTCCATAGTTTAAATATACTTTTTCCCTGGAACACGATATAAGCAATTATTAATACATTCCAATTTTTTACAGAATAACTTCTTCAGTTACTTGTTAACAATTCAAGTTGTGTTACATTGTGCTTCTAGAAGTCCTAATGTTACTACTTTCTGGATTTAGAATTAAATTGTTGCCTCCAACCCCAGGAAAATAGTGTATGTTAAATAAATGAGTTTGATTTGGATATTTCACAAACAGTAATCACAAGCTGTAAATCATGGTTTTATTTCAGATACCAAGGAACTGATTCAATTAAAAATGTGATATGCTATTGGGCAAACTATGCTGTGTCTTAAACAAACAAACTCAACCAAAATGAAGTCACTGTGGTTCCTCTAAGGTTTTGAAATGTGCATTTTCTAGATTATTTGGGTGCATGTTGTTAAATTTAGAGAGATTCATCTTTGTATCATGCCACAAAAAATGTCATGGGCCTGGAGGAAATTAAAAATCCTGGGCCTCCTTTACCAATTCAGTCAGATTAACTCAAATACTGTGTATTTCTTTATAAAACGACAAACAAAATGCAATGCATAAAAAATTAAGAGAAACACTCTTGCAGTATTGCAGACCTCTAGCTTTCAAAAATCATGACTCGGGTACCCAAAAGGCATGAGATTATCTTAAATATATATATATCCTTAATATGCCTTCTGGTTTTGGAGCCTGTAGGTTGCACTTCAAATTTTCACATTTTCCTCCATACTCATGAGGGTTAGAGACAGTTCCATGTTTTTGTTTGTTTTTGGTTTTGATTTTTTTCCACGACTTGCAATAAATTTGCAAGAGAGCAACACTGCTCCTTTTCAGAATCTGAGGATTCAATCCAACCAGAAGTGGGGAAACCAAATTAAGGGGACTTGGACCCTACTCTGTCAACAAAGTTGTTATACTTCTGGTGTAACCAGATAACTGGGGATTCCCATTGCACAATGGAATACTCATTGAGCCAGCCTAGAAGCTGTAGGCCACCTCCCCCAGCCCCTGGTGTAGTGGATTTCTTGAAGGAAAAGAAGCAGGACCATGTTGACCTGTAGACCAGCTGTCTCCAGCTGCCTGAATAACCCCTTGGGGCTGTAAGCAGCTGGGGGTAAGGCAGAGCAGTTCTGAGACATCACTAAATTACACTAGGGACAGGACCAGCCATTAACAAGAATTAGGGGAGCATAAAACAGCCATTATAAATGCTTCCAGGGACTTCCACCGATATAGGGGGATTCTCTGGTATAAGTAGAGTCAGCATGGCTTGTGGGAATGGAGGCATGACGGGAGTGTTCCTATGCCCTGGCTGCCAAAATGGCTTATATGAGCATTTGGCAGCCAGGCACAAATTAGGGCTGCCTGTAGGCACCAGGGACCAAACCAATGCCTAACAAGCCCCAGATTAGGAGAGATGCACCTATTCATCCCTCATAACCTCAGCTGAAGTTCAGCCATTAATTTGGTTCCAAGAGTCTGTTTGCTGGGAGGACTGAGAAAGGCGTGTTGAAGAATCCATTGCGAGAAGGGGAAATACAGGGGGGAGAGTGTGTGTCTGGAGGAGACAGGGAATGGATGATTGGTCATTTTGGTGAGTTCAGAACACAGTCTTAAACCACCCCAGGTTACAAGGAAAGAATGGTAAATTGTGCTCATTGGGAGATGCAGTGAATGGTCTATGAAATATTTAGATAGACTGAAATATCTGCTTTGAGGACCCATCACATTTACATAGGCAATACAAGTTATCCTGTGGCAATGACCTGGCTCACTTGAAAGCTGCTAAAAGTGGGAATGAGTGCTGGAAGAGTCCTTGACCAATATCTGACTTTTCATGGTTTCATTATTATAGGGGACAGATCAGGATCCATCATCGCCTCCTTACCTGATCAGATCTGCTTTTTCCAAGCTGTTAGCTCTATCAACCTTCCTTCTTGCCTGCTTCCTGCCCCCCCCCCCTGCAAGTATGCTCCTTTTAAGGCAGTAAGAACAGTAGCAGATCAGCTAGGTAGTAATGTAAATATAAGTCACATTCTTGCTACAGAATGGAACATTAACACACTGGGTGCACAAAGTCATTCTCCAGCTTCACGGCACAGATGGCACCAGAGGACTGTTTGATCCTTTCATGCCAGGAGTCGAATTTTCTTGGCACAGCATCCATTGCTGGCAATGGCCACGTTGAAACTGCCAGTACCAAGAGCTAAAGGTTTTAAATGTGTTACTCAGAGGACTAATTGGGGAGGATGCTGGCTAGATGGAGAAGGGGGTGATGATATAGATCATGTTCTCACACTATACACCTTCCTCTAGAGGTAGAAAAGTCTGACTCCAGGCCTTGCTCGTTGTGTGCTGCAAGAGTCAAAAGAAGCTCTATTCCTTTGCCTGTTCAATACCCCCAGTGATTCATTTTGGGGGATTTGTTTGCTCCCAAGAACCTTGTTTCTTGGAACCTTGCTGACCCCACTCGGAAATTAGCCCCTTTCTTCAAGGCTCTGTACCAATGACCTTCCTTCTCATCGAGGAGAGCTGGTGCAGCCTATCTTCTATCAAAACTGCCCTCACCTCAGCCAAAAAGGTATCAGCAAAGCAATGTTTCCTTTAGGCAGCGCCTAAATACTGAAGGCGCTGCCACTTTAGTGCTTACAGGAACTGCTCACGTGTGGGACAATGACTAGACCCAGAAACCGAGCCCTGGTCTTCTGTGTGACACTGTGATGCGCTAATCAGAGTGCTAGGCCCAGCCCTCACATTGTTGCCCTTCACGCGTGTTGTCACAACATTAATTCCAAATGTATGGATGGAACTGAATTTTTTGAGGTTCAAGTTTCCTTTTGATGTTGGGAAGAACGTTTGAGGGATGATTTAAACTCACATCCTGCTAGCAAGCTAATTAGGTGAGATGGCTATTTTTAGGCTGTCCTTGAAGTATGAAAATAAGAGAGTTGGCAAAGGAAGGGGCAAACATTGCTAGAACAGGTAGTAGTGTGTGGCAACAGTAGCAGGGCTGAAGTACACCTCAAAGAAAGAAAGGAGACCAGTTTTGTTCCATTCCCCTCAGTGGAGGTTGTAGACTGGAATTGCACCCATGTACATGAGAATAAAATCTGGCCCAATTTGTCCTTTAGGCTAACTAAAGAGTCTTGTGTAATGGAGGAGGTTTGTAAAGGTGGCAGATCCCTGGAGTTAATGGAAGTTATAACACACTCGAGGTAGGGGCCAACACAAAGAGGGCAACCTCTAGGTTGATGTGTAAGGGGGGTGGGTCACCAGCCTATGGAGAGTCCTGGGGCTTAGTTGGAGAGATCATGACAGGGGCTTAGAGCTTACAAAAGGGACTGTTCAACTTGTGAAGGAGATTATTTTGCAGTTCACTCTGAATTTGATATGCTTTTGGCAAGTGTTTGAAACAGTCATAGATTTGGCAATCTTTCGCTAGCAGATTTGAAATGTTCAGTCCTTAAGAACTGCTGCATCATTAGGTTATGCAAAACAGGGTACAATTTTGTAAATATGCCATCTTGTACTGATTTGACATTTGTTCTATTAGCTGAGACTATGCCAAAGGGAGAGAGACCTTCAGATTTCAGCCAAACCTTAACTTGTTGTTTGAGTGCTGATAAAATGGTGACTGCTGTGTGATCTTTAGCGAAGCCAGTTATGCTCAGTGTGGCCCAGAGCTGAACACTTGCACTGACATGGGCTTTGAGAGCTGTGGTTTGTACAATGTAAGTCATGAAAGCAAGCAATCATGCTGATGTATTGGATTTATTTACCCTTAAATGTGGGGCCTGGTTAAAGCATCAGTTCTCTCTCTCTGAGGTGTAACTGTGGCCATCTAGCCTGAGACTGCTCCTGACTTTGAAACCTCCAGTGTTAGAAGTAAGCAGGTCATATTCTGCTCCCTGGGTTTGGTTGGGTGCATGTAAAAGCAGAATATGACCACGAACAACCATAAATACCCAGGTTTAAGCGATAATCTGTGGGGGAAACAGTTGCCTTTGTGTATTTTGTGTTCTCTGAATTCTTGGGAAGTATTTACAAATGAACTTGTCTAATGTTAACACTCAGAGGAGAGAGGCAAAGAAAAGTGGCATTTGAAAGCTGGTCTCAAACTGACGAAGTTGGTCAAGTATAAGGCCTGAAAGTCACAGAGTAGAGATAGAAGGAAATGACTGACCAAGTCATGCATCTCCTCTCCTTCACCAGAGTGTTCTCTCTTCTCACCCCTTCATAAATAATAAAGGTTGATTTGCTGGCATGATTAAACAATCAGTTGTAGGTGCTGCTTCTCTGTGCATGTGGACAATGTTCCACCCAGTGAATGCTGCTTAATTGGTTTTGCCACTGGACCATTACTTCCTATTTCTCATTCTCTCTGAATGCTGCTGTACTCATGTTTCTCCAGGCAGTTACCTTGCCATGGCTTTAGATTTTCCAACTTTGATATTTTCTAGGGGTTTTTTTCATCTCACCTCCACCATACCAACTCTTGTTTCAATCACCACTGTATTCAGCTTTTCGTATGTCACTGGTTTCCAGACAGTTCATCTGTCCTTACTGAGCCAGCCTCTTCGGTTACTCTGATTTTGATAGTGAAAGTTGAAGTGGCGTGTGGTTTTTTTTTTCATTTAGCTTGCATCTTTTGTATGTTTGCCATTTACAGCAGGCCTAATTCTCATTGAACTGTAATACATTAAGTCCACTTTTTGGCATTAGAATAAGGTGTGACTAAGTAATATTGACAACCACTTTAAGACAACACTGTATTAGAACAGTGTAAACAGACATAAGTGTAAATGAGGAGCACTGTGTATTATTGTTACTTGGTAGCATGCTACAGTTGATTTTTATATCTAAAACCGTGAGGATTCTATATCTAGACCTAATTTTCATAGATAATAAACCAAATGTACGGTTACTAAAAGAGACAAACACAGTTTCCCATTTACACTTGTGCTCCTTGTATGAGATCTTTTATATATGTAATACAAGAAAGTTTACATAAAGGTTCAAGCAAGACTAGCAAAAGAGCAGTGTAACATTGTTAATGGATGAAAATTTGCATTTCACAGATTTTTTAAAAAAGTTATCCCAGTGTATATGTTGTATTTCTCACCAGGCCTACTTTATTGTGGTCTGAATATGCATATCAGAACATTGTCCTATGCCCTTTCTTGTTCAAATAAATGATCTCTTCAGCCTGCATTTCCTCTTTTTCTTTCAGCAATTCTCAGGTTATAATTGCAAGTCCCAGCAGTTATCATATTGCTGGTTAACATAAAGTTGTCAGTGTTTTAAATTTGTCATGATTAATCTTAGTCACTGCTTTTCTCATGTCAATATTTTTCTACTTCCCAAAGTGTGACCTAGCTTCAGGTTATGCCTTTGGTTCAGTGTTATTTTCTTCTTATATTTCATATTCTCTCATTTTTTTAAACATCTATTACTCCCTCAGTAAGTTTACATATCTAATCTTTTTGCTTAGTAATAAAAGGTTCTGGTTATACTGATATATCATACATATATTGTAGTGTATGTTTTGTTGAGAAAAGTGCTTGTACAGTCTCTCAGAAATAGCCAGTATATGCTACAGTAGGATGTAATGTTGTCATGGTAATACATTTTTAAATTATTTGTTTGCTGAATCGCACTGGAAACCCATGGCAAGTACAGGGCTGCAGGCCAATAACAGCATGTCAGCAATGCATTGCATGGGGGCCTCTCTGATAACTCTGTCCCTCTGGAGTTGTAACGCAAGTTACTTTGCAGACACACTGCACACACACATCCCAAACAGAGAAGCACATTGTTAATGTTCCCATATAAAGTACCAACACTCTTGTGCACATTTGAAAGTTATTTTATTTATTTTTATTCAGAGGACCCCTGATTATGTTAACTGAAATGAAAGTCATTTGGTGGCAAACCAATTCTTGAACAATAGCACCTTTTTTTTTTTTTTTTTTTTTAATTTTCAGAGTTCAACAGTCATGGCCAAAGCTGAAAATTTCAAAGACGTTGAGTATCTCCTTATTCACGGAACAGCAGATGGTGAGTTGCAACTAATTAGACATTTTAGTGTTACAGACAGGTTTGCAGTTTTACTACTGACAAAACAAAATCATTCAGGGGCAAGGCTGTTACATTTACGTCAATAAAATAATCTAGCTTTCCACAACTAATTTGTCTCCTAGTAAGGAATGCAGGAGAGGCTTGTATCTTAATCCTGTTTGGGTGTTCTGTTCATTGTTTTGTTTTTCCCCCGGGTGGCGCCGAAGCCATTTCTGCTTTACCTTTTTCTTCTCTTTCTTATTCCCAGATAACGTTCACTTTCAGCAAGCAGCACAGATCTCCAAAGCTCTTGTTGATGCCCAGGTGGATTTCCAAGCAATGGTATGACTCAATGCTAATAACGAATGTTGTCAGGGCTACAATCTCCCTTCATATCTACCTGGCAGATCTGAGACGAGAATGTAGCTCTTACTTTTATCATCTCAAAAAATATACACGTATTATGGGGAGGCATACATAGCAACTGCCTTATTGAAGTTGTGTTGAGATTTGTACTTAAACCAGGATGAAAATCTCTGTTTCAGCTTTAGTGTCTGAATTTAGGCACCAGATTTGGCAAAATAACTCCAGAGGACAAAGTAATTTCCTGTATAATTTTTTAGTAAATTATTTGGTAACTTTCACACAGGGAACAGGGGAAAATTTGCCTTTTTGAAATGTCATCCTATTATCTTCACATTTCATAGGGTTCCTTTAGCTACATAAGCATAGTCCATCAAACTCCACATTCACACACTGATAACATCTTGTGTATGGACCACACCTGAAATGTGCAGAATTAAATACCCAAATCCTTTCCCTTGCCCGAGATAATCTTGGTGTATTTCAGCTAGGTTAACTGACAAAGCTGTTCACAGCCATCAGCTACTTGGCTTTTACCTGTGGCAGCTGCCTCTAATGGAACTGTAAGCTATCAGCCTGAAAACTTGTGCTGCACCTTATCCTTTCCCCCTCTGACCTCACTCCTGGCAGGGGACCAGAAGGAGGGAGAACTGAAGCCTAAACTGTCACAGACTTGCAGCTGTGCTACAGAAGCAGTTGCGCCTTCAGACAAACAAGAGTGGTGGCATAGCAGGGTGAACAGAGCTTTGATGGAAGAGTACAGCTCTGAAGGTTATCAGGAAAGGAAAAGGGATATTCTATGTGGCTGGGCTCTGTAGGGGGTTATACAAAGGATAATGCATATCAGCATTGATATCAAGCCCTGTGATTAACTATCAACAATGACACATATTTACTAAAAAGCCCACATAAATTCCCACATAAAACCCTGTTAGAGCAAAGTTAAGGCTGATAGACAGCATGTCTCTCTGACACAAGCCATATAAAGCAAGGAAATAAGCAGGTAGGTCACTCAGCACCTCATCTACATTCCATTCATCAGTTCCCCTTCTCAGTGGCCCACAACCACTGGGCACTCTGGAACTCTGATAATTTGATTGGTTACAGGTGTCCTGTTTAATATTTATATTGAGATTTCTATAGCATGTATGACGTTGTACATAGTTCTGTATGTAGCTAGATATAATATTGTTTGTTTCTTTTCCCTAGTGGTATACGGACAAAGACCATGGCATTGGAGGACAGGCACACAGCCATATTTACACCCATATGAGCCATTTCATAAAGCAATGTTTCTCATTGCCCTAGTACCAAAACGGCATTCCATACCATACTGGGATTTCTTTATCAAGTTGTTAATAATGGCACTTTTCCAGTAGATTCTCTCATCTAAACTTGCACTGAGCCAATATAACTATTTTTGAGACCATCTGAAAACAGTTTTTTAAGTCCTTAATGACCATGTACACATCATGTCAATTTTTATGACAAAGATGCGATAGTTGCTTGGCAACAGAGGTTATTTAAATTTGTTTTAAATCAGGTTTTATCAGCACAAGAATGTTTACATGTCATTTGCCAAATTTTCTTTTTTAAAGTGTAGTGTTTCAATCAATACCTTTTCATACATACTAGTTTCACTCTAAAATGGAAATGTACGTATATGGTCTACTACTTGGTGATATTGATTGATAAATTACTCGTGTTCACAGAGTTGCTAGCTGAATAGAGGCAGAAGATTGGGGGTCTGGAATAGAAAGGAAGTGTGCCCTAGAACATTATAAACAGGTTTGGCAGAATTTGATTTTTATCATTTATCTATTTAACCATTTTTCTATTTTTATCAATTTAAATTTTCATTTGTGCAAAATTATGGATTTTAAGCATAATTTTTGATATTATCTATGTAATTCACAGTTGCAGGAAATTATTGGGGAGCGTCAGACAATTATTTAATGACAGATGTTGAGATAAAGCTTTATAACCATTAAAACACAAATTGACATCACATCTCAAAATATACAAAGTAAATATCCTTAAATCAAACTAAGTTCTCAACCAGCATTTTTTATACTTTATTTCAATGGAATAATATTTTTGTCAGTTTGTATGCATACAGTGAAATTGATGTTTACCAAGAAAAATCAAATCCTTCCAAGCCGAATTATAACCTGTTAAAGAAAGCTCAGATGATTAACAGAGATCTTTTTGAAATTTACTGAAATCTGAATATTTTTAGTGACAATCAGGATGAAATTTTCAACAAAAACTTCTGCAAAATTATGTCCCATGTTTTTATCAGCTACACTAAAAACAGCAATAAGAGAGACTTATGTTAGTATTCCATTTCTTGCAGAAAATTCTATTTTTTCAGTACAATCTATTTCATGAGATGACATGACAGGTCTGCCTTGTAGCACTCTCTAAAACAAAACTAAACTGTGATTATAGAAAAGCTTTCTGCAAAGCCCCTGAGTAATATCTATCAAAACTGTGGAGTTGAATTCCACAAGTGCCTAAAGGGCAACAGCATTGTGGCGCTTACTCACTCCTTAATCAGACAGACTGGTGTGGACTTTTATGAGAATTTGCTTGAGTACAACCTGAGCAAGGATCTTTGGCCCATTGTTACTTAATACAATTCCTCCCTCACAAAGATTACACTATCTCCAGTGTCATACAAGACTGGGCATGTTTCCAGTGCTTAAGGTATAGATAATCAGTGAAAAATTAAAATGCAACCTGAGTATCTAACGAGCATTGGGAGCAAGCACTGGCTGATGTCTTTGTATAGAAATGTGCTACAGGGTTTGAGTTTTCCACAATCTACCTGTAAATTTCTCTCAGATTTATCATCAGGCTCCACTTAACAGTCTCCACACTGGGAAAATCAGTAATAATATGAGCCTTTTAGAATTAAAAATAAAGTGACTATATAGCCCTGTGGCTTTTAGTAGAATGCTCTGTATCCATGTATGGAAAGAGCAAACCATTTATCTTTAAAAGAAGAACAGCAAAATTTGTAATGGAATGAAGGCATAGTTGTGGTACCAAAGACTTTGTTCTGAACAATATCTGTAGTCCTCTATCTACTAAAAACTTGACTAAGAACTCCAACAACAAATATGTTTTTGTAATGAAGGAAACTTAGGCCTTGTCTTCACTACTGGGGTAAGTTGACCAAAGGTACGCTACTCCCAGCTTAGGTCGACTTACCCTGCGGACTTCACTGCGCTGCGTCAACGGGAGACTCTCTCTGGTCAACTTCCCTTACTCTTCTCAGAGAGCTGGAGTACCGGGTTGCCTGGAGAGCGCTCTGCCATCGATTTAGCAGGTCTTCACTAGACCCACTAAATAGACCCCTGCTGCATCAATTGCAACAGCATCGATCTCCCTGTAGTGAAGATCAGCCCTTAGTCCCGTGCAATATTTCCACCTTTTTTATAATTGTATTTAGTCCTTGGTAGTATCATGTAACAAAGCATGATATGACTATATTACATTTAGCACATTGGTTTCTAACATATACCTGTCCCATAGTTATTACATGTGTATGATGGGTTAGTAGTGTTAGGTGTGAATCTAGAAGTAGACAGATAACATCCGGGGCAGGAGAGGGAACAAAGTCAAAGCAGCTTTAGCATTCCATCTCCCTGAGGAGACAGGCAGGATTCTAGTGGAAACAAGGCTGCAGTTTTCACAAACATGTACTTTGAAAATTGTAAGAACAGCTCAGCCTTGCCTCATTTACTCAAACAAAACCCAGCACCTGCTGTGAACGAGATGACCACCCACATTACAGTGGTGATTTTAGGTGCAATTTAGTAATATTTCTAACATACTTTACCACCTTCTACCTAAAATGTTCTCAAAGTATTATTACTGCTTAGAGGAAATATAACAGCCAGCTCACTGATTCCAGAATATGAGAAATGAATAAAAGATTCTATTCACTCAAGGAAGAAGAAACATGACCCAGAATAGGATCACAACAAGCTATAAAAGTGATAAGTAAATCAAGGAACTTTTCCTCCCTGATGGATGCCATGGGTGCACATAATAGCTACATTTTTAGACGTGACAAGAAATGTGAAAAAATGTCAATCATGATAAGATAATCTCTCGTGTAGAAACCAATTTTTTATGGGCCACAGGACGGCTACACAGAAGAAGTATGAGCACTTCATAAAAGATAGCACAGAATTCCTTCATTAGTGCTCATAGGGAAATCTGCTACAGGAAACTTTTGTCCATGGTGGTTTATATAAGCAATACATGCTGTCTTCCAGCTAACAATGATGCTAGAATCTGGTTGGTAAAGTCCTCTGGATTCTAGACATGTCATTCTGTTTTATTTAATTGTTTTGTTTTGTCTGTGAGGCAGAACGATGTATCTCAAGTATTATGCTGAGTAATTTAAGACAATTAGGTGATAAGTAACTAATAGGACATAGTTGAAAACTGATTTGAAGCGTGAAGCCATAATATTACTAGGGTATGAATGATATCGCATTGTTGGATGCCAGGCTAACATTCAGGGGGAATACACTGGCCTGATTCTGATCCCTCATACACCCACATTCCCCCTCCCCCCCAACTCCATCTAATTACGCCAGGGTAAGGCAGGGCAGAATCAGACCTCCCAGGCTAGAATCACAAGGTGGATTTAGGCACCAGAGTCCAACAGTTAGGCATAAGTGGTATTTCCCACCTAAGCCTGAGGTGCTGGAGAACCCTCCTTGATTCCAAGTAACAGTGAAGTTGTCACCACATAATTCAGGCAGCATGAAACACCATGTGGTACAAACAGTAAATGGCCCATTGCATTTCACTTCTCCCTGCTGCAATGGGGTAGGAGTCCAACATGTCACAGACTCACTGCAGCTGTAGGTGTGACACTACTGCCTAAACCAGCTCTGGTGATGTAATATAAGGGATTAATTTAATCCAGTGAATATAGGAAAACACAAAGATCTGCAATCTCTGTACAATGGGCCAGTGCCACCTGAGACCGGAGCACTACAGAAGCAGTGTTGATTATACCTATGGCCAGTGACCATAATACAAATACGTGGGGGGAGCGTACATAACTGCAATCTGTACAGAGTGAGTTCTACATCCTCAAGTGCCAGTTTATTATTACAAACTTAATGAAAGGCTGAGAGAGCAGCCTCCCTGGGCCTGCAACTCCCCCTCCTGTGCGTGTAGGCAGGGCAGTGGTGGGGAAAAGGCTGAGCCTGGACTCAGTACCCTCTTGGACCCGCCAGCACAGGTGAGTCAGTGCACGAGGGGGAAGTAACTTGTGTAAGGTATATGGCTGGTGTACATGAGCTCCGTCAGAGCAAGGAGAGGAACCAGAAGCCATTTTGGGACTAAATCGTAATCTGGTTCCTGGTCTGCGCCTGGGGCAATGCAACAATGTGCCACCCCTGTTCAGTGCTTGTGGCAAAGCCACAATTTAACATTTAGTTAAACTCATCCAATCGCAGAACAGAAACCATGTGACTTGTGATCAATCACAATTAGCTAATACAGATTGTATATTGAATACGTTCATAGGGCACTGCCTAGACACAGAGATCCACCTGCACAGAGCACCTTGCAGGATTGGGACATACATTTGTCAATTAAATTACTTACTCCAAATGGTTCACCGAGCTGTGAGCACCACACATATAACTTCCTTACTGTACAAGTGAAACATTTCAAAATGTCTACCCGATGTAGCATTTCAGATGTTTAAAACAAGAAACACACGTCATGCTTCATAAATGCCCTGCAGACTAGATCATTGTGTCTTGCAATATAAAAATGAAAATCAGTTAGGATAAATATTTATTTCCACATAACATTTCTTAGTCGTGAAAAACACAATATTCTATTCACATGTACACATTACTTAAACTTTTGTAATAAATTACATCAAAGAAATTCAGTAATTTTTGACCAGGAATATGAAATTAGAAGTAAATACATAACACTACATTTGCATTATATTTGATGTGATTTTAAAATGTTAAGATTAACATTGGAATAGCATTAAAATTCACAAGAATAGAGTGACTGTAAAAAAAAATACTCAAATACTGAACGGAAATACAGAATGCCACTGAATACACTAATCTTAGTATTCTAAGAGTTGGTTATGTGAAACTTCCTATTCGCTTTGATCATCGGTAACAGAAAGTCAGCAACATATCAAAACACCAGCAAGCTGCTTCCAGGGATGAACCAGTATTGTACTTCTATACTAAGCTTAAAACAATTGGAATGTTACAATGTACCATCCGGTACACAAAAACAAAGCATTTTAACCTTCATGTGTCTGTATTTTCCCTAAATTTATAAATACAAACCATTTTTATTAAATGTAAATCCTTCTTTGCATCCATTAAATATAATTTCCTTAAAATGACTGTAACGGGCTTTGATAATACTAAATAGCATTTAGAACAGTGATCCTACTTATTTGCAACAGAATGCACTGGCTAGATTAGACAAAACAGCGTTAGAAGCAATGCTTTTTATGTGTTGGACACTGGGTGTGAAAAGTCACTGCTTTGAGCTCTGTGGAGCAATTATTAGCGTATTGGAAGAGCTAGGAAGCCTTAAAGCCCTATAAATTGATCATTGTAATGATTACAAGACTGAAGCCACTAACAAAATGATAAGAGTTAGACTTCTTTAGTTTTTTAATTTGTTAAAAAAATAACAAATCGTGACATTTCCACATAACTCTCTAAAACTTTTGTTATTGTTCCAATGCTTTAATGCCTGATCTTACAGTCCTTATTTTTGCAAAATTTAGTTTGGTTAAAGATTGAAGGATCATGCCATAGTAAAATCAGTTTGTATGTACTAGAACAACTTATTTGTAATGGTTTTAAGTAGGGCTGTCAAACAGTTTTTTAAAAATCACAATTAATCACAAGATTTAAAAAAAGTCACGATTAATTGCAGATTTAATTGCACTGTTAAACAATAATAGAATGCCAATTTAAATTTTTTATAAATATTTTTTGAATTTTTTCTACATTTTCAAATATATTGATTTCAGTTACAACACAGAATACAAAGTGCACAGTGCTTACTTTATATTATTACAAATATTTGCCCTGTAAAAAAGAAAGAAAAGAAATAGTAGTTTTCAATTCAACTCATACAAGTACTGAAGTGCAATCTCTTTATCATGAAAGTGCAACTTACAAATGTGAAAATTTTTTGGGCCTGGAAATCGAAGCATGAAGGAGCATTATGAATGGATAGTATATCTGGCATGTAAATACCTTGCAACAGCAGCTACAACAGTGCCATGTGAACACCTGTTCTCACTTTCAGGTGACATTGTAAATAAGAAGCGGGCAGCATTATCTCACGTAAATGTAAACTTGTTGTGTGTTGTACAAATATAAATTTGTTTGTCTTAGTGATTGGCTGAACAAGAGTAGGACTGAGTGGACTTGTATGAGGTGAATTGAAAAATACTATTTCTTTTCTTTATCTTTTTTACCGTGCAAATATTGGTAATAAGAAATAATATAAACTGAGCACTGTACACTTTGTATTCTGTGTTGTAACTGAAATCAATATATTTGAAATGGTAGAAAAACATCCAAACATATTTATAATACATTTAAATTGGTGTGATATTATTGTTTAATAGTGCGATTAAAACTGCAATTAATCGTGCCTATTTTTTTTAAACTAGTTAAATTGTTTTGTGTTAATTGCATACATTAACTGTGATTGAAAGTCCTAGTTTTAAGCCATGTCTTAATTTGCAATTTTGAGTTTTGTTTTTAATCAACGTGCATTTAATGGAATAATGAAACGAGCATGTAACAAAAACAACAGTCGACCACCTCTAAGTCTCTTGTGCATGATTCATATCTGGATGACAGCAGGGCATGATTGTAAGCAGCGGGGTAACAATATAGGTGTGCAACATAATGTATGATTTTATTGGTGGCGTTTAAAGATTTTAGGCAATTAAACAGAAAACTGATCATCACTAGGAGGGCAACATAACTGCATATGTCTGGTAAAGATTTATATCTACAAAATTCCCACTAGTATTATAAAATACTGGGTTCATTAACATCATAATGCAGCTGTTTGACCTACCACTGCAACATTCAGTACAGTACAAGACACTGTAATCACAGCTTGCATTTTTAGCAAATACCATATGAATATTTCACATCAATGGATATCTCTTTTTTAACAAGGTAAGAGAATGTTTTATATATTAGATATGTGATTTTATGTTCCAGTTACATACAAATTTGAATATTAAATATTCTGTATTAATTCAAGGAAAACTGCATAAATATTAGGTCTGATACCAGTGCTCTTAGTGCAAGAGTAACCCTCGAGTTCAGTGGGAAAGTTCACATGGGTAAGGATTATTCTAGCGAGATAGGGTTTGCAGGATCAGGTCAGTCATTATTTTTTTAAAAAAATTTTTTTTTACTTGTTAATTTGGGTCTCTTGAAATAATTGACTAGAGCTAAAAAAGAAATGGGACTATGTTTCAAGTTTGTCTTGAATGAAATTATTAGGGATTCTCACACAGGTGAAGTAGAAAAATACAGTACAAAGCTACTAAGTTAAATTTGAAAGAAACTATGCTTACTAAATTGTTGAGATGAATTCAGTATTAACAAATGACTAACACATAGCAAGGAAAGTGAAGATTCTTGCATTGGGTACAGTAGATTTTTGCACAGATATCTGATGGTGTAGACATTTAGAAGAAAATGAAATAAATATTGCACTACTTACATTACCTGTGCTAGTTTGGGATGAAAGACAAAGTTTACAATATATGATCAAATCAGTTATATTAATGATTGTGGCACTCCTTTCATTTGTTTGTAAAAATAAATTGAAGAACAAGTCATAGACAAGTCTCCCGGTCAACACCTTTCCCTGAGTCAGCTTTCTTTTCTCTTCTGCTTTCAGCACTGTGGGGGGAGGAGCGGAAATAAAAAAAAAGAATATATGTTACAGCAGGGCTTATCCTAGTTGCTAAAGCATTTCATCTGGGGAAAAACACACAGGATTGCATTAACTTTTCATGCGCAATGGCACAAACTGGGAAGCAAGAGTGAAAAATTGCAGTGTTCCATGGTACAGACAACACTGGCCAGTATTTTAGTAAAGAGATAAGTGAACAATAAACTGAAAGTTTACACACGTGCAAATCTGCGAGCATGCAAGAAAAAATAGTTGCTGCTTTTTTTTTCAAATACTGTACAACTGTTAATGATTTTTTAAAACAATGATAATGGTACAATTTTGAGACAATACCAGCATTTTTTGAAATGGCACAAACAAGAGGTCCCAGTATTTCTTTGCTATAAATGTGTGTATTCTCATCACTCATGTACAAGAAATATTTTGGACCAATTTATTTGAAGAGACAGTGAGCAGTGCTTCAGGGTCTTCCTTTCTTCAGAAAAAAAAATCAAACTATTTTAATTTTAAATCTTTGATTCAGTACACATTTATGCTGTGTGATACCAGGCACAATTTTTTTAAAAAGGGGTATCCCAGCCATGCACAAGGCAGTTGTCAGCAGAATATTAACAAAAAGAATATTTTCTAGTCTTGATTCAAATTCTAACACAATTTTAATGGAAAAATGCTGATGATTTGCCTACAGAAAGCAATATACAATATGTGCAAGGGTGATTATTTCCTCTGTCCTGAATCCTAGTTTATGACAACCTGCACAACAAATAGGTTGCATTGTTATGTGAAAGGAGAGTCACTGCAAGCTCCTTAGAGCAAGATTCATCCAGTCACATTAAAATTTAAAGACACTTCCAAAGTGCAGGTAAATCAACCCTTTGACAAAGAATGGCAATATGTATTTCTGAAATACAAACCTGGAGCATACATATAACCTCCTGGTAGGAATGATTCCCTAGCAGGAGTGAATGAGAACCAGGCCAAATCCAAACAGGATTTAAATTAGGTGGGACAAATTTTCAAAGGAGTCTCCAAAATTGCTCCTGTAAAATTTCCTCACACAAATAGTTTTTAAGGGTACAGATATTATTTTCATTTAGTTAAATCAAGCCCAAACTTATCTCCCTGGCTATGGAGGCTTCCGCCTATTTCAAGGGGTGCTTCTGGAAACAACAGAGGAATACTGATTTCAGCTGGATGCAACTCCCCAGTCCTGTCACCTTCTCTGGAAAAGAGTCTCTGCCCTGTCAGGCTGTCTCCTGGGGATGATGTAGGGGATGCATGTCTCCTGATAGTCTGACATCAGGAGTGGATTTTTCCTTCTCACTGAATCAGCCAGAGAAATCTACATGGGCTGTGCTGCCTGAAGAGGATGTCTCCCTTGCTGAGATTCTCTGTGTAGACCCTTGGGGCTAAGGAGCACCAGTGAGCCGGGCAGGGACAGAAGAGTCCATGATAGGGTAACTGCACTGGAGTTGCTGAGAAGTCATTTACCTAGCCTCTCCTCCCCTAAGGCAGTTCAGGAACGCCTTCAGCACTGAACTTTTTGTTTGTTTGTTTACTACGTTAGCATTAAAGAGCGTTCCAAGATTCATGCACTCAGAAGGCTTTGTATATTTTTGGCTGGACAGAGCATCTACTAGTGAAAAATGCTTATATGAAATCTTATTACAGGATCTTCATTTGTTTCTATTAGCCTCATTTAGTCATATTATTTTGGTGTTTGGCAGATAACATAAACAAGGACAGGACTATAGACAAATGCTATATTAAATGCTTGTTTAGTGGTTTAGTCCCAAAAAGCACAAGTGCAATTGCCTTCAACACAAGACAATGCACGTTTTTCTCTTTATGGCAGAACACATGTTCCTGCAGGAAGCAGAATACTGTCATCCCATTTCCTTGATTACCTGCAAAGTCCCTGGAACTTTTCAGTGTGGTCACCCTTATAACTATTACCACTGCATCCATTTATTTTACTTTTCTATCCATTTGAGATCAAACTGTATCCTCAAATGTCAGCATAAAATTTCCACTGAACTCAATGGAAGCCACACACATGCACCTGAGGACAGAATTTGGCCCTTATTTAGTTTTGTTTCTGCTATGTCATAACTAAGCATGATATGAACTTGCTTTTGTTTACAAAGAACAAAAAATAAAATGATTGTGTCCCTGGTTTATTGGAATCCATCTCTCTCCCTGTGTTCTACGCAGGCAGCTGAAACAAGCTAGCCACTAGACACAGCAGACTCTGGATTTCTATAGCTATGGGTTGGACATTTACAGTAAGGAGGATTTTATGGTTAAAAGCCTGAAAATGAAAAACGAAGGGCCTCATCCTCCAGTTCTTACTCACATGAGTATGAACTTTGTGCCCAGACCCTACATCTTAGGTTGAGTAAAAGGAGTGCAAATAATCACCAGGAAACAATGAATAGTCATAAAGGTCAAATTATCTCCTGAGACCCACCCCATACAATCTCACTAATATCATCTGAGCCAAATTCTCTGCCAACGTAATTTGGTGCAGTTCTGTTAAAGTCACTGGAGGTGCACCAGTATATTCCAGCAGAAAATTTGGCTCATATAACTAATCTCTCTCTTTCTCTCATGTGTGTGTGTATACATACAGACACACACATTAATTATTATTGCTTTTTTTTTTTTTTAAGACAGCACCACAGATGTGCATGGCACTTGGTAGAAAAATGAGATACTGCCCCTGCTCTGAGGAGCTTACAATCTCCATTTAAATGCAGAAGAATATAGATCTGTAATACTTGTCACTCATGGGTGAGGCCCTGTACGTTTTAGGTTCAAGATTAGCTTCTAGTGGAAACTCCTGTAGGCCTCCTTAGCCACTGAGGGGTTGCACTGGTGCTTCTCCCCTTGAAAATAGGATTCTTTACCTTAGTTTCCACAGAGATACTCTGAGCAAGGCACATGCACTCAAGTTACATGTGGGGATTCAGAATTGGGTTCATAATGAAATAATCTAGCTCAGAGGTTTATTCAAATGAGTAGCAGCTTGCTTAGAACTTTATTACTGAAGAGACTATTTCTGTGTTTGTGTTTTTAGCTATCACTGAAATTGCAGTCACTGCATTTCTGATGTAGGATTTTTGACCAGTAGATCCACATAGCTGTTAAGAGACAGCCCCTAAATGCAGAGGGTTAGAGAGTTCCCCTCCACAGCCTCACTATACACTTCCCCCATACACAGATCTACTGTAATTATGGCCTTTGGAATTCATATAGAGGGTGGGAGACAAAATCAGAGCCATATTTTTATTTTGATTGATAGTAAATTGGTGCTAAAATGGAGCACATGAGTAAGCTGGTCTACAGAGATTTGAAATGAAGATTCTTGGTCATCAACTGTTAATCTTGTTTATGCTGTTTATGTAAAGGAACAACACTGAAAAAGCAGCATGCCATTTTGGGGTGACAAAATTCAGGACCACAGCTTTTATATTTAATTTCACTCCGTTTAGTTACGCTAACTAAAATTTTTTCTACTACTTCATCTCTTCCCAAAGCAATTAAAAAGTCAACTTTCCAGGGATATATTTTGGATTTAGACATCTACCATACAAATTCTGGATTAAAATAATAAAAATGACTACTGGACAAATAAAAATGTATATATTGTGAGTAAATTCAATTTCTCATTTAAATAGACAATGTATATTGATTCTTTAAAAACATGAAAAACACTTCTAGACCTTATAGAACAGTACCTATTTCAAGTATTACAAAATAACACTGTGGATTCTGACAGAAGTATTTTAACATGGATCATGAGTTTTCCAT
This sequence comes from Terrapene triunguis, assembly GCF_002925995.2. Classification (NCBI taxonomy): domain Eukaryota; kingdom Metazoa; phylum Chordata; order Testudines; family Emydidae; genus Terrapene; species Terrapene triunguis. The sequence goes on along the minus strand of NW_020664413.1, from coordinate 31,583,625 downwards.
TCATTTTGTCTCCCCAAAAATTACATACAGTAAGTCATCTGGGTTTCCAGAAGACACTATTTAAAATGTGAAAATGCAATCAAGGAGGAGGTTGAGGGACAGGGTCTTACCTTTGGGGAATCAGCTTCTAGAGTGATTAGGAAGGGGAGCTTATGACAGAAATGCGATACGAAACAATTAAGTAAAAAATCATGTTAATTTAAAAGTTATGGAAATAGCGGAAGATACTTGTTACAATAAATGCTGTACATTTAACATATCTACTCATTCATATTCATACTCAATGGCATGGACAAAAATGATCTCTTCATTTTACAATATTCCTGGATTATACTTTAAACTTTATGCCAACAGAAAATACATTTGTTTGGCTGTTCTAAATAGGAGTTGCAAATATTCGGAAATATATATAATGAAAGAGAATTTTATTGCAATTTCAAGCATTCTACTCTGCCCTAAATGTATTTGTGTAACACTCATTAACACTAATGGGTGCTGCATGTGAACATTTCAGTTACAGTGATGACCATGTTGTCTTTATTCAAAGAATAGACTCAGAATAAATGCTGTGTGATTTCCAGGTGTTATGAGTCTGTGGTTTGTTACACAGGTATCGGCATACTGAACTATATCGTTTTCCACTCTAGCATGCAAGTATTTATGAATCTATAAAGTGATAGTGTGTATATGACTCAGAATATTTTAATTAGACAATTTTTAAAAAATAAATAACTCTTCAAGAAATAAACTTAGTGGTAGCTAAAGATGTTTTATAGTCCCTTATTTTTCAATTTTAAAAAATCAGCTGTTTTGCTTGGCCCCAATACACAAGGTTAAATATATTAATAACTTAAAAGTTAAAACCTTTTAGAAGGAAAGCTTGACTCCTTATCCTTTGCATTCTCTGAGGATATCAGCAATGTCTTCCATACGGCAGTTTTTGCCATTTCATCAGAAATATTTATTACAGATGGATCATCTCTAGATGAAAATGAACACACAATATCACAAGTGATCAGTCTTTGTTCTCTATATTACTATACAGCAGGACTTGGTCATTGATTATTATGATAAGAAATATATGAATATGTTAAACAATTATATTAGAACTTAGTAAATATTATTAGCAACTTCACATATACTCCATTAATGTCACTTATTTAGTGCTTTACTCTTGCAAAATGTTGTACAAACATGAATTAATTGATCCTAACAACATCTGTTGGCATCACCAACAACATAAGTAGGCATCACCACCAATTAATAGATGGGGAAAATGAGATACAGAAAGGTTATGTGAGTTTCCTAAGGCCACTGAACATATCAATGAACTAAAATGGAAGAACTCCTGGTTCCTAGCACCCTGATCAAGTCACTAAACCAATGTTTCTCAATGACCGGTCTGTGGACTGGTGACGGTCCCTGAGATCTCCCTGACACAGTTGAGGAAGGCAGCCAGCCAGTCCCTAGTATCAAAAAGATTGAGCAACACTGTTCTAGACTATACTAACCAACTCCAAGTGTAAGCTGCAGTGTTTTAAAACCATTGCAAAGCTGGAGTAATTTAAAGATTTTTTTTAATGATTTCAAAATGAATATCCTTTCTATTAAAAAAAAAGAGATATTAAAAAATCAGTAACAGGAAACTCCTGAACCCTTGTGTCTCTAACTTTACTAGGCCTGCTTCCTAGGAACTGTAGGACTGTGGACTTAACCTTTCATATATTTATTTTTTTAAATCATTAAGGACCTCAGTCTGTGATAGCACAAAACTAAATATTGTACATCATTTATGACTTTATTTGTATGCAGATCAAGGCTCGGTATACAAAAAAAAAAGTGGCTCCAAAGTTTTTGATGAACGGCACCAGTTTGCAAGACTAGTGCCTTGATTGTGTCTGTGGCCTCTTAGGGTATGTCTACAGTGCAATTAGAAACCTGCAGCTGACACAGGCTCACAGGGTTTGGCTGCAGGGCTGCAGCCTGAGCTCTGGGGCCTTCCCACCCTGCTCCCCACCCTAGTCTTGCAGTGGGCGTACCAAGAGCCAGCCCAGATATTCACCATTAGTGGGCTGATCCTGCAGTCTTTTCGCAGGCAAAACTTCCACTGCTGTACGTTTTTCACAGTGAATAAAGACTGCAGGATCAGGTCCCAAGGCTAGGGAGGTGGAACCTAGGACACAAAAGCCTGAAGCATGAGCTTTGGGATGCATATTTGTGCTCTGTTAACACACATGCATATTTCTTTTTGATAGGACAGATTTCACTCTGTGCCAAGATTAAGAATTGTCACAGTATTGTGGCATGACAGGATTTTATACAATTGTTTAGTCCTTTTCTCATGTTTGCTTACATCAGCCCCAAGTTAATCAAAAGTATATTTTACCTGTAATGACCTTCGAGTGGTAACTGAACAGTGCCCTCCTCTTCCATTGCTAACATACTTTGTTCTTCCTAGGAGGAAGACATTTAGATGCAAGAGACAAAATGATGTTCTGAACATGGATCTTTTTATATCTGTTATAACCTTTCTTTTCTGTAATATTAAATATTTACTAAAGTTCTTTAAAACAGAGGATACAGTTCCAATTGCTTTTTATGTTTGAAACATCTGAAGCTAAAAATAATGTATTTAAAGGACAATTTTCCACTTAATGGTATTTTTTACCATTAAGTGGAAACATAAAAGTTTCCTTTGTAACAAAAAGAGAGCGAAGTTACCAATAAATATTCAGCAAAGAATGTATATATCAAATTTCAAATACTATGTAAGAGCAGACATTTAGGCCGCACTGTTGAGCAAGCAAGAATCAGGTAATCCCAGATTTATGACTGCATGCACAACTTTACTGTAAAGTGAATGAGCCAGGGCCCCAAAATTAATTTTCAGTGGAAGATAAAAAGGCACCTGGGAATACCAGGGGCTAAGGAGAATGGGGATGTGCATTCAAATCCATTGGTCAAATATTGCAAGTTCATGAAACCTTTAACTCCAGAAAAACATAACTCCTAAAAGCGACGTGTCCTGTTGACAGTGAGAGGACAAGAGCCACTTCAAGCAGCTACAGGCTTTATTCCTTTTCTGAGTTCAAATCCAGAGCATTCCTCAAATATACCCCAGGCTTAATATATACCCTCAAGTATACCCGAGTTAAACTCAATGTTCTACAGAGACCACATTATTCCAAGGCCTCAGGCAGGCCAGCACACATCCCAGGGCCCACTTAAGGGCCACAGCCCCATGCAACCTATTACATGAGGAAACTTCAACGTTTTCCGCAAGAGTACCTGGTTCTCTGAAAATCCAAAACTCTCTGCACTAAAGGTGGGTAGATACCTAATTTACAGGAAAATGTGGGTGCAGGAGAGTCTATATGCACCTCATTAATTCTATCCCAGTGAGGGGCACCTAACCCATGCTCCCATGGCCAACCCTCTAACATCGCAATCCAACAAACAAACCACTCAACTGAACCATGGAAATAATAGTGTCTGCACAACATGAACGCAAGCAAATGCTTCAAAGTTAGGTGTGCCTACACTGACCAATGGATGCAATCATAACAGCCTGCGCTAATGCAGCACAGCACACACAACCCCATAAAGACTGAATCACAAGAAATTAAAGCCCTATGTAACCAATAACCCAAAGGAAAGGGGTGGGAGTGTTATTTCCATACTGGAGAGTAAGAGGTGGCAGAGTAGGAAGAGGCTTGCTCCATTTGCCTTGTATGGGTGTCACTCTACTAGCTAATCCCTGCATTTAATAAGAGGATTGAGATTGACCAATAGCAACAACGTTAGGGCTACCACCGGGTGGCAGGCACTGTGACAGCACCCTGGTTATATGGCCCACATTCTGAGCCCACACTCTTAATTTGGCACTAGCTATAATGGCCAGTATCATTTCCCTCAGTGAGGAAATTTAAGCCTTGCCAAAATTGAGTTTGTCTCCCTACACATTTTACTACTAGACCTGTTAAAAAAGTCACCATTTTAATTTTTATAATGAGAAAAGTGTATTTTGTCCATTCGGGTCTTACTCAAAATGGCTTAAGTGGTTAACTCTGAAGTGGCCTCCGAAGTGTGTATTGGAAGAGATGAATAATATACAAAAGAAAACTGCAAAGCAGTGGGAAAAAATTGCCCTAGAAATGTAAAGCAACGTAAATTATGAAATTTTGATCCAGTCAAACAAGTTTTTAGATCTTGTCAACTTTATTTATACTCTTGTGGGTAGAATATTTCTATTTTTAAAATCTGTGTGATAGCAACTCTCCAATTAATTCTTTAGAATACATGTCAGAAGTTTTATTACTAGTTAATTTTGTCATTTCCAGGCTTCACAGCTTCATAAGTTTTTGACAGTTAAACAGTTTTAATGATAGCTCCAAATATTTAGAAATGCCAAAACATGTAAAAATAACCTCTCGAAATAGACAGTGACTGAAATAAAGCAGCAGCAGCAAAAAAAAAAAAAAAGATTTTTCCAGTTTTGTTGTCTGATGCTCTGCTATCTGGAATGTGAAAGAAAGCAACACATAACCAAAACATGGGGATGATATGGAAAGGGTTCCTTTCCAACAACCCAAAATGTGCAAAAAGGTACCTTGATTACTTATAATTAGTTTGACTCAAAAAGACAACAGATGTGGACTCAAATCTCTTGTTTGCATTGGTATATCAGTTACAGTGTGAAGTGGAACGAGCAGTGTATTTTAAATTTCATTCTGATAGCTTTGGACATATATTGCAAATAGTAAATATTAATAATTAATATATTTATCACTTATATAGCATCTTTGGTTTTCAAATTATTTCATAAACATTAATTTTCACTATGCACCAGTGAGACAGGACAGTAAATTTTATCCCCATGCTACAGATGGTTAAACTGAGGTAGAGAGGCTAAGGCCCATATTTTTAAAATATTTAGGAGTTGATGTGTTCAACTGAGTTAGGAGCCTACATACCACTGTAAAAGGGATTTAGGCACCCAGAGCCAAAGTCCAATTATGAGCCAAAGGGGTTTAGGCTCTTGAGTTCCTAAATCACTTTTGAAAATTAGATTTAGCCTTCTAAATCAGTCAGTGTTGTAACGCTGAGCACAGCAATGTCTAAATAACCTTTACAAATCCAGGCCTAAGTGAATTGTCCAAGGCCACTGAAGAAAACTAATTTCCAGGATTAGAACTCTGGGGTTTCTGACTCCTAGGCCTGTGTTCAAATCACTAGACCATACCCCCCTCTAGGAACCCCACTTCATAATTAGATGTATCACTGGGATTCCTTCCACCCACACAGAATCTCTTTGACCTCAGTATGATATTATGCTAGCATACAGGTCTGCAGTAGTGCATCTATTTGCAGGAATGGGGCTTAGATTTGTAACTTTAAAATGTGATATAATCAAAGTCAAAGGACTGACACAGTTAAGTCTACATGTCACATGGATGATGACTCAGCTCTAAGATTTGGGGTAAATAATTCAATGGAAATATTGATAAAGAAGAATTAGGAAGTGAACAATGAAACCCCGACCTACCTCTTTTTCTGCATCTTCCAGTTTCTTTTTCTTGCTCTCGGGCATCAAATCATCCAACCAGCTTAGCTCCCGTTTGGTAAAAAATAAATCCATGAGTTTTCTGACAAACACCAAAGCTAAAACCTGGTCAAGACATTTATTTCAATGGTCAGGGTATTGTAGGCAAATGAAAAATGGTAAATATGCTTTTAAAGGGACACTTTCAAAAGTGATTGTGTTTAAATTTGTAGTCAGGAGACATGCATGGCACAAGCATATATATGGATGGCTAAACTGTCTACTCTGTTTTGCTTGCATACATTTGGTTGGTGGATCATCCAAGAGGGAAGCTGGAATTTTATTCTTTATTTTGGAAGGGCTAATGCATTTTTCAGGGCTTGAGAAATTTTTTTTTAGGGTGCAGTATATTCTGGGCCAATTAACCTTTACTGTCATCCTCTAAAGCAGCATGAAATACTAATCTTTTTTTAAGTCAGTGATATAACTAAGGAGAATTGATTTCAGTAACAGAATCAATTGAGTTATTTATTTCAACAAGACATAAAACTGTTAACAACAAAGTCTCTCCAGGCACTAAAACCCCTTATTGAATGGATGTTCTTTATGTAAAACAATCAAGTAGAATTTTTTTTTAAGTGTCAAATTGTCTCATAAAGGACCAAATCCTACTCACCTTTCTCATGAGACTAGACAGTAGGGCTATTCAAATGTATAAAGTGAATGAGATTTGATCCAAACTGCAAGATTTATATAGAATTTCACTTAGATCATGCAATGTGAAACTATCCTTATCTATATTTTGAATATACCTGTACACAATTCATGTTTTCTAGCAATTATTTATAAGTTAGGAGAAATAACTTATCTTTTTGAGAAAATAAAAACATTTTTCATACCATCATTGGAAAGACAATGGCAGCTCTTGAAACCTTTATAACCCACAGGAGTACAAGACAGCTCAGCTGAATTATGGTGAAGAGATGGACTTTTCGAAGAGGAACATGCCTCAGATAAATAAAATCTGGTTGATGCTTTGCAGGCATCCAAAATAACTTTATTCTATCAAAAAGCTAGAAGAAATATAAATATAAAGCATAGATTTTAGCTAAGAAATTTATAAGCAACTGAAAACAGGGTCTTATAATGTGAAGTGTCAGGCAACCTTAATAAAAGATGACATAACCAGCCCCACCGATAATAAACAAAATTTAAAATAAATGGGACACTGTCAACTTGTAATCATATTTCCACATTTTGTGACAAGTAACCCCTAAAATATCTAGAATTGAAGGAGATTAAAGAAAAATGTTTGCTTCTTTCTCTTTCAGTTTGTTTTCTCTGTGCATTTGACAGCACTGTGCGTAGCCTACTTCACCGTTTTGTTGATGGTGCATGCCCCTCCCCCAGGCTTTGCAAGGGTGCATCCATCTCAGCACTTTTCACACACCAGTGCAGCTCTACCGGCACTAGCCAATTTGGGGGAGTTCATGTAGGCTGGGCATACGTGTTTTTACTACGTCATTTCACTTTGCATCAGTACATGAGAAATAGTCCTAGTGCCAGATCCTGAGCTGCAGCTGTGGAGTGCTTGGCACAGCTCAGAAGAGTGGGATGTTAAGGAGCTGTTGGTACTCCCACCATCCTTGGCCAGCTCTGTGCTGGCCTAAGCCCAATGTGTAGATTGTTGCCAATGGTGTTCCAGCTGCCAACTGCCTCCAGGGCCATTCCAGCAGTGGGGAATCACTAGAGCATTCCCTTTCCCCAAGTCATGTCCACTGTAGGAGTTGCTACAGTTGCTCTTCCCTATCTGAGATATCCCTTACATGTGGGAGGGGAATCCTCAAGAGTCTGGCTAAACCAGCTGTAGAGCAGCTAAACAAAGGATTGGTCTACTTGTGTAGATGAAACTCAAGCGGATGTTTACCATTAATAGTAGCAGCGATGTTGAAATGGAAGAGGCAGTAGGCAGGCCTGTGTACAGAGGGAAGAGGAAGGAGCCTGTGCAACAGTGCGTTGCTCTGAGGCCCACCCAAAAGTCTCTTTAAATAATCAACAGAGGAGCAGAAGAATCATTATCAGTTTTTAATTTCCATGTATACTATTTAAAGAGAAAAATCCATTTTATTTTTCAAATTAGTCACTTCCAGGAAAAGAAACTTGACAGTGTCCCTTTAAGTTTCTATATGAAAGTAAATAGAGAGTAAAAGAAAAAATGACTATCCATTTTAAAAGTAAACACAATAACTAACAGAGAAACATATGTGTGCTTTTCTTGTACTCCATTTTACCTGAATTCCCTTTAGAGATGAAGCACCCATGTAAAGAAATACCCCATAGAGTACTGGCATAGGAATAAACTGCACAGATGAGGAGAAAAAAAAGGAAGAAAAGAAGAACATAATGAATATCAGTTCATGTATAAAGATATTTTAATTCAAAGAGCCATATTCCTGAATTAATCAAACCAGAATAAATTCAGAATAACTCCCTTAAAATTAGTAGAGTAACTCTGGGTTTACAACTGTGTAAATAAAGAGCAGAATCTGGCTCCAAAGATGCATTTTGCTTTAACAGTTAGTTACCACAATGTACTTTACTCACTGTTCTCAAAAATTAATACAAATGCCCGGAAAATAAAAGTGTAAGAGTACATACATAAAATAATCAGATAGCTTTCCGGTAAAATATTGTTCAGAATGTGACCTGAACATTGCAACCAACATTCTCAGAAAAAGCATCTAAGATTACACTTTTTTCATACTGTAAATAAAACAAAATAAATAATACTGCTAAGGGAAATTGTCTGTGTTGCTTGCACAGTGTTGTAAGTACAGTGCACGACTGTTTCCCAATGATTTTGTGAGTCTGACTATCTAGTTAAAATGTGCAGACTCTTTCTGGTACAAAGTATGTGGGCAGGGAAATCTTTCCATATTTAAGCACCTATTTTAAATGCAATGCACACAACGCACTTTTTTGTGAAACATGCTTAACATTATATTTAAATCAGAATTACAAAAAAATATAAGCATTAAACAATCTATTCCCTTCATGATAACCATACATAAGGTCAAATCCTGATCTCTATGAAACCTATGGCAAAATTCCCATCAATTTCATTAGGACAAGGATTTTGCCTACAAGGCTTACTGATATTATTAAGAATCATGTACACGTATGGTGCGAATAGACCCCTAGTTATTTGCTTTGACTTGGAACCTGCAGAGAATGTGAGAAAGCTTAGCTGGTTATTTCAAAGACATCAACTGCAGAATGCTTATTGGAAACCCCCTTTTTTAACCCACAGATCGATCACACAATGTTCTTAAGTTATCCAAATACTGAACAAATTCGGTTGCTCGTGTAATTTAACCAGACTTTAGTTTTTAGATGAAAATTTGCCATTAATCCAAGGCTAGACTAACAGTGAAACCCTGGGCCCACTGAAGTCAGTAACAGAACTCCCACTGACTTCAGTGAGGCCAGGATTTCACTCTAATCCTTTTTGGTTAAAAATATTAAATGCCCCTACCTATTTTATTATGTGAGTGTTAGAATACATTGATTGTTGTCATACACAGAGCTATTATTGCAATATAGGATACTGGTTGGCAGTGTGCCTAATTGATAAAAAGCATAATTAGAATTGAAATTCTATGTACGGTACAGTACTATTCACTTTTTCTTTATTTTTGAAAATGTATTACCTTAAGAACACTTGTCAAAAAGACAGATGAGCCCATTAGGACAAAGATCATGAGCCCTGTAACTCTTTGTTCCCGTATTCCAAGAAATTTGGGCTGCTCTCCTGGAGCAGAGCACTCCGATTCCAGTTTCAAGCTATTCACATGGGAAATAGAAAGGACGGTGGCAGCAACAAACCATGGTAATCCCATAATAGAGCACACTCCAAGCATTAGTGCCACCATCAATAAGTCGAGATGGTATCCACACCCTTTCTGTTAAAAGAAACAGCAACAATAACAAGATGTAAAATGACATCTGGATTAAGGAAAGCTCTAGCAGCAGGCATACCTAATTAACTATTAGAAACAATTTCAAAAACTCAAATGCCTAACAGAAAATAGCAGTCCTCCATGTTTTACCCAAGCTGATGTCAGCAGTGGGAGAAAGGTGGCTATGATGGTGATAGTTTGGTAATTTATGTGAAATGAGTTGGTGGTTTTAGTCTAGTTCCTAGCAGGCAAGTGTCCATATCGCAAATCTACTACCAAAACTGGTATCATTTGGCTTCTTTTCTGGTGGTGTCATGAGAGATACCAAGAGAAGCCATCCATAGAGGTGGTCCTTCCATAGCCAGTTTCAGATATGCTGGTGAGCAAATATGGGCAAAGATGTGTCGCTGCTGTTTTACCTGGACCTGATCTGTTGATAACAGTGGATGCCAATTACCAGGGCTGCCAATATGGTATCATTCACATGCAATGAATTCACTTTTTAAAAAAAACTTAATAGAGGAGAGCAAACAGACATGGTCATACAGAAGGTTGAAAATCAAAGGGATTCTTCCCTCCACAATATATCACAGATACTGTTAAATTAGCAGCTACAAAACTAATTTAAATCGTCAGTGTCTATAAAAGTACATGCACCTTTTTGTATGTTTTAAAATCCTTTATATTAATGCCACATCAAGTTAATAAGTTCTCAGTAGTATCATTATCATGCTAAACTGAGGTTTGCTTGTGATTTTTTTCTGGAGATTTCAATCTGTGTTTCTACTTTTGTCCATTGTAAAAATAGTCTTCTATAAATTAAGAAGGTTGGTTAAAAAAATAAATCAGGTACTGTGCTTTTTCAGTTTCCCCCGTTACATTCTTAAGAAATACAATCCCATTGGTAGGAACAGTCAGTATGAAAGAAATACCATCTTTAAAGCTTGACTGTGTTAGACAATCAGATAAAGTCAAGTTATAACATTTCTGTGCTACCGAGCAGAGGTATGTAAAACATTTGATTCAAACCTCAAATGCATTCAAAATCAACCTTGGTTTGTGTTCAACTTGTATGTGAGAATGAACATTGCTTTGCATAAAGATTTTCCATATAAATGAACTTTTTGTCAAAGCTGGACTTTTTTCCTCCCTCTTTCTGAAAACCCAGGAGCACTGTGAGTATATTCAGACTACAGGTGGAGGCATAACTCCCAACTAGCGTAGATGTGTACATACTAGATATGATCGACATAGTGTTATAAGAATAGCAATGTAGCCAAAGAGGCATGGGTTAGCTGCCTGAATATATATCTAGGGTCTCAGACAGGACTGTATTTGGCTGGCTACCTGCACCACCACAGCTACACTGCTATGTTTAGTGAGCTCTCTCAAATCAAAAGAAAACATCTACCGTGATGGAAATTACACCACTAGCTGCTGTGTAGACATACTCTCTGAGACTGTGGTTCACCAGTGCACTTAAAGTTCAAACTGTTACTGAGAAAAGTCACATGGGGTAAATCACATACAGTATTTTCCAATATGGCAACACGTCCAACTTCCTGTTCTAATGAAGCAGTAAAGCTCATGCAAATAACATGAAAGTGTTGAACCAGAATCTTACCTGTAAACTCATGCAGATGGCTTATGACAAAAAAAAAAAAAGTAACTAAACCATTTCCAAACAAACTTGGAAGGGTTTGCTACAGAGACTAAAAAAAGAAACTCTAAGGCACACTCTATTCAGAATTTCTATTCAGGAAATATAAAAAAGAGAAAAAAATGATTTGGAAGCAGACAATTTCTTTCTGAAGATGAGTTTTAGTTCTAAAATAAGAAGTGTTTGGGTTTCTGAAATGTAAGTCACATACCAAACATGAAAATGCCATTTTTATTCATTTATTTTGTTTACCATGGGAGACATCTTCATATAAGGTAAATCAAAGAAAAAACTCCCTTCACTATCTCACTAGTCTTACATCGAAGACATGTCTAGCTAAACACAGAGATGTGTTAACAAAGATTAGTTATATGCACACATGCACTCAAAGAAGGAGTTTAAATCTAAATCCTAACAGAGACGCCTATTTTACCTTCTGACACAATTTGGAGGAATGTATGCACTAATACATACAGAATCAGGGAGTTTTTCCCGGGATCCAAGGAAACTGACATATGGGAGGACAAGAAAGCATAGCAACAGGTGATGCTATACCAGACCCCAGCAAAACTAATATGCAGCAAGACAAGAGGGCAGCCAGGAGAGCCATCTGACTCCCAGATGCCAGTGCTGAAAAAACACATTCCAAAGCTTGGCAGCAATTTCCTGCATCTGTCAAGTTAACCACATGCAATGCTATGGATTGACATGAAGAGTCAGGCTGACAAAAAGGGCAAAAAAAGAACATATCAAATGTCACAATCATCGAAGAAGAGGCAGTGCAAAGTGAAGGACGCCAATACATTTGCTAAAGTGATCTGGAATTGGATTGTTGTTTATTAAAAGTATGTCAAAAGAGGCCTAAATTTGCTGATATACAAGTACAGAAGCCTGCTGTTGGATTTTGCCCAGCAGCTTTTCAGAGAGGTGATGCCCCTTTCTCCCCTCTCCATCTGTCGACATCCAGCAGGAAGTTGTTCTATGTTGTTTTAAGATCCCATTTTCCCTCTAAAGTTCAGTTTTTACACTTCTCCCTCCTCCAAGAAGGAAGGGAAGAGAAGAGAAGAAAGCACTTATGGGGAAATTCAAAAGATATAGAGAGGCAGAGAAGGAAGAAAGTGATAAGAAAATACCATGTCCCCTTAATAGATTCTCAAAATTAAGCCCACCAGCAGATGATGTCTGGATTTCAAGAGATATTAGACATGACTGTTTAGATTAAGTAAAGCACTTTGGCAAGTGCTTAACTTAAAGCATATATTGAAGTTCTTTGAAGTCAATGGGTCTTAAGCAGCTGCTTAAAGTTAAATGACACCTGCTTAAGTGCTTCGCTGACTTGAGGGGTATGCTGTAAGAACACTTTTAAAGATGTGTGTAAAAGGAGAATCGCTGACAAAGAATACAAATTACATACACAAAATTAACATACTTGCTCAATTTTTTAAAATTTATTGAAAAAGACTGCTAAATAATGAACAGTAAGTTAACTGTTATTGAGCAGTGTTGAAAGTACATTACATAAAGCAAAATAGGAAGGTAAAGTAAACATATGACCTTTTGACTGTGTTCTATAAACATATACCTTTAGTTTGTGTTCTTTTCTGTTGATAATAACAGCTGTAATCTGCTGGTCCATAAAGATAAGGATAGTACAAAGCAGAGCTGGAATTATGGCAGCTAAAATGGTCCACCAAGGATTAGGCCCCAGAGGAGAGACAAACCAGCCACGATCATCTCTGGTGGGCTACAAAAACATAAGGTAATGTATGGCCAATTCAGAATTCTAGTGATTATTAAATGCTCTGACTTTGCAGCTACACAGACAAGCACTACTTAGGAAATGATAGGTTTCATTTAGAGATGCTTCTATAAAGAATTAATATCTTGCTGTATAATATCACAGAATATACTAAACATCATACTGTAAAACAGTACCAGAAAGAGCAGGTAAATATAAACACAGCATTTCTTTAAGTCTTTAACAGTTATATGTTAACTGGGATATTACAGACTTTATTGCATTCAGTAAAATGATAATGATCCAAGGTCTCAGGGGGACGCCCCAAACCATATAATAATCTAGGATTTGGATGATCTGAGAAACATGTGACTGCAAACTTCCCAGTCTGCTGGCTGAGTCCCCCAATATAAAGGAGCACGGGGGAGCCTGATGAGAGACAAGGGCAAGGGTGAGAAGGAAAATAGGGTGGAGAGAATTGGCTAAGACTCTTTAGTTAGACCAACCTACCTTTGCTCCTAAGGATCAAATAGCCAAACTTCACTTTTGTGAAGATAACAGGGAATTTCAGATTAATGAGATTTGGATAATAAAGGTTGCACTGTAAAGAGTTTATTATTATTTATATGTATTATGGTAGAGCCAAGGGGACCACAAGTTGGATCAAGGCCCTGTTGTTTTAGGAACTATAGACACACACACACACACATACATACATTCAGAGAAGAATTATTATTCACTTGTTATCAAATATCTACTTAATCTACTATGTAGCAAAGTATTTTAGTGATGCAATACAACAGTACAGTTTATTAATGAATTACCTTGAATGCATTTGGAACCTGAAGCTTTGGAGACGGAATCCCCAGGGCGTAGTCAATTAAAACCATGGACATAATAGTGAGAAAGACAGCGAAGTCACTGACTATAGACCGCACCTAAAAATATTGAGCCAAATGTCATTTCCAGCAGGGAAATACCAAAAATATCCACATGGGATTTGAGAAAGCAAATACAAGAGCTGTAACTTAATTCCTTTTATGGCTTAAGACAGTGGCTCTCAACCTTTCCAGGCTACTGAACCCCTTACAGGAGACTGATTTGTCTTGCCTACCCTCTCAAATTTCACCTCACTTAAAAACCACTTGCTTACAAAAATCAGACATAAAAATACAGAAGTGTCACAGCACACTCTTACTGATAAATTGCTTACTTCCTCATTTTTACCATATAATTATAAAATAAATCAATTGGAATATAACTATTATACTTACATTTCAGTGTATAGTATTTAGAGCAGTACGAACAAGTCATTGTCTGTATGAAATTTTAGTTTGTACTGACTTCGCTAGTGCTTTTTTTGTAGCCTGTTGTAAAAGTAGGCAAATCTCTAAATGAGTTGATGTACCCCCTGGAAGACATCTGCGTATCCCCAGGGGTACATGTACCCCGGGTTGAGAACCACTGGCTTAAGGGAATACTTTCCTTGCGGGAGAGATTGTGCTCACCCATGTGCTGTTTCAATTTCACAACGTGGAGAAAGAGCACAAGGACCCATTCTTGTTCATTCACATTGTGGTCAGGCACATTGGCAGTCCTTACACTCTCATGAGTGTGCATGAGGACAGTGCCACCACTGGAGTGGGGGATGGTAATAACTCCATCCTTCCTCCTCACCAACCAGAGAAGCTGGTTCAAAGGGGAGCATGCACTGCACTCTTGCCAGGAGTACTGCAGCAGCCTCAAGAGACAATGCAACTCTTCCTAGGAATCTAGATTGGTGGGAGATAAGTAGCTTTGGTACAGAGTATAACATGCACAGGGTGGGAAATATTTAAGGAATATGAACAGGATTTGCAGAAGGACACATCACTTGTAAACAGAGCACCATGCTAAAGGAAGAACAATTTGCAGTGAGAGTAGTGTTCTCTTTAGAACATCAAGCTATTTTTTATCATTATTCCTTTTTCTGAAGAGAGCTGAGTTTTTAACCTTTAGGACCAAACCCCCTACTGAGTCACTCTTCAGTGTTAAAGGCTGATTTAAGATGTTTCTGTTTGTCAGATTTTGCTGTGCAGTACTTTCTGTTTTAAACATCAAGATGGAAACAGAAAAAATAACAAAAACAGATAACTAAACAATTTCTCTACAAAACCCCAACAACTTACAGCACTTCACCAGCAAGAAATTATAGAGGGCAGCAAGAAACTGGGTCTGCAACAGTGGAGATTTATACTTCCACAAGATTTACACAAACTTTTGCGTTAAAAAGGTATATTCCAGGTACCTTTGTTGGAAAATATCGGCTAGTCTTGAACTGCTTCAGTGTGGATGATAGTGTTACTGTAGAAAAGAACAGGATGACTGACCAGAAGAGAACATCTGGAACATAAGGGCCATGATGTCCACAGGCTCGTCCAACGTACTCCCCATGAAACGTCCCACATTCCTAACAGGAAGAACAAAGCAGGATTGTTTTGAAAAATGCCCTAGTAAATGCTGTTATATATTTTTTTTTCCTGTGATTAGTTACTCCCTTAAATAAATGACAGATTAAATCATATAATATATTTTCAATAGTAAACTATTTTTTAATTTTTAAGATATTCTTTCATTTAAAACCCCAAATCTTTATATCTGAATTGTATGGACAAACTGTACTTTTCAGCTGTAATGCTATGAAGAAAAAAGGAAAGCTAGAAAATGAGAATTGTCCATCTCAGAATGAACATCTCATACACTCAGACATTGTGCCATAGAGCACTAACGAAACTTAGCAATGATTGGTAGTTTTTCCTAGAGATATTTAACGACATAATCACTATGTGATATCAATTAAGGATGGGCAAATTGGTCTGGATAAATAAATCTTCTCCCATGCTTTGAAACAAACCTGTATTTGTTTTTAAACAGTTTGGTTGTATTTTTTTTTAATGTTTAATTTTCACATGGCTGCTGAGAAAGGAAAGAAAATACTCTGATAAGGGCTACTCTTGTTGCATTTCCAAGCTTTAGTTGTTTGTTTTAATTTAATAATTTGAAGGAAAACTATTCAGACCTACATATTATCCCAGAATGGAACTAACAAATGTATTTACCAGAAGGGGGCAGCACACTTCACAAAATTTTCTTTGCTTAGGAAAAGCTGAGATTGTTTCTAAAAAAGATCTGATAAAATTCAGGGAATACACCAAACAAAACATTAATATTTATTTCAGACAACAGCTTCACTTCAAAGTCTGATGTGTCACAATTTGTCAAATTTTAACCAATTTATTTTAAAAAGATAGCATACAGGTCTGCTGCAACCTAAATCTCACATGTGAACCTTACATTTCAGATACACCTCTAGTAGAAATCTAAAAAATGATTGTCAGACAGCCATAAATACAGATGTGTTCAGCTTCCTAAACAATGAGCACAGAAATGTGGGAAATCTATGAAGATGTGAACTATAGAACATGGAATCCCACTGCTCACTCACCAAGTAAAGGAATATAAGAAACAGAGTAACCTGAATTGAGGGGTCCATTCTCCAATACCCTGACTATGGGAGAAGACTTATGTGGTGAAAAAGTAACTGACCATACTGTCAAAATAACAAATTGGGGCACTTTTGTGGCAACATTTATTAGAGTCATAGAATTCTCAGGTGCTCTACATTTTGGCATTCTTCTTTGACCTGTTCTATTTATGTAAGAAAGAAAGAAAGAAAGAAAGAAAGAAAGAAAGAAAGAAAGAAAGAAAGAAAGAAAGGCAAAGCTCTGCCCCATCCCCCATGGACTATCTGTCCCACACTTGCCTCCTCTTTATGGTTCTGGTCACCACAGAGAGAAGGAGAAGTGAGGCTATAACAGCCACTAGGTACCTATTCCTTCCCATTATATGCTGCCAGAGCAGAATTTTTTCATCAATTACACAGAGTCACTGACTCATCAAATTCATATTGCAGTACCATGGCTGGACAATTTATGACAAGCTTTGGTTTTGAAATGATTGGCAAGAAATACACCCTAGTATGGGATGAGAGTGAGACAAGGGAGTGCAAAACATATATATCAGTATAGCAATACATCTGGGACAAACAAGCAGTAGGTATTAAAAACCAGAAAACTTCGATTGATGAAATGAAAAAACAGAACATTTCATGCATCCCAAAAGAAGCTTTCAGGACTTTGGGACACCAGATGAAAAAGTACAACTGCCCTGGTTAAACCAAGGCACATGGTCTCTTTATGATGGCCTATGCACAAGGGTGAATTTCATCCTGTAAGAATATTTATCAATTTAGTAACTGACTATACTAATGCCTGTATCAAGACTCTAAGCGGGCCCAGTGCAAACTAGAGATTTGCAAAAATCTGAGCAGACTAAGACTCAGCCAAGTGTTTGTGCAGTTAATAAAATGTATTTTCTTTGCTCTTCTGATAAACTTGACTCCTGTGTCCTTGCTAAGCATTACACTTATGAGGCCTACCACCAGGAACACTAACAAGAGTTAATACGTGGAAAATACAGTGCTGTCTGTGTGTGACCAGAACAAATCACTGAAGGCTATCACTGGCATATTTTGGCACCAGGGTGGGGTTGCGAATGACATGAAGAAATTTCAAATGATGAATAAATATATAATTGTCAGGAAATCAGGATATTTATTTGACAGGCATGGGGGATATTGGAAAATCTGTTCAATCATACTGCTCCCAATTTAAACTAGATTATTGACCATAAATCTTTGAGGGGAAGCTGAGTTATATATTCCTGAATCCTTCATTGTGTGCAGCTTTTCAGCTGCTTAATATAACACGTTAGGGCTTAGTAACATTTATTGTTAAAATTGAATTAGTTATTTTATATCTAAGATACAAATATACTCTGAGAAACACTGTGATAGCAGACACCTTCTCTTGTTATTCTGAGAGCTCACGCTATCAGGTCTTTGCTGAAATCGCTAGGATCCCTTAGAACTGTGGTTCTTAACTTTTTCCATATTGTGACCACATTTTACAACACAAAAAAGTTTCAGGGACAACCCCTACACATACTCCCATCAATCCATAAAGAAAGAGAAGGTGGTTATGACCCTATTTAGATCTTTGTGTCACACCCTTGGATTGGGGGGCAACTCCCGGGTTGAAAATCTATGCTGTAGAAAGAATACAGTATCAACTGAATTAACATTTATAGACTTTAGTTGACTAAACCAAGGCAAATCTGAGTTTTGCTTTTGAAAGCTTTCCCCCAGCCTAATTTTCTGAAAAGAAATTCATGAAGATGAAAGACTACATGTCTATGATGACGACTCTGCCTACTGAAGAAATCAAACAAGCCTGGTCTTGTGAGTCTCATGAGCCTGTCCCAGCTTTCTCTCTTTCTAGACTGAACTGTCATTGGCTTTGTAATGAAATGACCATTTACAAAGAAGAAAATATTGCAAGAAAAAAAAAGAGCCTGTGTTCAAATATGCCATTTACAAGCAAGCTTCAAAAGCAGCTGAGGGAAAGGAAAATAATAAGTGTAAGGTTCCCTGGCTCCAACCCTATCCAGAAAAATATATAGTTCAGGAACAAATATTTTGTGTGTGTGAAACAAGCCCTTTCAAGAATAATACATTTTGCATTAGGTGTTGTAGAATGGTGGCTTGATTTCTTTTATGTCAAGGAAATGTTTATACAACTCCAATAGTAACACAGTACATAGCTGACATTAAAGGAATGGGTAAAATAGACCTTTAGCAACTAACTGGAATGTTAACAAACGTTCTCTTTCCCCCATCAGTATAGCCTGAACAGCTGGAAGAGTATTTTAGGGAAAATAAAGCTTATAGATTCTTTCTAGACAAGGCAGCTTTGGTTTTGCCATCTGGTAGAATTTAGGTCAAATTCATTGTCGTCATTTGATGTGTTTAGACAATCTCAGTCATACTTCTTCGTTAGTATGTAAACAAACTTTTTAAAGCAGTGCACAATGATGCACATTCTTGCTTTAATATGTACTATGGCAAATGGCCAACACTACTGTGGTGGGTCCCATGTTTTTCCTTAGTGTGGTGGGTCAGGGCGTTGCCCCTTGCCCCTATTCTTGGGCATTGATGGCTCCACTATTGCTCTGTTGTGGGATAGAAGGGGAGCGGGGAAGGGACCCGGGTCAGCCCCCTACTCTGGTTCCCAGCCCCTTCAGCTTCATGGACTTCTTACCCTCTTTCCCCTTGGGCAGGGTTTCTCTCAGTCCTCTGTGCCTGGGGAGTCCCCCTGCTCTGCTTGGGCAGGGTTTTGCTTCCCCTGGTACTCTGGTCAATAACAGTATTCTTGCAAACTACAGTCAGCTCTCCTTCCCTCCTCCTCAGGGAGGAGAGGCTGGCCCAACCCCACAGGAAGCCCCTGCTGCGCTGGAGCAGCCCCTCTCCCTGCTGGAGGGGAGGAGGCAGCGGGGTCATGGCAGGGCTCAGGCAAGACCCCACCTCCAGGGCGCAGCAGCGCCTCCCCAGGTGACCTCTCCAGCCAGCTCCCTTCCGGGGCCTTAACTGGCTCCAGGTGCTCTAATTACCCTGTAGTAACCTCTCCTCAGTCCACACGGAATAAGGCCTTAATCATCCTGGGGCTTATATACCTCCTATCTATCACTCACCTGCTGCCCTCTGGCCCTGCTGTATCACAGTACTAATAAAGATTATATAATAATCTAGCAAAAGGTTTCTAAAAGTATTAATGATAGAAAATCTACATTAACCTTTGTTCAGCAAAGTACTGTATGTGCCATATTTAAACAATACAATCATAGCTGGAGCAATGTAATTTATTAATATGACTATAGCAGAAAAGATTACATTCATGTTCATGGATTGATTAGATTTCAATACTTCACTTACTGACACCGTTAGGTTTCCCCAAGGTATGTCCGATGCAGAGATATTGTGG
The DNA here is from genome assembly GCF_002925995.2 of Terrapene triunguis. Taxonomy (NCBI): domain Eukaryota; kingdom Metazoa; phylum Chordata; order Testudines; family Emydidae; genus Terrapene; species Terrapene triunguis. The sequence goes on along the minus strand of NW_020664413.1, from coordinate 31,563,809 downwards.
TCATTCCAATATTGCAAGGTCTTATTGCTAGGATTATGTGGCTCCACACAACTACATCTGAAAAGATAAAGAAGTATTTTTTCGTATTTACTTACGAAATCCAAACTCTTTATTACACTTATGGCATTAGTATATTAAAATGATGCTCTACTTTTTAATATAATTTTAGTTCAATTTAATTCAGTGAATTCTTGTTATGGAGCTGAATATAGATCAATAGTTATCAGTACTGCAGGAGCATATTTCACAGTGAAGTACATGTGCATATATAGTACATAACATTGTGGTGACACATGTAACTGATTATACACAGTAACACAATTTTCTTTTTATTCTATTGATGTACTCCAGATTTCATTAAGAGCACTGACTTGCTATTGAGTATGTGCCAGTGCTATTAAGCCCATATCTCTGAAGTTTCCTGCATGGAGATGACCTATTATTCATGGCTCTGGGCTCTAGAGTCATGCATTCCTCATACTCTAACCGTGCTGGGTTTCCCCTCTCTCTTTTGTAATTGTCCTGACAAACCCGCAGGACAAATGTCAGGGTTTTGCATGATCCCCAGGACATGCCGCACTGCATCTGCCATTTTCCCCCTCCTCCACAGCTGCTCTTAAAGTTTCATTTTCATTTTAAAGTTTGTATTTGAACACAGGAAATGTGGCAGAGGCAGCGTGGGAGGACAATGCTCCAAACAGGCAATTTAAAATCAAAATTAAGTCTTAAGCATCTGAAGCAGCTGTGGGAGGCTTGCACATCAGCAGAGTCTTAAAGAGTATGTACGGTACTTTGCAGATTCTGAAAGGAAAAAAATCTTGCCTTGCAGCATTCTTCAGTCAAGCACACTTAAAACCTACAGTACAAAACTAGCAATAACAGCTGCAAAAAATGCTGTGCCCCACCTAGTGTTAAACATTTCATGGGCAGCTGTGGCCTGGTAGACTAAGCGTAGGGTGAGAGTCACTAGATCTATATTCAAATCTTGACTCTGCCACTGAACCATAGTATGCACTTAGACAAGTCATTAACCTTCTCTGTGCCTGTTTCCCTATCCATTAAATAGGGATAAGAATTTTTACCCAGGTTTATAAAGTACTTTATGTTCTGCAGATGAAAACTGCAGCTCTCTATACTGCAAAGCACAAAGTAGATTTCCACTGAAGTACTATACATGTGACCCAGAGGTGAAAGTAAGCCGGTACAGTATGGTACGGTGTACCAGCAAGAGCCGGTACGCCTTGCCGGACTGGACTGGCTTCCCCAGGCTGGCGATTTAAAGGGCCTGGGGCTCCCGTCAGCGGCCAGACCCCCGGGCCCTTTAAATTGCCATCAGAGCCCGGAGTAGCAGCAGCAGATGGGAGCCCCTGGGGCCCCATCGGCTATTTAAAGGGCCCGGAGCTCCGCTGCGGTAGCGGCAGCTGGAGCCCCGGGCCCTTTAAATCACCCCCTAGCCCTGGGGCTCCCAGCCACCTCTGCAGCTGGTAGTTCTGGGGGTGATTTAAAGGGCCTGGGGCTCCCAGCCACCACTACTGCAGCTGGAGCCCCGGCCCTCTAAATCTTGATTTAAAGGGCCAGGGGATTTTAAAGGCCCCGCCTCTTCCAGTTAAGACCCCGCCCCCTGCTCAGGACTCCGGAGTACTGGTAAGTCCTTTAAGTTACTTTCACCCCTGATGTGACCCCACACCTGCATTTAACATATAGAGACATATTTTCTTTGTAGACCTCCTTGGTTTTACTTTAAATTAAATCATATTATTAAAATTGAAACAAACAATGAAAAAAACAACAACCCATGAACAAGGAACATAAAATAAAGCAACAGCATACAAAGAAACTTAGAAAAGGATGCCCTGATCCAAAGTCACTTGAATTTTTCAACAGGCTTCAATGAGCTTTGTATCACACCCTGAATGCAGAGTAAATGGGTTCAAAACTTAGTTCAAAATATTATTGAACAAAATAAACAGAACACATACATTAATACTGGATTAAAGTGGCATAATAAAGCTGATGCATGACAATGTATCAGCTACATTATTGCAAGGAAATACATGGTTTTTGTGTAATAATGCACATGTGTCTATTTCCAGTTACTATTTCCTGTGAACACAGTGGGGCAGAAGCTTCCTGCCCCCTGAAGTCCAGTGCTGATCACAGATTGGCCAGATAGTGTGATATGGCCCATTAGCTTTGTGATTACAATAGCCAGGGTGATACAGGGTACCTCTTTCTCAATAGAAGGGAAGACTGTGCATGTCACCAATACTAAACTGTATATCTGAATGAGTTATAAATTATAAAGTTACATTTAAAAGTTAGATACACTATGCAAAAAGTTTCTAACGCCTTACAATCAGAACTGTGATAACTGGTGAGAGGATTTAATAAATATTTTGAGTAATTTACCTTTTGGAATTTCATAATTCTGACAATAAAAATCAGACAAACGCCTGAAAATATTGGGTGTATTTTGTGGTTGGGTCAGTCACATTGTATAACGCTATATAAATAGATCCCTTCTCACCAGCGTTATCACCGACTCCTTCCCAGGGAGACATGAAGCTCTAGTCTAGCATTTACTAAATTCCATAGATGTTTGTTAGAGGTAGACCATTTATTGCAGGATATTTGTGTAAGCACAGTCCACACAGACCAAATCTTGAGCCTGCACCATTAAAGTCAATGTGAGTCTTGCCATTGATTTAAGTGGGAGCAGAATTAGATCCTTGGTGAGTGGATCAAACTCTTTTGTTTTCCACCAGATAGACGGAATTAAAGCCAAAGTAGATGTTCACTCTGTTAAAGACATCAGTTTGTTGTGACTATCACTGTACAAGTGCTGCTACAGGGGATACAGTACTTATAGCTTAAGGGAATGCCTCAAAAAATTCTGGCTTAATATTGAAGTGGCCCTAGGTGGTAAAAGATGAGATTTCCACTATGCCTCTTCAAATGATCTTACAGCTCTGGAGGAAATATACCCTCTTGGGAGCTATGCAGATGGATGTTTGTAGTGACCCCAGAGAGCCTTTTCCAAACTATAATTCAGCAGGAATTTATTAGTCAAATTTATTAGTCAGCAGGAATACTGTGTTCAGGGACATTTTACTAACAGTGTGAGGTTTTAAATGTTAAAATCTTAAATTAAAATAAGTAAAGGGGAATACAGCAGCAATAACATGAAATGAAAGTCCCTTTCATTACTACTTTTTTCCCTGTAATAGTGAGCTAAGCCCTCAGGACTAAAGTAAAATACATTGCAGTGTGTGCCAGTCGTGTTTTTTTCTCTTCCTCAGAATATTGTCTGTGGTGTGATAAAATGGTGCACACAAAGCTGGAATAAGTAATAACTCACTGTCTCTATTGCATGTACAAAGATTCCTAGTAGAATGCTATAAAGATAAAGGTTTATGGTTGGCAACTACTCAGCACCTTAGACACACTGTCTGACCTGCTGAAGAGTTCATGCCTTGTTCAAATCAAACAGCAATGTGCTAGGGACACTTCTACAAATATGTTTTTAAAGTAATGTAGTATAGTTTTAAACATCATATTTGCCAAATAATATTCTTTACTGCCCTTTGTGGAAAGAGTAATAAGTCAGCACCTCAGCAGTCATTTTGGTTATGCTAATAGATACATAATGATTTGCTAGGAAGAAATTGCTATTTTCACAGACAAAAATACAAAAGGGAAGGCCTGCCAGTATTAATGGTAGTGAACCCTTAGGTGTCATTATTGACAAAAATAAGATGGTGAAACTTTAGCACCTCTGTTGGCAGAACCAATCTAGTGACAAAATAGCTGCTTTTTGCATCCTTGGCCTTTGGTCAATGCTTTACCTAAATGCAAAGGGTTCTCACATTTCTCTTTTATTGGACAAACTTCAGATATTACCTTGCCTCACGCACCTTGTTTCTCTAATGACATGGCTACAGCTACACTACATATATAACAAGATACGTTTAAAATATCAGAGTAAGGAAACTGCAAGGGATCTGGTTTCTTGGGATTGTGGAAGGAAAGATAAATGCTGAGCTACCAAGAAGTCAGTCAGGAAAACAGAAATCTACAAATACAAAAACAGTTCTTCATTTTGTTATCATTTCCTATAACTTAAAAGGATAACCCTTTGTTAACCGAGACTCTGGCTTTTCTAGAATGGAGTCCACGTACTGTCAGCAGCTCCATGGTCTGCGATCATGGCCAATAAAGGGTTAATGTTCATAAAAGAAGTTCTACTACGTGGGAGGCATTTTTCACACTGACACTTCATTTAAAAGCTTTCACAAAGAAATGGTTCTGAGATGTGAGCTCAACCCCTTTCCAAGATGAGAAACATCTCTCTGTAAAAACAGATTTGATCTAATGGGAGTTTAGAAGTATGGTACTACATGTTCTGTACGGAGGATGTTCATTGTCACTAAATTCTGATTGTTAGAATGTACTGTATCCATGGCTTAAGAGAAAAATCAATATACACTGCAAAACTAGCCAAGGTCTTTGTAAAGTCTTCATAATCCTCAGAAATTATGTGGTTTAGACTGCATAACACCTGAAAACTGGGTGATTGAGGGGTAAGAGTGGACAACGTGGGAGCCTCTCTAGGGTTTCAGAGTAGAGGAGGTGATAGTGAGCAGGGTATCAGCAATCAGAAACTGAAAAGGGCACAAGCCATACAGGAAAAAGAGAGACAGAAGAAGCAGCAACTGGGGAGAAGGGAAGGGTAGCACCTGGGAGATTAGTTGGATGGTAGTTAGGGTAGAGTTCTGGCTGATGGGAGACATACGTGGAGGGAAAAGGGAAACAGTTGTCGTGTTGAAGCTAGAGGAACTGGATACTGAGGCTAGTGTAATTTTCAGAAAAAGAGGGAAGTCATTGGAGGATTAGACAACTAGGAGGGGTTCAGTCACTCTATAGTAGGGAGGATCAGCAGGTGTTGCAAGGGACAGCGAATGAACATTTAAATTAAAAATAATTTAAAATAATTCATTAATTTAATTCAAACTCAGTTTTATATCCATGGCACTAATGAGGAACTCTCTAAATCAGGGGCTAAATTCTGTTCTGATTTACATTCCCTGCAGTTCTACTGATTTCAATTGCCACAGGACTTTACAAGATAAAAATTAGGAGAACTTGCCTCTAAGTAAACTGTGTCTTTAATTTACACACTGAAACATCTAAAGCTGGCATGCATGCAGCACTGTATGTGCAAAACTAGTCTTCATGATATGCTGCACAGGCACTGATTTCTATACACCTTATAAGACATGCCAGATTGACATGAACTTGGCTTCTTAAATAAATCAAAGAGTAGGATTTTCTACTCCTAATTCTTAAGTACATGTCAATACCAAGACAGATTGTAATATGCATACTACTATGCCAAGAAATCACTTTGAAATTATTCAATGTAATCTGTTAATAATTGAGTAACTTCTGGTGAAGAATTATTTGGTTAAGAAACAACATGAACTCATCATTTTGGGGAAAAAACCCAACCAATAAAGAAAGACGAAGTGTCTATGGTTATGTCTACAAAGCACAAAAGCCTGGGCTCTGACTCAGGTTTAGGCCCAAGCCCTCCTTCCATCCACACACAAAATCAGTCTGACTCAGGCCAGGAACCCCCCTGGACTCTGGCCCATGGACCGTGTGTGGGGTGGGTCAGAGCCTGAGTCCTGCTGTGATGTGGGTCAAAGCCTTGGCATTTTGCAGTGTGGATGTAACTCAAATCCAGGTCACCAGCCTTGGGTCTGGAGAATCCGCCAACACTATCCCTGTGCTTCTCTGCCTGTCCATCCCATAATTTCCCACACTCGCTTCCCAGGAAACAGAAGGAACCTTGTGGTTCAAATACAGTTGCTCAGCAGTTAACCCTTCATTTCCATGCTCAACTGGAAACAGTCAACCCTCACACATATTAATATGGCCAGCACAAAGAAGTCCTGCACCAAGCACGCTGCTAGCTGACCAGAGGAACACAGCTGGATTCTGGTTAACCTTGGGCATGAGTTGAGCAAGACATTCAACTTTAGCAAGAACACAAAAACCAGTTATGTCTACAAAGCTATATCCGAGGAGCTGTTACCATTGGGGATTGACTGGAGAGCAGAACCATACACAGAGCAGATTGAGTGTCTGAAGACAGAGTACCACTAAGTCAAAGCTTCTAACAGCACCTCTGGGAATTCCCCATTTTTCTGCTCTTTTTATGAGAAATTTGACTGGGAACTGTAGTGAGCACTGAGCCCACAGTGTTGCATCACAATCGGCTGAGCAGGGTTGGCACCCTTATAACCCCCCAGTCACAAGCACCGCTGGAGGAGAGCCTGCTGTTGGATGAGGAGCAAAAGGTGACCCTGGTGCTGAGGCTGGTAACTGAAGAGGTTATGTTGCCATTGCCCCTGCAGCACATCCTAGAGCCATACTCAGAGGCGCTGTATGGGGACGGCCCTGGGGAGCAGCTGACGGCAGAAGTGGTATCAGAGCAAGTGCTGGAGCCAGAGCCTGGTAAGTTTCTGCTACCATGTTTGTTGTTATTAATATATGAACGGAAGGGATTTTTGGTTAGTAGCCCTATTAAGTTATTAAAACAAGCAGGGGTTTTGATGTGCTTCTGTTCAGGGCAGAACCCATGCCGTTTCCCTAGAGCCCCCCCCCTTCCTCCTGATGCCCCACGGAATTTAAAAAAAAGAACAAATATTAAACAAGCAGTTACAACATTTTTACTGGTTACTCATGGATTGTTATAAGTATGGGTTGGGGCTCCACAATTAACAGCCTCATGTACCCCTCCCATGTAATATAGAGCATCTTATAAATCAGCCATGCCCACGCTGTCCTGGACCACCTGTAAACTGAGTCCCAAAAAAACTGGTTGTTACGAGTCCAAACAAAACCAAGTGTGAATTTAGTTCTTTGCTGCTTTAATATATGAATTCAAATTACAGCAGAGGGTGGCTGTGTTAGGGGTTCCCATGGCAAACAGGCAGTCAGGTCTGTGTGTGGATGCAGGGTGCTTGTGAGGATGTACTACATGTCCATGCTAACTCAGCATCTTGTTCATTTTACTAAGAATTTTTCCCCATCGTTGGCTGGTGATGAAAGTGAACTTCTCACAAAGTAGGAACTCTGGACGATCTGCTATGTTCCCGAGCAGGGTACATCTCTGTAATTCAATAGCCCCCTCAACAGCAACACACACTGGTCATTCTCTAGATGTCTAAATATCTTCTTAGCACAGATGGATGGCTGTCCTCCGCTGGCCTGGAATAGAAGTTAACACTTCCACATGGGGACCTACAGAATATCAATGTTCTCCAGAGCTTGCCCTGCCTGAAAGATTTGAAAAACCATAGCCACTGTTTAGACAACTCATAAGCTCCCTTACTCTTCCCCACCCTGGAAAATAATCAAGGAGATATAGAAATCATTCCAATTGAATTTTTACATACATCTTGCCATGATATGTGGTGCCTTCAGTGCTGCTCCAAAGGATGTTGGAAGTGGCAGGTATTTTTTGTGTGAATAAAATAAAGTCCACTGATACAAAGTGTCATCTTTTGGGCTTTAATTAAAGCAGCCTCTTTGATTGAGGCACCAGGAGCCTGGGGAAGCAGACCCACCCTACTGCAGGCAAGGAGAAAGTCCAAGATGAGCTGATGGAAGAGATTCTACTAGATAAAACAAATCGACAGACAGAGTCCCAGAAGGACCAAATGGAGTATCAGAAGGTGAAGGATGCAAGGTGGGTGGAAAAAGAGACAGAGGCTGCACGGTGCAAGAAGAGAGTGGTGGACAGACCGCAGGTTGAGGGATGAAGACAGAGCACAGCAGAAGGAGTTGTTTGAGCAGTTACTTGTACTCATGGCTACCAGCCTGAAGGCTCCACTACCACCTTCACCTTCATGCACACCTTGAGTCCCCTCCATTCTATTGTATCCTGCAGGCTAGGCAGTCTTTGGACAATTCAGAGACTGGCTGGACCATGTCACAGGCAGTGAACAATAGCACCCAGAACAGACAAATGTACCCTCTGCATTCATCCACTCCAGTCCACGTGCAGCCCGCACATGCAAAATGCACCAGAAAGGCCAAAAACAGAAGGACAGGGGACACGCAGGAATAGCTGAACATGTCATTTGGGAACATGCACCTTTCACTGTTTTGGCACTGAGTTTGTTTCCTGTGTTGTGAGTTTTGATGGCAGCTGGTCTGCTTTTCTAGTTCTAACTTTGATATATAAATACCTGCATAAAATTAAGTATTGAATTTGCACACAAGGTTACAATAGCAAGTTTTACTGTTTGTAATGTTAAAAGTGGCACTAACTTTAAAAAAATGTCACCACATGCCCAAGTGCAATAAATGTCATAATAAAAATTTCCAAAAATATCACCACAAACTGAGAGTTGAAGCACATGGCCGGTATTGATAAAATGCATAACAAATTTCCATACATTTTATGAAAGTGTTTCCAAAATTCATAATACAGAATACCAACACATTTAAAACAAATACCCACACCTATACACAGCCTCAAATTCCATTTCATTCCCTTTCATACATGGGACCATGCAAACCCATTAATGTGGGTGCACAAAGCATCCCTGATTGCACACGTGGACCCAGCACCAGTCAGGAGAGGTACACTGTCTGGGTACGTGTGCCTGTTCAGAAACCCAGTGGTGTCTTGAGTCCACTCCTGGCAAAAAGGTTCTTTCTTGTCCTTGCAGACATTGAGCAGAACACAGCAGAACACAATAATGCAGACTGCATTGATGACACTGGAATCCAATGGTTCTGAAGGCAATGCCAATGGGATTTCAAATTCATATTCCACCACCATCCTTACAGCTACTGAGTGTGTAGTTGAACCTTCTTTTGCCAGGTCCTCTGAAATCAGGGTAAGGTTTCATAAGCCATGGCAACAGGGTTTAAGTGGGATACCCTAGAATAACAGTAGGGACAGTGACTCCATTTATAACAATGTCCCAGCTTCTCCATGAAGGTAAACTCCCGCTCTCTGGAACACCCTAGCATCATGTATTCTATGTTAGTATCCATGTATCTGCCCTTGTGGTTGACCAGGGCCTGCATCATGATGGAGTAATACCCTTTGCGGTTTATGTACTGATGTGCTCCTTGCAGAGGGCAAACTATACATACATGAGTCCCATAGACAGCTCCAGTGCAGTCTGGGAAATGCATTCTCTCAAAGCCAGCAATTATTTGAGGACTATTTGGAATCACACCCACCTTTGGGTACATCACAGTCCTGATTGCTTCACAAACCTCTGCCACAACACCACCCATAGCTGATTTGCCAACTCCAAACTGGTTAGCCACAGACCTGTAGCAGTGTGGGGTAGTCAGCTTCCAGGTAGCTACAGCAACCCAACTCTAGACCCTCATATGGTTGTTGTGGTACTGGAGGGTTGAGGCAAGCTGATCACAAACCTCCAGGAATGTTTGCTTCTTCATGCAAAAATTCGGGGCCCAATGATCAACCCAGGACCGCTTTATTAAGTGATCCCACCAATCTATGCTTGTAACCCTACTCTAGAAATGATGGTCTACACAGGGGGAAGATGCAGCTAAGGCAACAGGCAAGAGCAGCATCAGCTGGATTGCAGCTGGCATGGCATTATCTGCCTCTGAGAGGTGCCTTCAGCAGGTCAAAAACTGCCACCAAAATGTCCACCAGTGTCCCGCAGATGCGCCGCCTGATTCCCAAAATAGATCTGACAGCAGGAGGTGGAGAAATTCTTCCACTGCATTGAGACCCACGTTGATAGGTCCAGCTCCTGGGAGCATTCAGCACAAAATAGCTTGGTTGGATGTGCTGGTGAACTATACCCAGCCACTTCTAGTGGGACAGACAGACAAATTCCCGGACAACCCACTATGAATGAAGCCATAAAGCAGCTAGACTGGCGAGGGCACTAGGAACCCTGGGATATGATGATATAAACCCATAGTAGCTGAAATTGTGATGGTTGTGAGGCCTGGGTTTCTAATGCAGGGTGGACACTCAGGCATAGGCTTGGAGATATCAAGTCTGCAGGTGCGGATCCCACAGGCTTACTATGCTGTGTAGATATACCCTAAGGACAGTCCCAAGAACCCAGAAATATCAACTAAAGAAGTGATTTGTGTCCCATATTTGAAAATAAGATAAGCAGCATTTTAAGATACTTAAGAATACTGGATCATTGTTTTTAAAGCAGTACTCCTTTCACCTAAGATGCCTATTTTGTTCTGTTAGCTAAATCCTGTTAGCATTTTAAACTCATACAATTGGGGGAGAGGTAGGACAAGCACTACATTTTTAACAAAGAAACCTATCCTGACATTCAGTGTCCACATTTAAAACCTTGTTTTCCCATATACCAGTGCTCCAGATAGGAGTCACGAGAAGAAACATTTGATAGATGCGAGGAAAACAGGAGAAAGCAGCAGGAGTAGGAGTGGGGAGAAATGAGACGGGATTGCCATGCCAACTTACAAACACCAAGGACAATACAGGTATGAAAAGGCCACAGTAATAAGAAACAGGCCAAAAAGTATGTGCACACCACATAAACAGATTACATGTTTATGTGACCTACAGAGTTGCCATTTTAATTTCTTCAACGTAATACTCCTGAAAAAAATATTCACACTGCAGCACAGTAGCATAATGAAGAACATTTTAAAGGTAGAATTTACATTTGTCCTTCGAGTGAACTGTTGTGACTATTAATATTTTTCATTATTTCTGAATCCCTGCTCTAAAGATGTTACAATCTAAGGCCCCAATCCTGCATCCACATATGTCCCCACTGAAGTCACTAGGGTGGCTGTGAGTGCGTTGATCCTTCTGCATGTAGCTCATTGCAGGATCAGGACCAAAATCCAGACATGATGCAACAAGTGAGGATCGTAAACAAAAAGCGTGGGGAGAGAAACAGGACAAGAGATACATTAATTAGACCATGTGGTTACTCAGTAAAAGATGGTTCCGTTTTTTGAGGCTGTTGTCTTTTGTTAAATTTTAATTCACTTCTTGAAGGTAGATTGGCAGAAGTGAAATTTTAGGAATGATTTTAGAATGACTTACAATATTGTTACATCAAAATACTTGTGTCTACTTGTTAGAAACTGATTGTCCTAATTACTCCTATTACTGACTTCTGCAGTTTATTACAGAAGAGGCTGGTAGCAACTCCTCTATTTATATTGCCTAACACTTTCCATTAAAAAAGATTCTTGCAAAGTTTTCTTTGAGATTCTGCCAAATCTCCATTGTTTGCAGCAGAACTTTGATACTTGGAATCCACTCTGGTTACAGAAATGCATTTTCTTTGTCCCGTGAAATTCCATTCAGATTTGGCTGAGATAAAGTGTTAAAATCATCATTTCCTTTCTCTCACTTGTTTTCCTCAGAAAAATTTTGGCAGCTTGCCAAAAATCAGTTACTATTCTGAGGCCAAGTTCATGCCACCATCAAAGAAACAGAACAGAAACATGTGCACAGTACACTAGAAACACCTGGAAGGGCCCTGAAGCAATTGTGAGAGGGAGGGAAGGAGAGAAAAAAACTGAGCCAGGCTCCCCCACCCCACAACCAGAAACTTCCAGATTCAGCACATGGACACAGTGCCCACCCTTCTCATAGACTCAGACTTTAAAGCCAGAAGGGACCATCATGGTCATCTAGTCTGACCTCCTGCATGTTTCAGGCCACAGAACCTCACCCACTCACTCCTGAAATAGACCCATAACCTCTGGCTGAGTTACTGAAGTCCTCAAATCATGATTTAAAGGCTTCAAGTTACAGAGAATCCACAATTTACACTAGTTTAAACTTGCAAGTAACCCTTGTCCCATGCTGCAGAAGGCAGCAAAAAAAACCCGGATCTCTGCCAATCTAACCCAGTGGAAAACTCCTTCCCGACCCCAAAAATGGTGATCAGTTGGACCCTGAGCTTTTAGGCAAGACCCAACAGCCAGACACCTGGAAAAGAATTCTCTGTAGTAACTCAGAGCCCTTCCCATCTAGTGTCCCATCACTGGCCATTGGGGATATTTGCTACTAGCAGTCACAGATCAGCTACATGCCATTGTAGGCAGTTTCAACATATCATCCCCTGCATAACTTATCAAACTCAGTCTTGAAGCCAGCTAGGTTTTTTTGCCCCCACTGCTCTCCTTGGAAGGCTGTTCCAGAACTTCTCCACCCCCAGAGGCAGGGAATGTTGGAAATTTAACAATAAAACCTGAGTTTTCCAGCTTAGCTTTGCAGATTCAGCTAGAGTCTTCACTGGAGCTGGAGGTATAATTTCCGTCTTGGGTAGACATACATGCACTAGCTATGATGGAGCTAGCACACTAAAAATAGCAGTGTAGCTGCAGCTGCACAGATGCCAGGATGGGTCAGCTGAGTATATATTTATGAGTTCAGACAGGATTGTACTCGGAGAAGCTAGCCCATCCCACCGCCCATGCAGCTGAAGCTACACTGATGTTTTTAGTGCACTAGCTCAATCAGAGCTAGCATGGCGATATCTACCCAAGATGGAAATTACACTTCCAGCTCCAGAGTTGACATGCCCTAGATAAGCTTTGGATAAGCTTCCAAATAGAAATAAATCTCTCATCCTTTTGAAGTTCGGCCACTGCTAATTACAGAAGAACTGCCAAGGCTTTGCTAACAATTAAAAACTTATTTGGAAAATCCCCCAAGAGGAAAAAGTAAACGGAATATAGAGCTAATTAAAGCAGCTAACAAAATTGGAGACAATAATTAGTTTCTGTAACGGGGTCCGTATAGGACAGGCCCACATCCTGGTATTGATTTTAGCTAAGAATGGAGGAACACGGTCAGATGCTGGTGAAAAAGCTCCCTTTTCCTTCTAAAAGCTTTTTTTTTTTTTTTTTTTTTTTCCCTGGGGTACTACCGGCGATTTATTCCCAATTATCACACCATTTCACCAGAGCAAGTCCCTTGACAGACCTGATAAAAGCCCGGGGTCCAGACATGGTGAAGTGGACAGATGCTGCAGAGAAAGCATTCACGGATCTACAGGCAGCCCTCTGCAGTAACCCTGTGCTTATAGCCCTGGACTTCAACAAAGAATTCATTTTACAGACAGATGCATCTGAAGTAGGATTGGGAGCTGTCCTATCACAGATGGTCAGAGACGAAGAAAACCCAATCTTCTACCTTGACAGGGGAGGAGTTTTTTTGTTTGTTTGTTTATTTGTTTAGCTGGAGAGCGAAGATGTTTTTAGCTGGGAGGCTTCCCCAGGAAAAGGGAAATAGGTAGTGATGCACCTGACTCAAGAGAAGCGAGTCTCAAACACACCTCTCCTCAAATCCTGCGATGTTTGTGGGGCTCACTTCCTCGTTTCTCTGCCAGAGTGAGTGACAAAGTGCAAAGAGACATTCCAGTCTAGCTCCCATTTTCATTGACTCATTTATCAAAAAATTCCTTCTCAACGAATATTTCTTTTGCTTATAGTTTCAGTCCAAATAAGTTGAATGTTTAAGAAAACCATTTAACCCACTCTGAAGTTATACAAGCATAACAAGTTGTACATGCTACTTTGCTGAAAAAGACAAGTGCACAAGAAAAGGTAAGTAACTTAATTACAAGTTTTTAAATCATATCTGCTATAGCTGTACCAGTAAACCTCACCATGAGTCTTTGAGATGTTTGAAGAAATTTGGTTCACCACCTGACATGCAGAGCTGTCGTTTTCAGGTGATTACAACTTTTTCCACTTGCAAACCAAATTTTTGCATCATGTTAAATGCAGAGAAACAAATTCCTCCCGGTGTTTGGTGAAGAAAGAGTAGTGCAGTTGGAGTTATGCAGAGCCAATAGTCAGAAGAAAGTGTTGTGTGTCACAGAGATGGGTAATTAAAATGACTGGGTCTTTGCATTCCCAACTAAAGGAATGGTAGGTGTGATGAACTATGATCTTAAGTAGGGCTCCATGTCTGTCACGGAGGTCACAAAAGTCACGGATTCTGTGACTTTCTGCGACCTCTGTGATTTCTGCAGCAGCCAGTGTGGCTGACCCCGGGGCTGCTCAAGCAACTGGCCCCAGGGACAGCCACACTGGCCACTGCTGGAGCAGCTCTGCAGCCAGCTGCTTGGGTAGCCCTGCAGCCAGCTGCACTGGGAACCCCCCGAGCAGCGGCCCCGGGGGCAGGAAGAGCTGTCACAGCTTGGCAGCACCTGGCAGCAGGCCTGTGAGTGGCTGGAGCAGCAGTGGGGGGGTCACCAGAGGAGCTGCTGCTCAGTGGCCCCCAGCAGCTGGTGCCGCTGGCCCGAGGCTCCCTCAGAGCAGTGGGCCCCCTGGATGCCCCCAGAACAGCAGCTCCCACCAGGGAAACCCCCCAAGCAGCGGCTCCCTCAGGACCCCCTCGAGCAGCATACCCTCCAGCTAAGATTTAGTCAGGGGTATTTATAGTGCAAGTTATGGACAGGTCACGGGCCATGAATTTTTGTTATGACTAATTCATAGCCTTAGTCATAAGTATCTGTATTAATTGCATATTTGATCTATAGCCCAAAATGTGATTTATGTGCTTGACTTCTAAAATGGGTGTTAAACTAAGGGTATGTCTTCACTGCAGAGTTAATCTGGTTGATTGGCACCTGGGTCTGAGCACCCAGGTTAGCCAAGCCTGGGTGAGAGCAACCAAAGTGCAAAGCCCTACCAAAGTTACTGTGTCCTTATTGGTGCTGCAGTCACCCGTGTGTGTCACTAGGACTTCTGGGGGTACATCCCATGGTTCTTTGTGTTGCAGTAAACTAAGTCACTTTACAATTCTTTGTAAACTTGTGTGACCTTCTGGGCACACGGGGGAATAATGGTCAGGCATTGGAGAACTATCAGCATCAACTGATTTAGCTTGTGTCCCCATTACAAAGTGGGTGGGTTACCAGCCTGAGTAAAACCAGCACTTGATACCCAGGTTGAAAGCATCATTGAACTTGGGTGAGAGGTTTTTGTATGTGGACAGGAGGGGGATTAGGGGCAACACTCGGGTAAGATCCCAGGCTAACTGTACAGTAAAGACATACTCTTAGAAGGGAAATCAGACAATTCCAACATATCCTCACCTAGAATGGAGGAAGAGCTATTGGACCAGTGATTACAACTCATTGACACTAAATGGATCTGCCCCAAAATGAAGCAGCCATCAAGGGGCATTCTCCTAGACAGGTCCAGGTGGATGTTCCGGCTGACTGGGGAAAAAATTCAGGCTTGGTCTACACTTCAAAGTTATACTGGCATAACTATGTGAGACAGTAGATAAACTGGATTTTCCTAGTGCTCTGGTAAATAGTGTGCTTTAAAGCATGCCCTTGCCCCACCAGACCTGTGAGAACGTCAGTTTATGGAAGTGATTTGTGTATGAGATCAGCGGAATGAAACTGCATCAAAAGTCAGAAGAAGGATTTAGCTGCAGGTATTGATATGTGGATCAGGAAGTAGTAGGAACATCCAATGAAGACTTGAGACAGAAAAGTAATGAATGTAGCTGTTTTAGAGAAAAATAAATAAATGAGGGATTAGGAAAAGCAAAGTCATAGTCAATGAAGTAGTAATAGAGTTATAGACAGAAAAAGAAGAGTGAAATTATTTGTTCAAGGGTATAATCCTTGGCACAGCAAGCGCACTCCTCGATGTCAGAGCATGTCCTGAAGCAGTGGCAGTATGATGCAAATTGTCGATATGGACATTAACATCCCCAGTAACAGTGAGGATAAAGGAAAAAGGACAGATGTGGAGCCAAGTCCTGAAAATAGAATTGTTCAACCTAAGTAAGCTATAAACTTCCAACTATGTCAGGCTGGAGGGTAGGAGGTCGGGGAAAGGTCTGTTTTCAAGAGAAGATCTGAGGATCTGAAGGGCAGAGAATTTGAATGAGATTTGGAGAGTACAGCAGTTAAACTGTGAAGTGTCACTTAGAGCTCTCCCATTGCCTGGTAGAAAGCAGTATTCAGTGGTCCTACTAATATGGTATCTCCATTGAGTCAGCCAGTGGGTTTGACATTAATGGGGCTAGCTGGCATAAATAATCCTAGGGCATGCATACAGGTGGAAGAAATGGGTATAAATACCAGTTAGGCCTACACAAAGTGAGACACAATGTAAAAAAGCAAATAAATGTACTTTTTCTTAACTGAAAGAAATTTGTGATTAACCAAGAAAAGAAGCCCAGAAAGATGAAAATGAGAAAAAATAAGTATCGAACATATGACATCAGACATTTGATCTAGATAGTTATGTAATGTCAGTACAGTATCATCTGAAAGAATGAAGTGATGTTCAGATATTTGGAAAACATCTGAAAGGCACATGCCTTTTGGGGACTTGTGCTTAGAAATTCTGACACTGTTTGGCTGATGTTATAGGACAGGAAGTCCCAAAGCTAGAGTTCGAGGGGATGATGACAATTTGGTTGGCACTCTTCTTCCTGCTGTCAGTGCCCTGCAAGTTCTATATGCATTGTAAAGCAGCAAAAAGAAAGCATATGGTAGATATTCATCAAGGGTGCATAGTTAGTAAACAGTTCCCCCTCACAAATACATCAGGTGTATGTAATTATAATTTAACAATTTTTATTTTTAAATGCCACCATTATTAGTTGACTTATGTTGATGTTATCCCTTAAAATATGGAGAGATATACTACTGCAGCTCTACTGTGCATAGGAAGGCTGTTAATTGTATTTCCACAATAACTTGAATAATATTGTATGATTAAGGTAAACCCATGAAATATTTTTAATGTCTGCTTGCTGTCTGGAACCTTCATATAATATTTCAGCTTTTCATGAACAGAAATATTATGAGAACACCAAAGCTCATTTCCTTTTGACCCCCTAAATGCCCAGAAATATTGAGCCTTTTAACCCCCCCCCCCAACCCCCCACACTTATACTCAAAAAACACAAATTACTCTCTATACAGATCCTTAAGGTGAAATCCTGACCCCATTGAAGTCAGTGGCAAAACTCCTATGGACTTCAGTGGGGCCAGGATTTCATCCCTGGTGTATATACATAGTCTGAATGTGAATTTGGAGAAAAGCCGATAAACACATGTCTATTCTTGAGGTTAAAATACCACAGAGGAAGAGTACTTGCACAATATGATGAGAGAGTATATATACACATTAAACCATAACTTATTAGTAAGGCTACGAGTTGGTCACAGAGATCACGGATTCTGTGATTTTACATGACCTCTGCAACTTCAGCCCCGGGCATTGGGGCTCCAGCTGTCAGCCCCAGGTGGTGGGGATCACACTTCAGCCCCGGGCCACAGGGCTGTGTGTATGTGTATGTGTGCTCAGCTCCACACTCTCTATCTATATTTTCAGAGAAAACAACATATAACAATGTGTTCCAATGCTTCTTGGTCTTGTTTTTTTTTTTCCAGCTCAAAATGAAAATGCCAGGTTTGGCTGAGTCACTGTTATTCTATCTTGGAACAGAAGGTGGTGGCCTTGCCCTAGTGTTGCTGTTTCTCTCCCTACACAGAGAGTTCATCTGAGTTCAACAAAATCATTAAAAAACCATACTTCTGGAGAGGTTCTCCCGCCTGAGAATGCTTTTTGACATGTTTCACTTGCTGAGGAGACTGGCAATCATTAGCCCCAGGGTGCAACTAGATTCTGTCCTTTTTCATTAGACTATTTTTGTTCTCATATAACATATGTGAATCCATAAGCTCTTATTTCATAATAACTGTCCTTGTTAGCTTACTTCACTTCTTTATTCTCTGAATCTCTTCGTCCACATGCACCTTTCAGAATGCAACAATAAAGTAAAGATTCTTAAGCTGAGAGAGCCATTTCAAAAAACTCATTATTAAAGGTCACAAGCAAGAATCAGTAACCAAGACCTGATATTGAGAGGTTCTGAACACCTGCACTCTCATTGATTTCACGTCTCAGGTTCAGACCCTTAATGCCATAGTCCAGAGATCATATTCTGCCCTCCCTTAAATGGGAACTATACCCCTGTAAGGAAAGGCAAATTTAGATATGTAAAAATGACAACAGAGAAATACTATATAAGTGTTATTTTACATTTTATTTTAATAAACTATAAAGTAAAGTGCTTGCAAAGAAAATTATAGAGCACTAATACTACACTACTGTAATGAACCATTCAGCAATATATTAAGTAAAGATCTGAAAAGTAAAGCTGTGCAAAACCAGGGCATAGTGCCTTTCATCTCAGAGCACTTTGTATAATTACACATAGGAATCATTTCACTAACTACTGAAATGCAACTGCTTTTGCTGTGGAATGCATCGGCACAATAGTTCAGGACTGAGATGTGAAGAAGATGACTATGTCTATTTAAAATGACAAGGAGAATGTAAAAAGCAACAGAGGGTCCTGTGGCACCTTTAAGACTAACAGAAGTATTGGGAGCATAAGCTTTCGTGGGTAAGAACCTCACTTCTTCATCTGAAGAAGTATTGGGAGCATAAGCTTTCGTGGGTAAGAACCTCACTTCTTCAGATGAAGAAGTGAGGTTCTTACCCACGAAAGCTTATGCTCCCAATACTTCT
>NW_020664413.1:31504963-31545199 GCF_002925995.2 Terrapene triunguis | reverse complement strand
AAGAAGTGAGGTTCTTACCCACGAAAGCTTATGCTCCCAATACTTCTGCTAGTCTTAAAGGTGCCACAGGACCCTCTGTTGCTTTTTACAGATTCAGACTAACACGGCTACCCCTCTGATACTTAAGGAGAATGTAGGATGTAGGGCAGGGAGACCTGTCTATGTTAGGTGCAGAATTGTACTACGTTCATGTTAAAACTAATATTTTGCAGTTCTATAGCATTTCACATCCAAATATTTCACATTACTTTACCAAAATAGTAATTAATTTATTAACACTAATTAAGCCTCACAATATCTGTTTTACAGCTTTTATAGATAGATAAACTGAGGCATATAAGAGGTGAAATGATTTGCTTAAGGAAACAAAAGTCTGTGACAGAACTAGGAATAGAACACAGGAGCCCTGGCTCCCATTCCTTTACTTTAACCACACTGCACTAGACAACTCCAATCCAAACTCTTATTAAGTCCATGAGAAGGTACATGGAGCTACTCTGGCAAGAAACTTAAATATATTTAAAATGAAAACAAACTTCACTGAATGAGAGTCAAGGGAATCATTGGGGAACAACTTCTGTTGGTGAAAAAGACAAGCAATAAAAGTTGGTCCAGTACAATACATTCCCTCACCCACCTTGTCTCTCTAGTATCCTGGGACCAACATAGCTACAACATTGCAAACAGCTTCACTGAATGTAATTTCCCAGAAAAATCACACAGTTTAAATTGCAATAACATTTTATTTGAAATACTTTTATAAACTAAATTTTGTCCTATAAAATATTGCACTTCATATCTGACAGTAACTAATAACAGTCTCATTATTAATGCTAGAGCTGGTTGGAAATTTTCTGATGGAACATTTTTCCGTTGGAAAACATTGATTTGCCAAAATCAAATCATTTTACTGAACTGTGTCAATTTCAATGAAATTCTGACACAAACCAGGCAGGTTTCTGATGGAACCTTGACTGTCAGTTTAGGATTTTCTTACTCCCACACCCTCCCATCATCAGCCTGGGAGTTTTCCTCTCCCGTTACAACTGGGCCTACAAATGTGCTCTAATTGTGAGCTCAGCTATGAGAAGTGAGTGAAAGTTCATGGAATATTGCAATAGCCTACAACAATAAATGCTGATTTAAAAAAAGGTGCAAAAGTGAGATGAAGACTGAACTGGTCCAAAAAGGGGAGGGGGGAGGGGGCTCTACTGATATAACTCAAGGGCTGTGTAAAGGTCATGCTTGGTAAGCAAGAAAAGTGTGGAACCAGAAATCAGTGAACCAAAATTGGTGTCTCAGAAATTAGGCTCATTTGGTGGACAAAATAATGAGGGGATGGGCTATTTTGCCCATCACTCCCTTTTGGGGTTCTTGAAAAAGAGACTTTGGGGGAAAAACACAGGTGAACAGATGGTTACCAGTGATACTGGCTGGCTGAAAGATGGGGAAGGAGTGAGCTTCACTATCATGGCTGCCACACCCACCATCTCCTGGGACCCTGGACTTTCTTCATCTTAATCCTGAGAGATGTACTGAACAGACTGGGCCAGAGAGAGGGACCAAGAGAACTTTGCCACCTCCAATTCTGCCATCTCCATCTGAATCCGAAATACCACCTGGGATGTGAGGCTTTGTCACTCACCCCCAGTGTGTCCTTTTCCTTCCACCTTACTTCTTCTCTCTCCTATCCCTCTCCTTTCTCCTTCTGTCTAATAAGAGTCTGTCTTAGCCGGCCAAGACGCTATATTTTGTAACACGGCTGTAAGCCTGTGACCATAAAGACAGCTAAATGCAATGACCTAAACAGCTCAATGTTGGTATAAGTTTGCTAGGTCTTGGGGTGGCTGATAAGACACATGGCAGAATCCTACCCCAGGTAAATCAATATCCCTTTTTAAAAAAAATATCCTTACAATGATGAGAGGAGGAAGAAAATAGAATTCAAGAAAACAGTCATTATAAGCCAAAATGTATTATAAAAGAAGGGTCCCACCCCATCCAGTTCTGATGAAGGCAAAAATCTCACTGAAATCAACTGTAGTTCTGCCTGTATAACAGTAGTAGTGCAGTCAAGGGTAAACTGAGTTTACCCACTTCTCATTTAAGGAATGGGAGTTTAGTTTAGGTAAGTTTAGCCACCTTTTTTTTTTTTACCACTACACCACTGCAGCCTCTGCACAGCAGAATCAGGCACTAACAGGTGTTATTTTCCCCACACTACATGCACATAGCTCCCATTATGATCACATGGACCAAAAGGAGGAATGACCTCTACAGGACATACAGCAATTATAGTTTTGAAAAACACTGGATTGATTCTATCACATCTATAAGTTGCTGTATGTCAAGCAACGTGGTTGCTGTATGTCAAGCAATGTGTCTCAAGCATGAAAATGCTTTTCCTGCTGTGCACCATTCGTATTCTTCACAGGGAATATATAACTTATGAAAAAGAAGACACCATGGCTAACAAAAGAAATCTTACTTACGAGTATTTAGTCAGCAGTTCCAAATCATTATGCATGTTGATTGGATACGTCTCACCGAGATGAAATAGCTTCTCTAAGGCCTCATAAATGAAAATGATGCAGATAAGAGAAGCAAATGCTTCTTCAGTAAACCGGGTAATGTAACAGACTAGGGAGCTTGCATCAGTTGCAACAAGGATGATGCATAGTGTTGCAGTCCATAATCCAATGCTAGCTCTCAAAGAAAGGTATGATAACCCATATTCTCTAATAAAAAAAAGAAAAATTAACAGAGTCAAAACATTAATTCGTAGGCATAGAAGAGGAAATACTACAAAAATCCACTCTGTGTAGGTATGTGCATTTTTTCTATACTCTCTTGACCTGCCAAATGCAAAAGTCATCTCTAGAAAGACTGAATCCAAGGAGGCTGTCCATCTCTGCAAGAAGCAAAGAATACAGCCAGCTCTAAAGCCCAATACAACACTAAAGTACACTGTAGAACTCTATTTGGGAACAGAGATGTGAGCAGAACTTGCTACTTTGTGAATGCTATGGTGTATTAATGTCCATCTTGAAGCCACCATTGGCCCTGGACATAATACTGTACTGACAGTCAAGTACTATGTTGGCTAGCTTACCAAGGAGGAAACATGCATAGTAGCTCATGTAATGCAGTTTTCACCTTTATAAATAAAGAACTAGAGATACTCCATGTAGATATAGTCATATTATTCATTTACCCCCTTTTTAATAGTATTGAACACCACAAGTTATAAAATATGCCATGGATTTCAATTGTACTTTGCAGTGGCCAGATCCCTTTTTACTGAAAAACTCTATCACAATGTAATTAATGCTCCCAGTTAATTCAGCAATTCTTTTTTACTGTCTCACTGTTTAATTAAAAAACAAACTAGATGCATTAAAGATTTCCCAATTACAATAAAAAAGAGAAAGTTGTGAAGAAATGTGAAGGCTCTTTTCATTCAGAATTTCTTTCCTTTCATGAAAGGAAGTCAGATGTCTTCAAGCCAGATTCTCATCTGGTCTGAGTGTGCTACTAAAGGGGACAATGAGAGGCAATTGTGTACACCCTCAAAGGCGTGGATTAAATTTTGGATGCACTCTAATCCTGAGTGGGCAGCAAAAGTGGTAGATCCCTACATCTGCCTGTTTTCAACTTCAAAAGTGCAAGACAATAAGTGGTTGTGATCAGCAAGATAGTGGTTACAATAGTCTCAAAGTCTTGCCTCATTCACATAGACCCTCACCCTCCATCCACAAACTAGAACAAAACCCTCTGTGCTGGCTGTACATAATCATACATGGGGCATGCTAAGGCCACATATATCTTGGCCCCAGCTAATCTGCACGAAGAGCTGGGGGGTCTTTTCCCATCATGGAGATGAGAGGGAATGGTCAGGGCCTCCCACTCTGCCCTGTTCATCAGGAGGATCAGGAGGTTTTGCTCTGCCATCAAGCCTTCCTGCCTCAGAAGTCCCAATTGTAAAAATGAGGCAGACTGAGCAGATGGGACTCATAGCAAGAAGTGTGTAGGACTGGTACCCATCTGCCCACATTAGGCCCTGGATCTCAGGAACCCACCACAACTGGCTGACAATGTAGGCACAATTTTCACTCATTTTGTGGCAGAGGGATCTTACTTACAGTGTATTAGCATGTAAGTGCAGGTTTGGTTTACATTTTATTTAGTTCTTTTTCAAGAGACGGGGCAGGGAGAAAGGTTATATCATATTTATTCCATGGATTAGGAGATGCTGCTCAACTCCAGTACCTGTCAGCTTCACACTGCTGACTATGTTGTTATGAATGATAAAATGCCGAAAAGCCATGAAGTGTGTCTTATTTTATATGGTGGTTTCCATTCATGAGATTTAAATTTAATCATTTTGGACCAGGAAACAATCTAATACCAATCTGAGTTTGGATTCCTTTTAGAACAATTTTAAAGTGAAAAATTTAAAACACTTTTTATCATTAAGAGTCCCCTTTGTTTTGGTCACCGCATATCTTCCAGTGTTCCTCTAAAAGTCTGAGCAATGTTTCCCAAAATTCCTGACTTCTCATTTTATGCTAGGAGGTGTTGATACCGCTCATGGACTAACGTGGGATTGTGCCCTTTGTTATATTTCTAATTTTATATAGATTATTATCAGTTAAAATGTAGTTCATGAAGTCACACAGGAAAAGGATAACCAAATTTAAATTACACATAAGCAAATTTTCAGCATGCTGCCAGGGGATTTATAATGCTGATTTAGCCACATACACACCCATACATCAAAAATATCCTCTGAAAGTTTATTTAAATAAAATTACTTCACTTACTTGCAAAATTTAAATAATATCTTTTCAAACACCAGCACTGGACCTGTGCTGCCTAGTATAGTAAGAGGCTGTCCACCAAAAAGAGAGTAGGCTATTCCAGTCATGGATGCTCCAAACAAAGATTCTATTGCACTCTACATGTGAAAAAAAAAATTGAACTTTCAGAAATTTTCTATCAGAGTCCCAATACTGTGGGTAACAAAGCAGTTTCAGACTACAACATTTTAAAGGCGACACATGTAATATTAAGAAAATTCTAACCCCAAACCTAAAAGGGTAAATATGTTTTAAAAGTTCAGATTAAAGTAAAACACATACTATACGACCTTCAGTTGCTTCTCCCAGCAGACCGCCAAACGTGATGACAGGAGACATACAAGCACAGTAGAGAAATAAAAATGATGCTAGACACTGCAGACTGAAAGCATCCCTGAAGTCACTCCAGAAGAAGGGAACTTTTCTTTTGATATCTAAAATCAATCCCCCAAAAAACCTAAGAAAAGGGGAAAAAATAAAGACAGAAAGAAAGAGTTCTGGTTTCTTTCACCACTGGGATGAATTATGAGACCTGTACATGTGAAATCTAAGGTAATTGTGTCTCGCGCCCCCAATCTCAGTGCCTCACAATCTTTACAGTATTTGTCCTCCTAAAACTGATGTGAAGTGGGGCAGCGCTATTATCCTCCTTTCACAGAGAGGGACAAGAGACACCAAGTGACTTGCCCAGGGTCACACAGGAAGCAGGAACTTGAGCCCAGGTCTCCCAAGTCCCAGAGCTAGTGCTCTAAACCAATGAACTATCCTTCCTCTTTTTCATCTGACACCTGCTACTGCCATAGAATACTTCTCTAGCATCTTTACTCATGTTGAGTACTACTTTGATCCATGAGTAGTCCACTGAGATTGATGGAACTACTCACAGAGATATGTAGTACTTAGCATATGCTGGCTATTTACAATTTAAAATCTGTTCTCAAAAGAAGCTTTCTAGTGAGTTCTTTCCCTCTGTAAGGAGTTTTGTACAGTACTAGAAGCAGCAGACTACATTTTCATAAACGGTGTAAGATTCACACAGTCTCTGGACCAAATAGTGTGTCACGTTTCATAAATAACTCATTCAGTACCCTGCCTGAGTTTCTGTGGTGATGAAGAGGCATCGGCACACACACTCTTCAAGACAATCCAAAAAGTAGCGCCGAGGAAGACGGGACCCAGAGCAAACGACAAAAGAAAGTTCTCAAATGGCATTGGCTCATATGTAAACCCAGTTCCTGATCTCATGTCATTGTGTTCTCTAAATCAAATGACAGTTCCTCACGTGGGGAAAACCTGCATAATTCCATTAACTTTAATACAGCTATACTGATTTACACCAGCTGACGCTCTGGTCTAAAGTCTTTTCCTTTACAGAAAGGGACTTTTTATATAAATAATGCAGTAAAAATGTTATATGGCACGTCCTGTTTCACACAGAACAGACTGAGCTAACTATAGCACTTCAAGTATCACCCATTCTGCAAGAGTTGTCTATTCCATCATAGCACTTCCACATATCTCTCTCCTTGATTACACTATCAAGCTATCAAACTTTCAGAATTTCTTTGGATGAGTGCA
This sequence comes from Terrapene triunguis, assembly GCF_002925995.2. Classification (NCBI taxonomy): domain Eukaryota; kingdom Metazoa; phylum Chordata; order Testudines; family Emydidae; genus Terrapene; species Terrapene triunguis. Next base: position 31,538,762 of record NW_020664413.1, on the reverse strand, counting down.
GCTTGCAGTCTTCTCTTTTCCCACTCTTTACTGTTGGTCCCGCAGGATTTTGTTCTCAGTCCCCTCTGCTTCTTCCTCTACTATCTCCCCCCTTGGGCTAATTCAAATGGTCCCCTGGCTTTAATTATTATCTCTTGGTCAATGTCTTCTAAATCAACTTCCAACCCTTCCACTCCTATTCAAGTCTTGCATTTTCAAATGCCTCTCAGACATTTGTGTCTGTCTGTGCTACTGCCATCTCAGACTCAACATGGCAAACACTCTCCTTTTTCCTTCCAAACCTTCATATCCCCTCTCTTCTCCAACACAGATGAGAACAGCACTGTCATTCCACATGATCCAGTTTCTCACTAGAGCCTGTGGTTTCTTCCTCTACATTTCTAAAATATAGTCACTTCCATTCCTACTGCAAAAGCATTTTTCCATGCCTTGATCATCTCTCACTTTGATCACTGCAACCTCATCCTTTTTGTGCCTGACTTTTTATGTGAGGTGTATGCACATTAACCCACTAAGGACAGATGTGTGTATTTAAAACAAACTAATCTCCACACTTTTTTGACAGTCATCAAAGTCAGAAGGAATTCCTGAGTGGTATCATTGGCATGGTGGTGCCTCTATGATGCCCCTTTTCCCTTAGCTCCTGATGTACTGGGTGTAGTTGTGTTAAAAGGACATGGCAGATGTGTCACTACAGTCTGACAAGCCCTACCTAGCATAATGGACCTTTGAGCTGTAAGCAGCCATGTATAATTTAGAGCAGTCCTGAGGCTATTCTAAGTTTGATTGGAGGGGAGGGACTATCTTCTGGCCAATCCTACGGTTGGGGTGGTCTTTAAGTATGTCTTAAAAGAATGCAGAGAAAAGGATATATGGTGCATGACATATAGGACAAAACAATATACAGTAGAACATCAGAGTTATGAAGACCTCGGTAATGGAGATTGTTCGTATCTCTGAAATGTTCATATCTCTGAACAAATATTATGGTTGTTCTTTCAAAAGTTTACAACTGAACATTGACTTAACACAGCTTTGAAACTTTACTATGCAGAAGAAAAATGCTGCTTTCCTCCCCCCCCCCTTTTTTTTTTTTTTTTAGTAGTTTACGTTTAACATGGGACAGTATATATATATATATTTTGTGATCTCTGCTGCTGCCTAAATGCATAGTTCCATTTCCAAATGAGGCGTGTGATTGACTGGTCAGTTCATAACTCTGAGGTTCTACTGTCTGACAATATGGCACCCGGTGAGTCCAATAAAAGCCCATGTGTTTAAAAATATTATATTAGAAAAGAACTCCCCTGAAGTGTATACTTTAGGTCCTCAGACACGTGCACACACAACAATAATTCATGTCAATGGGAGCCGAATATTTTGGCCTAGTGTGTTTAAAGAAAAGTCAGGGCTGCACAACTCTGCCTCCAAACATGCTCAACTAGAAAATAGTCTAAGTTTTCGTCACAAACGAGAGCAGACTTCTTCCACCATTCCTTTCACACTATACAGAACAAGCAGCATTAATCATGATTACCAGTGGCTTGACAATCATATATTATTGAGAAAGGATCTTACATTAAATAAAGAAAGTAGAAAGCATATTCCATAGATAACTAATAGTGCAAATTAGCAACTAAGTGTCTGTTTCTCCACTCATTTAGAGATACATAAATTAGGAATAACTCCATTACAGTGAACTCAGTGACATGCTATATCAGTATAGTTGAGAGAGAATCAGGCCATTAGACTTCCTTTTGGAAGTATATTGCTTAAAAAAATATCACATTTAATCAAGTTTTCCACTAACTTTCCAGTCCGTTGCAATTCTGGTCCACTGTGTCCTCCAAGTGGTACCGGGTCCCCATGAGCTGCTGTTCCATTTGGCACTCCTGGGATCTTGCGCTTCTCCTAGAAGAAAGAAAAGACATTTTCTATTGAGTTTCACCCAAAAATGCAGTTTTAGCAAAGGACACAAGTAGGCACATGGCGCAGTCAGGTATTTTTCCTGTAGGGTATCATTTTCAGTTTCTATGCAGAAGTGAAAGGGATGTGCATTTACAGAATTATATGTGTGTGTCCATTCTGTGGGGTGTTACCATTTGAATGAAGCTGTGCTGCCTCCAAATAGGTCAGGGTGCTATGACCCAGGAGAAGCAACTTGCAAACAGTAGGATGTAGTAGCACTGCTGCTCAATTAGTAGCACCGCTTCTAAGCTTCCGAAACAACCCTCTCTCCACAGGAGTAGAGATGGCAGTAGAGCCAGAAGTGAGATGGTTTCAGTCAATAGGAGCTCTCTGTGGTGGCCATGCTAACAGCTCTCTCCAGTGGCAAGCTGCTTCTCTTCAGGAGGAAGGCACAGCAAAGTCCAGGTGTGGGCATGGGCTAGAAGCTGGACCCATGTCCCAGAAAGGGTGTTACTGACACCAGGAAGACACACAGGCTATTGAATAGGCTAGTTTACCCTGGCTCCATCTTGACCACCACCTACAGCAAATAACAAGTCAGTTGGGATATCACCTCTGTCCCACAGCAGGGAGGGATCAAAGGGACTGCTGCTATTAACAAGAGAGTGACAAAAGGGTCAGTCGGGGCTGGAGGACAATCCCTTGCTCCACAGCTATGCAGGTCCCCTGTGACTATTCCACTGTTTTTTAATGTAAACAAATAGAGACCCCCATATATATATATATATTCCTGACTCCCTCTCTCCTCCGTTCGCTAAGGTCTGCAGTAACTCCCAGCACAGGTACAGAAGAGATTGGCTTACTTGGGTGTAGAAGGGGCTGAAGACTTAATTTACTTTATGTCTCTATCTCCTTGCTAGCAGAGAAGAACCCACCTCCTATGCAGCAAGTATGACTCATCTCAGCCCCTTCCCTGTTCCAGAATTGCTTAGCTCAGTGCGCAGTGGATCTACCTGTTCTTAAGGCTCTGTCCCGTAGACTTGGCCTATTGTGGCTAGACATTGAACCCTTAAATGCTGCAATAATTGTAAATCAATCTCAACGGTTTCCCAAACTTTGTCATGGTGTTGCACCCATAAGGTGTGGAAAAATCATATATATGGAAATACCATAAGGGGTTCCTTTGTTGTAAAAAAAATAAATACAAAATTGGGTCCAAGGAAATTGTGCCAAAAAAACATTTTAAATCAACAACAGACCAGGATGTTTTGTATCTATTGTCTCTTTCTAGGTCATTATATTTCCACTTAAAACTAGCAACTCAGCAAAAACAGACCCATCTCTTGAATATAACAATAAACAAAATAATATTTATGTGAAAAGCATTCCCTTGCCAAGATACTTGAGGTGCCAAACAATTTAAAATGCAGTACAATTATAATCAAACAGTAGAAAAGTAGATAGCATTTTAAAACCCATTTAACCATTTGTTGAACATGCAGTAACAATTAATTAACAGTTTAGGAATGCAATCTAGTTTGAACAAAAATATTCCTTTATTCCTGGACTTGCTTACACCTATCCTGATGAGAATGGTGTGTCTCTAGGGAGGCCAAGGTCACAGTTTAAAAAAAAAATAAACACATTTAAAATATCTCTGTCTCTGCAGAGTAACGATGACTTCACAACATTCTCATTTATTAAACATTTCTATGGATGATAGAGATCTTGTACCAATTTCTCTCCTTTGCTTCAACTTAAAGTGAGTTTACTTAACTTACTGATCTCTTATTTGAAGTGCAACAAGGACCATAGTAGGAGTAAAACTGTATCATTGCTTTTACAGTCCTGCCCTTTGAAAACTAGGCAACCGATGTCCTTTGAAGTAATGTAATAAAGTGATTGTTTTATCCAAAACCATGATTTACACCTACTATTCTAGTCTATACTATTGTATATAGGTTCTTGTATAGTGCTCTTCACCATAGTATCTCTGTGCCTTCCAGTAGTGCATTAAGCAACGTGACTAACATCTGTCACATGTTTTTCTTTCATCCTCTCCCCAGAGGGAGGAGTGTGTACAGCATTTTGTTTTGTGTTACTGATATCCTATTATTGATATTAGGGCTCTTATGGCTGCTCTTCTATAGAATAAGAAGCACACAGATAAAAGCATAATTTGCCCAGAGAGGATTACATGAACAAAAGACCTTTAGATTTTTTTAAAAAATCACTAGGTCAGCTTAGAAATGAATAATAGACATTTTACACCCACAAAATAATTAAATGAGTATGTGATCTATTGGAGAGCAGTTTCTCTCTCAGATACTTCTAATGCACCTGTCACTCTAGTATCTAAGTAACACAAAGTCAAAATCAATTCACTTGTTTTGTTCTGTTTCATAAAACTATTTGTCTCTGCTCAGGAGAGGCCCGGAACTGAACTAAGTATGAACAACAGTCTCGGCACCGCAGAGAATTGTTCTTGCCAGCAAAGGGTCAGTTTGAGTAAGTTGAACAGCAAAGTAATGCATGGAAGTTCATACTTCAGGTGCCTACATGTATTGTCATAGTAGATTAATAAAAGTCTTTATCTTACAACATTTCTAGGCCATTAAACTTTTAGAAACTCTAATTTTGCACTGTGCATACCTGAGAGGGAACATTTTTGGGTGGCTCTATTCGAATTGTTGGGTCCCATTCTCCAGGAGGGAGAACTGTAACCTGATCAAGAAACTCATCTATTCCAGAAACCAAGTCATTACGATCTTTAGCTTTATAAGCAACATCATGGAATACCTGTTAAAGGAGACCAAAAAAAAAGTGAAATACAAGAGATTCTCATTTTACATGTAAACAAGAGGGTAAAATCCTTCATGATATCCACTTCTCCTACATGGTATGTAACGTACAGGTCTGTCGCATCTTACGCGCATTTAACATGCGCTATTTCAGCTTTACACGGTTGGCAAAAACAAAACAAAAACAAAAAAAAAAGAGAAAAATAATAATTTTAATACTGTACCTGTAGTGCGGGCAATTCCGCCCGCCATTGAACTCAATGTAATTTTGGCTATACGCGGTTTTCGCTTTACGTGCTAACCGCGGAACGGAACCCCCATGTAAGATGAGACAGACCTGTATTTATTTCCTCAGTTTTAAAATGAATCGCAGTTTTGAACTAGCTGTAGTTTCTAGTAAGATAGCCAGTGTGGAAAGCAGTAGCACCCTTCAAGATCGCTGAATTTTCCAAGTATCTTATAATTTAAAAAAAGTGTGGTTGGTTCCACTGAAAAGTGACTCTGTAAAAATGGCATCTTCCTGTTCAACAGATCTGATCTGTGAGTGTGAATTTTGTATCTCAACACCTATCTGCTTACTTCAATGACAAAAGTTACTTCCTCTAACCATCACAGCCATGGGATCATAAACTGGATTCTAATTCCATTTGCACATCATAAGAATGGTTAAACTATGTTCCAATTGGATGCTCAAATCCTATCTTTGGTTACATCCATGCAACGTTATTGAAAAAAGCCAGATAGATCAAAAAAGCATGTCTGTGTCTTTGGCTGCATCAGCAGGAATATAATCATGGTGTTGAACCTTACACCACAAAACGAAAATGCTAAAATACAAGGGTTCAGAGACAAAAGTAAGTGCCTGAGGGTAGTAAACCTCAGCTATCTAGTCACCTAGGAGTGTTGGGAAGCTTGCAGGTAGGTCAGTTATAGACAATATTTTCATTAAAATGTTACAGCAACTCTGCAAATGACTTCACAGACCTATACATTTATTAGCTATGGGCTAACATCAGGATGTAGTTGCCAACTGTTTCCTTTAAAGAGAGTTTCTCAAAGACTGACTTAAAATGATGGGGGCTCCCACTAATTAGGCAGGTTGGCAGAGTATTTCAGGAGTACATATGGGCACTGAATCTGGTGAACTTTTTGGTTTGGGGTCATCCTCAGTTTGAAATAACTGTACAAACTACAGTTAATCAATAAATACCTCATCTGTCATTAGCGTTGCAATTGATCTTCCAATCTCATGGTACTGTTGGCCCTTCCCTAGTGGTCCCAGAAGAATAAACAAAAATCTGCACATAAAAAAGCCAAAAAAATCAGATATTTCAAGAATGGAAAACTTAAACTGACATCATGTAACACAGAAAAGTTCATAAAATTGATTAGAGGAAGTAATATCTGAAGGGGGGGGGAATAGTCTCTCTCTAAATATCCTTACACAGTAATTTACAATTGGAGATACAATTACAAAACATTACATAAATGGATGCCATGCAAGGAGATGGCCTGAATACCTTTAAATACCCAAACTCACTTAGGTTCCACAAACATGCAATTAAACTGTGGGTATCCTAAAATTAGGCAAAAGTACTTTTGACAGAAGCATATATTTATCAGTATGCAGCATTTTTGCAAAATTATGGAAAATACCCTATCCCCAGACAGACACACACACACAAAGGGTGGGAAATAAGTATTATTGTCTTCTCACTATGTCTTTTATTTAAGAGGATTCTAGTTCTCCTCTATGCTATTCCTGATACATCTATTTTCAAGTATCGGAACTATGGAATGTTCTGCCAAGAGCTCACAAGGTTGCCAAATAGAGCAATTGTCAAAAAAATTCATTTTAAACTTTTTTCTCACAAAAAATGATGATTTTTAAAAAATAAAATTGTTCATAGAAAGCTTTTCTTTAATTTTCCCAATCAATTAAAAAAAAATACCCAAACTTCTTTTACTAGCAGCAAAATGAAAAATAGAAAAGGGTCAGGGGAAGAAAACTGGAAAACTCAAAACCCAAAACATTTTCAGTTTCAGAAACAAAAATGTTTTTGAATTTTTCATCAAAAATTTTGAGAAGCTTTTTCCCATATTTTGACCAGCTCTTGAGCCAAGTTGTATAAAGAAGATGCCGTATGTGGAGTTTTCATCCCTGTATGGCTGTATAGGTACACACACACACACACACACACATTTATTTGCTAGTTAGCCAACCATCACCCAGATTTGTTTTCCAAGTTCATGTTTACTAAAGTGACAAACCCAATTAGGGCTGATCTAATTATCCATTAAGAATTTACCCTTTTTATCTCCTTGCAAATCATTCAGAAACTGAATTCAGTGACTATACTTGTTATTCAAAAGTATTCACCAAATATTTATATGAACAATTTTTACTATGGGGTGGTCAATGAATAATGAATAGTCACCCAAGTCACATGGTTTTGTTTCTGCTGTGTTTAAAATGAGCAAATGGCAAAGAATGAATGATGAATTGAACAGAGCACTTCTAACATGAGTTCTTGTACAAATAATCATCCAGAACACACTCATGATTTTGCCATCAGCTCAGAGTAATGGGCACTGCACTGCTGCGTCACCAAGAGTCACAATCTCCCTCCTGGTTCCCTCACTGCTTGGATAAGGGAGTAGACTGCTTCTGTTCTGTCTCCAATGCATTGGTGCAGTTATGCTATTTTGCACATTAGTGGGGTGAGGTTAAGGCTCTGCCCACTCCACACCCCATTTTGTGCCTACCTGTGCAAGAAGGCAATGTGGTGGCTGGGCAAAACTTTCTCTGACCATTCCGCTACCCACAATGACTCTGCACCACCACATTAGTTGGGCCATAATTAGGCCCTCATATTAAAAGTAACTAAATATTAACATGTAATTAAATATTAATTATTAATATATTAAATGTTAATTATTAATATTTCACATACATTTGTATTAATCCCAATTAGTTCTAATCTTTCACAAATAACTACATTTTGTATCAGCATATCATTGTTTATATTGTGGTAGCATCCTCAATGTTTAGTTTCCTGGGAAATTTCTCCCCCCTTTTACTTCACTTTTAAAATTATTTAGACAATAAAATAAAAAGAATTCATTTCTCCCCCCTTCCAGGTTTCCCTGAAAAGGAGAATACAAGTCAAATCCAAGGAAGCAAAGGGAAGGGGTCTAATCATGGGGAACAAACTATGAGAGGAGCAGTGGTGAAATTTGTGGGTACTGGAATCCAATCGCCCCTTTCAGTTCTCTCTTTTTCAGCTGTTTACCCCAGATGCCTATTGCTCTTGAACAATGCTATGTTAATAAAGAATTGGAATGGGCTCTATCTTTTATACCAATGTATTTATTTCCTTTGTCATCTCTCTCTCCAGGAAAAGTTATGCAGGATTATGCAAACAATTATAGCTCCCAGGTAACCTGATCAACCTCTTTGCTGTTTACCTCTTCAGTTTCTTAGCAATTCATCTGAAATGTTTGTAATTCAAATATGCTAATCTGTTCATCATAGTTTCAGAAACAGTGCACTTCTGCTTCTACTTCTGAAAAGGGCACACAGGCCTCAGGTCCAATAATTAACCTAAGTATGCATTATTTAAAGGAAGAAAGGAAAGGTGCCTGCCCCTCTCATAAGGTAATAATTCAGTTCGTAACTGGATAAAAAACAGGGCTAAAGGATGATTCCCATCCACATCCACAAGTGATGCAATTTAGAAAAATATGAAATGGAATAAACTACCATCTATATTTTTAGCACAATCTATACTTACCTTGTTGGAATTGGAACTTCAGCTAGTCCTGAAAGCAATACTGCAGGGGACAATCTAACAAAAGCAACTACGGCACGATCCAAAAACTCTAGTTCACCAACTAAAATATTTGACGCTTCAGCTCCAGGAGGTATCTTTTTCATAAAGTGTAGGTCAACCTAATAATTAAAAGAATAACAGCAACAAAGTTCAAAGGAAAGAGCTTGATATATTGTCTGAAAAACTAAAGTACACAACGATCTCTCTCTATTTCATTGACACAGAGTATCTTCACTCGGTCACCACCTAACGTATGACCAGCTGCCTGAGTTTTTTTAACCAGTCTACTTGCGGTGTTCTCTTCTCTTGAATAATTTTAAAAAGAGAAATAAACGAATGCTTTTTGGTAATATGAATAACTATCAGTCTTTAGCATTTGCCCAGGGAATATAGATAATCCTGCTGCACAAACAACTTTTAATGTATCCTAAATATTTTATCTACAGGGCCAAAGCAAATATTAACAGGAAATACACCATCTTTTGTTTTCTTCTATCTTCTTTATTATGCTAATTAACAGTAGTTATGAGAGGGCAAAGCTAATTAACAGTAGTTATGAGAGGGCAAAGCCTTGGCTTTGTCAGCAGGTGCAGCGTGTAGGAAACTTGGATTCAGTGGATGAGGTTGCCATGCTAGAGTCCCAACAAGATGGGAGACTGACACCTTCCTTCCATGACTGTTTCCTATCAGCCAAAAATCACAAAGCACTATTGCTGTCAGGCTTGGAGGAAGATGTTTTCCAACCTCCTGAGCATGAAAAAATAAGCTATGAACATAACTGTCTAGCTAGGGTATTTTAAAGCGTGAAGTGGGGTATTAAGTTTGAAGCTACAGCGCAATGGTACTCAATGTTGAAGAGATGGAGAAGCCATGCCATTACTGAATGGCATCACAGGTTGATTATCCCTTTTATAAAGGTTCCTTAAGGCCCAACTGGAACAAGCTTTTGGCAAGAGTCAGACCCGTCTTAAATACATACAGACATTCAACTTTTTATTTTACTTTATTTTAGGTTTGAAATGTGCTGAGTGTATATCAAACTGTCATTTTTAACAATCTAAATGAGTTTTAATGTATCTTGATTGCACCATTATTTCTATATAGTCTATAGTTATTTGCCTGATATTCAGACTCATATATTTATGTATTACTTCCCCAGTACCATTCTAAATGTCATTATGTAATAACGATAGCAATACAATATAAAACATGTATAATTGACTTCATAATGCACTAGTCTTGCCTAAGAATTTCAGACTGTATGGTTTTGTCATTTGCTTTCCTTTTACTAATCTAAACACAACAACAGTGACCAAATCCAATATAAACTGTTAAAGTGGACCATTTTAATGTCTATCTTACAGCCATCTGTCAGTACTAGTGTAAATAGTCTTCAGTAATATTTAGAAAACTGTTTTCTTTGCAAATGGCTCTGGCACTTACTCAGAATTTAGACATAACAGAATTGCCTGTGTTATGAAATATATTTTTAAAATTTTATTATTTCCCCAAACCCAAAAAGCCATGTTTCTAATGTTACCCCAATCTAGCATAAGCATTCTTTATGATAACATGAATGATACTTCAGTGTGTTAGACAACTGACAAACCAACATGAAGGACTAAGGACTAGTAGACTGAAAGGTTTGAGTATTTTTTCAGAGGACTAAGCTACCAGAATCTCAGCAGATGCTTGAGAAAAGATCTCTTTCTCTTTCTGATTATTTTTTAAAAAATACATTGCCTATCATGGTCTCCAGGGGCTTTTGCCATGAATTAAAATTACAATCACAAAAAATTGAAACAACAGCTGCTCCTCACCCCCAAAACCAGAAAATAACTAACTAGAGATGAAATCAAAATCCCAAACAATAACCCCTTAATGTACCCCAAAATCTGAATAGGTAGAGGAGCCCTGCAGTGTGCCATATTTAGGCTATTTCAGACCAAAAGATCTAAGAGTGGGAGCCCTTCATGGTAAACAGTTTATACTGAGGCGATTCCAGCCGGAGTTCCTCTATTGCCTGCAGTTTGGTAATATTACATGAGGAGAGAGGTACTCGCTCAAGTAGGCAGATTCCAAGGGCTTTATAGGTTAAAATCAACACCTTAAACTTAATCAAGAGACAACTAGGTAGCTGGGACAGATCATGGAGCATTAGTGTCATGTGCTCAAGGTAAGAAACTCCACAGAGCAGGTAGACTGCTGCTTTCTGCATTAACTTTGGTTTGTGACTGGATCTTAGGTGTTGTCCCACGTAGCACACATCTGAGGTGAGAAAGGCATCATTGATAGTGGCAAGAATGTGAAAGAAGGCAGTCATACTCTCCTGGCCAAATGAAAATGAAAAAAGATTTCCTATAAACTGCTGCTATATTATAATTGAAGAGCTGGGGTTCCAAGAATACCTCTAGACTGTGAAGTCTCACAGCCAGCACACACCCACCATTGAGGGGAGAGAGGATCTACACTATACCTTCCAGTTGCTTCCTCCAACCTACCAGTCTCACCTCACTTTTGTTGAGAAAGAGCTTCAGCCAACTAGCCTTCATCCATGCCCCAATCTCAATGAGACACTGGCAAAGTTATTTAATAGGATTGGCTGGATTAGGTTAGAAATAAAACTGGGATTCATCGGCATCTGAAGGTACCACAGCCCATTCCTCCTCATTAACTCTCCTAAGAGCCCCATACACACTGTGCAGGAAGGGAGAGAAGATGGAACTCTATAGGACTCCACATGAGACTGCCCTTGGAGATGAAAAGCAACTATTCAACATCATCTTCTGGGAACACTCAGCAATGAAGGAATATCGGAACTGAATCCCACCCAATCCTGTTATAGTTCAAAGCTGAATCAATCATATCTCATGATCTCACATGTATTTTGAAAGATCTTACAGTATCAGCATGGAATTTGGCTTTGATTAAAAAATGCTCTGTTTCTGTGCTGAGAACAGGTATGTTGTAAGTGAGGGGGGCAAAGGTGCAGTCTCTTTAACACTCCCCTGGGGAATAGCCCAGTCTGTAGTGTAAATCAGAAGCAGAGAAGAAAGAAAGTGCAGTGAGCTTCAGTCATTCCCAGCCCACTCTGACACCAGGGGCTAGGATGGGGGCCAGGATAAACCCTTAAAGTTAATCATCTCTAAGCCATCCACAGAGGTCTGATGCATTTGAGCAGCATTCACAGGGCAGATTGCAGTGTTGAATCTGGCTCCTGATCTTTATCCATCAACAGGAAGATATACTCTACCAATACCAGCAATGCAGTCTTTGTGCTGTATCTGGATTGGTATCCAGATTGAGGAGGCAAGTTGCTCAGAAGTTTGGAATGTTAGAAGCATCCCTTGGGGAGCTGGATTAGTGGGCAGAGTGTAAGTGAGGTGTCAAAGGTGCTTTTTGTAGAAGATAAAATGAAATTAACACGTGGAACAAAATTAGAGTAAGAAATTAGAATACTCAGGAGGAGTACTTTAAAAATATTGTCTACATGGCGCTAGCAAAGTGCACTAGAAGGGTGTGATTTGCCAAGCACGCTAATGCATCGTGCTCCGTCCCGTATAGACCTTGTGGGCGCACTCTAAAGGTACCTACGTTTGCATTAACGTAGTCCTCTTTGAAATGAGACTACATTATTGTGAAGTAGGAACCTTTTTGAGGGCAGTTTGCATGCAGCATGCCAGTGTACTTTAGAAATCACACCCCTCTAGTGCACTTTGCCACACCATGCAGACAAGCCCTTTGTGGGCTCTGCATAACATTACTTTCCCCTCAGTCTAAGCATGTTATCCAATTACTGCTGTCAGAAATGACTATACTGGAACTTATCATGGAAGATTGTATCTCTAAATATACAGGCTTAAGAGGATAAACTAAACTATATAAAAGACAGCTAGCAAAATGTCTTCTAGTTAAAATTCCATGAGGCCATTTTATCCACGTAAACAAAAGCTGTCTCTTTCCTACTTCATGAAACAACTACTGATGTTTAACTTATTGAGGGTTCTTAAGGTTAGCTAGAAAGGTGGGAATTTGTTCTCCTCTCACACCCAGGGGTGCAGGAACAATTTTTATAGTGGGCATGCTGATGGTGGAAACCATGGTGTTTGTTATTACTATTTCAAGCCAGTGGGTGTGGCAGCACCCCCAGCACCACTGCTCACACCAGTGAGAATCTGGAATAGTTCTGATGAAGTCAATGATATCACATCAGTGTAAAACTGGTGAATGAAGTTTCAAAATCTCCTGTCTCCATTTTCCTTCAGCATGAAAACATACCTAGAAAACAGAGTCTGATTTTGAAAGCTGTGGATTTAAAGACCCACAACTATGAGTTCAGGGGGTTCTGGCATTCAAATTTCAAAATGGCTATGGAAAACTGTGAGAAAAGCATTACATGAAGTGGTGTAGTGTTCTCCAGGTTCCTGTTGGTCTCATCGCCGTTCTTTTAAAATTTTAGTTAGACAAATCTATTTTTATTGTTACCCTTTTCAATAGATGTTACATTTCAATACACAGAACATTCACCAAAAAAAAATGAATATTAGTTTGCACCAATTAACACTTTTAAAAACAACATTGAATAAAAATGTTATACTCTAGAAAGGGATACATTTGTTTACTGATACATATATTTATGTATTTAAAGGATTAGTACTGGCCTCCAATTTGAATTACATGTCTCTGCTGTAGTTAAATCTGCTTATAACCAGTGTAGAAAGACAGCCAGAGTGCTGCCTCATCTCTCTCTTCGTGATGCAAAGGTCCTTTTCATGTCTTTGTTTTATCCCACATAGACAACTGTACTGCCCTTTTTAATGGTCTTCTAGCCCCTGCACACAAAGCTGACAGACTTCAGCTGGTACAAACTGCTGCTGCTAGGATTCGGTCTGGCACCAGATGGAGCGAGCACATAACTCTAGTGCTGGCTCAATTATACTGACTGGCAGTCAGATTCCACAACGGATTCAAATTGCCATTCTTCACTAACTGTATAAATTCCTTTAGAATTTTAGTTCTAATAACCTTTCCTGATTTGCTTAACTCTTACTCACCCAAGCACCAGTTGAAGTCATCTGTTGCTGGCATGCCTATCTCATGCCTGTACCTAATGTGAAAGTTTGTTTTAGGCATGCAGTACCTTCTCCAAAGAAAAGGGACATTTTTTATACCAAAACTGAAGACTAGCTTGTGTTTCCTTGCTTTCTATTATTAGTTTGTCATTAAAAACCATACTACTGAGCTACTATACAACTTTGTAAAGTGCATTGAAATATCTCGGCGTGACACAATGACGCAAAAGCAAATTATTCTTCAGACACACAGAATCCACAAAAGCAGGTTACAAAAAGAGCATTTTACATTTATACATTATTCCCACAAGAGAACACATGCTAAATCTGAATGATAAGCAATCTGAATTACTTTCCTACTTAGTCAGCCCTTTACTCATTTCTGAGACCTCTCCCTACAATCTGTTGCCTCCTTACAGTGTTATGCAATGAAAAGTGTGTCTAATCTTCTGGAATGTGATTGCCTGTTAGCAATATTTTAACAATGTTTTATTGGAAACGTTTAAAACCCTTCTTTATTGTAGGTGCAACCTATGTATTTTGTGGCACTGACATGTGACAATGTATAATATTGAAGTGAAACATCATTAGAGCTTTCTCTGATTAACACAAACCACTCTTTTTATTTAAAATTTCTACTTGTCAGTCAGAAGGCTCTTTTCACAGTCAATAAATGCTCACCTTGCTAAAGTCAACAGTGCTGTTTTCTCTGCTCACGTCATTTTTATTTTCAACGCAGGCGGGAGCAGACTGTGGGGAAACAATCTGACCTGCTAAAAAAAAATATTGTTATTACAGAATACTAACAATTATTTACATTACTACAGAAGCATTCTATGAAACAAGTGTTAGAATTAAATTAGAGTATCACATATGTTTCATACTGCATGTGTATGAGAATGGAAGTGAAATTAAAGACGTATTTAAAACAACAGACAAATTCTCAACAGACATAACATTCATTAGCTGCAGCTAGAGATGGGAGAATCCATTTTAGAAAAATTTAAACCTACTGTTGAATATTGTGAGGACAGATTTTTGTGCCATTCACAGTGTATAAGTTCTGTTAAGAATTGTTACTCCATTAAAAAATCCTTATTCAAAAAACAGTCCCACATCTACCAAGGTAATTTCCTAAGCAATGTGAGGAGCTGCCAACTTTAGGTCTCAGTCCTAAACACTTGTCCATGTGAGTAGTGAATCAAAGGGGACTCCCCATGTACATAAATTTCCTCATGTGCGTAAATGGGCATTAACTAGCATGACAACCAAAGCTAGAATAAAGCATCGTTATGAAAAATAAACATATTGAAATTTAGGTTGTTCAAAAAAAATTATAAATTGTTAAATAAAATATTGAAATGGAAATCAAAACTTTTAAATGAAGAAAAATCCAATAAAATCTAGGGAGGAAGAAACACAACATATTTATAAAAATTAGAATTGCTCAAGACAGGAAGAAGTGTTCAAAAATAAGCCATAATCATGCAAACAAACACATGCATGAGTTTATTCACATTAGTAGTGCTAGTGAAGCCAATGGGATTGCTCATGAATGAAGTTATACATGGGAGTATGTGTTTGCAGGATTAAGGCCTTAGACTAGTGTGTGTATAGCACAATGGTCTTGTGGAAATATGGTTCTTACAGTCTTATGTCGACCAGCGCAATAAGTACTGATGTGTGGTTCTCAGCCTGGTGTGACTCGCAGCATTTTCCATCTTCTCATTTGAATATCATCCTTTGCTTTTCTAGTTATAGTCAATTATCTATTAATCTCAACTGAGTCGAGTATTTTTAGCCATTTAAGAAGAGGGACAAACATTATTACTTAAAAGTTGTTTTACAGGTCTCCAAAACAAACAAACAAAGAAACAAACAACAAGCTATAAGGATACAGGAAACTAATATTCTTGTAGGGGAAGCCTGCCTAAGTGTGAATAATAGTACTGCAGTAAAATAGTTGGGTTTTGCCACTGAAGGTCCAAAAAGAGTATTAGGTAACAGAAGAAGGGCATGTAAGGGAGAAAAATATCCATCCATATATTTAAAATATATTTTAATTAATGTGGACACTCAGCTCCCTCTGGAAGAGAAGAGAGGGAATGGGAAGGGAAAGAACAGTTCATTTAATTCGTTTGGTTTGATTGTGAGAATTAGAGTAAATCCTATCTCAAATCAATCTGTAAAATTTAAAGGACTTGGAGGGAAGGGAGAGACACACATAAATACCTTGGGTGAAAAATGTTGAACTGATTGGGTGGGAAGTGGCATGTCAGAAAGGGAGAAAATTGGGCAACCTAGCCACAGAAAGAAAACTCTGGGTATCTAAGGGGTGCATAAAAGAAGGCCTGACAACTGAAAGCCTAGCAGCAAATAAGATGTCTAGTAAGGGTGAGAGACACTGAAATGAAAATCAGGAGCATCTCAAGAAATAAAGGGCTCAAACCTGCAAGGTTCTACCAGATTTTCAAAGGTATTTAGGTGCCTAAAGATGCACATACTTAAGTGCTCCAGAGCTAAGCAGCTAACCTTTATTAGGCACTTTTGAAAATCCCCACTGCATCTTTAGATGCCTAAATCTGCCCCTAAATATGCTCAGCTGCCATCAGAAAAAGCTAAAGCAACTTGCAGGATCAAATCCTGTGGGGAACTATAGAAATACCTTAACCCTGAACAAAGAATAAATGTCCAGCTTTCTGCCACAATCAATGAGTGTTCCAGTGCACAGCTGACAGGGATTTTCTGTTGCAACAGTTATTGGATAGAAAATGTGATTTTCACAAAATCAAAGTTTTCCACAGGAGAATGTCCATGTTGCCAAAACAAAGGTTGAAAACATTGAAATTTATGATGAGATGAAAATTCTGATATTTGATCAACTCTATTCCAGACAGAGAGGGAGAAAAAGAGCGAGTGTTCTAGCAGATGCATCTAAGCAAGCAGGTTACAATTCTGAGATATTTAATTTTACTTTCATGTGATGATGATTAATGGATTATTGTAATCTGAAAATTTCCCCATAAACAGGGCCGGCTCTGGCTTTTTTGCCGCCCCAGGCAAAAAAGCCTCCGGCCGCCCCCCCCCCTGCAGGGGAGGGAGGGGAGGGCGGCCGGAGCCCTGGGAGGAGGGCGGCGAGCCCCGGCGGGGGCTCCTCTCTCCCCCCGGCGGCCGGGGGGAGGGCGCCGGGGAGGAGGGCGGCCGGAGCCCTGGGAGGAGGGCGGCGAGCCTGCTCTCCCCCCGGCGGCCAGAGCGCAGGGGGCAGGGCGGCGAGAGGGCGGCCGGGGGGAGGGCGGCGAGCCCGGCCGTGGCCCTGCTCTCCCCGGGGGCCGGAGCGCCGCACCGCCCCCCTCCAGGTGCCACCCCAAGCACAAGCTTGGTGGGCTGGTGCCTGGAGCCGGCCCTGCCCATAAAACAAGGATTTTAAGAGAATTCTAATCTATACAAATATTTCAGGGGAACATCTACAATTTTTCCAAACGGTTCTCCCACTACTAATTACAAATATTCAGTTATGAATGGGCAAACTGTTAATTAGCTGCCATTCAATTTGCCAGTCTCAAAATTATAACTGTAACTTTTAAAAAAAACAACTTCATACCCTTCATACTATATATTATTGCATATTACTATGTTTTCATACTTTAAAAATTGGATTTTGATATGTAGCAATATACTAGAATCATTTTAGACCATAACCCTCCTAGACAATGGTGTTCAATTTCTTTGGATTATAGAACCACAGTATGTGAATACCATTTCTGCACCATTTCGGTGATTTCAATAATGTAATGTAAAACTCTCTGGTGACTCTGTACTGCATTTTTTTTTTTTTTTTGCATTCTATTAAAGTGAAATGCACCCCTGTGGAGAGGCCCAGCAGAAAGCCTTTGCACCACTTACGTCACACTTAAGCTCTTTGCTAAGTGCTAAAGGTACCCTTAAATAGAGTTGGGCTTTGTATGCACATGAGTTAATAGACTGCATGAAGAATAAATGCAATACAAAAATCTCCAGTGGTTTACATTACTCAGGGAAGAATTTCACAACTAGTAAGCATATGTAACACAGAAGAGAGACGTGTTGCAAAATGTCTGGGCCAGATTCTGCACTCAGTTATACCCATACAACCCTCATGATTTGGTTGGGATCATAAGGGTGCAAGAGAATGTAAAATTTAGATTTTTAATTTAAAATCTATAATCTCCTCAAATTCAGGGAAGAATGCTATTGGGATTATGTGAAATGGACTGAATGCTCATTATTTATTTTTCTAGGCAAACAGGAAACATGTATAATTACAGATATTAGCATACACATTTTGTATGCTAGAGGGAGAGAGAGAGAGAGAAGCGAAAGTTTTTTTCATAACTTAGTATTTACATCTGTATTGTTATTCCATAAAGTGAAAGCTGAAATGCAATTCTTTAATTAAATTCTGGCCCTTGTACAAAGATGGAGTAAATGGGAGCAGAGATGTTTGGCAGGAGAAATAAAATCATGCCCTACAACCCAGAGCAAGAACATGGACCCACTGTGCAGACTTTTATAACTGCTGTAGTGCAGACTCAAACTTCACATAAGTGTATACCTACCCATTGAGCTGGGGGTGTGATTCCCAGCTCAAGGAAAAATACCTACTATAGCTCTTGTGGAGCTAGCGTGCTAAAAATAGAATGTTGCTGCAGCAGCGCAAGCTAATGGAGTGGCTACCTGCGTTGAGTTTGTACCCATCCAAGACCTTAGGCATATACTCAGGACCGCTAGTCCATCCCACCACATCTGCTGCCACAGCTACACGCTATGTTTAGCTCTCTTTCTCTATGAAAATGGCAAACATCATATCTAATTTTAAGAAGGGGAACAAAGAGGGGTTAGGGAATTGTAGACTGGTATACCTAACTTTGATAGCTGTAAAGATACTGGAACGAATTATTAAACAATCAATTTGTAAGCGCTTGGAGGATAATAGGGTGATAAGGAATAGCCCTGTCAAACAAGGAAATTCGGTTGGTTACTAGCCTAGTACATAGGGCAAAGCAGTAGATGCGTTATATCTTGATTTTAGTGAGGTTTTTGACACTGTCCCACATGACATTCTCATGAGCAAACTAGAGAAATGTGGTCTAGATTAAATTACTAAAAGGTGGGTGCACAACTGGTTGAAAGACTGTATTCAAAGACTAGTTATTCAATGGTTCCCTGTCAAACTGGGAGGGTGCATCTAGTGGTATTCCACAGGGACCAGTCCTGAGTCCAGTACTATTCAATATTTTCATTAATGACTTGGCTAACAAAGTGGAGAGTATGCTTATAAAATTCACAGATGACACCAAACTGGGTGGGGTTCCAAGCACTTCAGAAGACAGCATTAGAATGCAAAATGACCTTGACAAATTGGAAAATTGGTCTGAATTCAACAAGATGAAATTCAATAAAAACAAGTGCAAAGTACTTCACTTACGAAGAAAAAATCCAATGCACACCTACAAAATAGGGAATAATTGGCTAGGTGGAAGTACTGCTGAAAGGGATCTGGGGATTATAGTGGATCACAAATTGAAAGAGAGTCAACAATGTGATGCAGCTGCAAAAACAGCTAATTTCATTCTGGGGTGTATTAACAGGAGTATCGCATGTAAAACATGGGAGGTAATTGTCCTGCTCTACTTGGCACTGGTTAGGCTTCAGCTGGAGTACTGTGTCCAATTCTGGGCACCACACTTTAGGAAGAATGTGGAGGGATAGCTCAGTGGTTTGAGCATTGGCCTGCTAAACCCAGCATTGTGAGTTCAATCCTTGAGGGGGCCACTTAGGGGTCTGGGGCAAAATCAGTAGTTGGTCCTGCTAGTGAAGGCAGGGGGCTGGACTCAATGACCCGTCCCTTCTAACTCTATGAAATAGGCATATCTCTATATATTTATTTTAAGGGGGGAGGGGGGAATAGCTCAGTGGTTTGAGCATTGGCCTGCTAAACCCAGGATTGTAAATTCAATCCTTGAGGGGGCCATTTGGGGCAAAAATCTGTCTGGGGATTGGTCCTGCTTGGAGCAGGGGGTTGGACTAGATGAACTCCTGCGGTCCCTTCCAACCCTGACATTCTATGATTCTATGAAATTGGAGTGTCCAGAGGGAAGCAACAAAAATGATAAAAGATTTAGAAAACCTGACCTATAAGGAAAGATTAGAAAAACTGGGCATATTTAGTATTGAGAAAAAAAGACTGATGGGGGACCTGATAGTTTCAAATAAGTTAAGAGCTGTTATAAAGAGGGGGGTGATCAGTTGTTCTCCATGTCCACTGAAAGTAGGACAAGAAGTAATAGGCTTAATCTGCAGCCAGGGAGATTTAGGTTAGATATTAGGAAAAACTTTACCTATAAGGGTAGTTATGCTATGAAATAGGGATATTGGGGTTTTTTAAAAACAGTTTGGACAAACACCTGTTTGGGCTGATCTATGTTTACTTAGCCCTGCCACAGCACAGGGAGCTGGATTTGGTAACTTCTCGAGGCCCCTTCCAGCCCTCCATTTCTAAGATTCTATGAGAGCTACAGTGAGTATGAATTCTCGAGATGGGAATCACACCCCCAACTCAAAGTGTAGACAGCCTGGGAGCCTCTAACCAGCTAATGTGATGTCAAGTTTTAATGGTCTAAACACTTGCTTTAACAACTGTGTCTAATAACTCCCTGTGGGAACAGAAATGCACACTACAGGAAACACAACATGCCCTAGCAGTATGTGGAGTTTGTGAATGGCTTTTGTTCTTTTTGCATGCCAATACAAGACTTTAATTTTTATTTTCCATGTATGGTACAGCCTTCATTTAAGAAAATAGTAAGTTGCTAGCCCTCGTAGCCAAGGAGAAAATCTGAAAATGCAAACCGAGTGGATCCTACAGGCTGAAAATCCAGACAGCAAATAAAGAGAATGCAATGTGCTTAATTCTGGGGGGTCTGACTCACTATTTTTGAATGCCTGAGGTTGGCAATATTGTGATTGGATCAATGGGAATGGTGGGGACCTAGGCAGTAGGATCACGGACAAGCCACAACTACAGCCCATTAGCCACAGCAACCGCCACATTCATGCAGCTGCTCTATGTCCTGTCTTCAGGTTGAAGAAGATGATTCCACTGCTCCCCTCCAGGAACACCTGTGTATCTCTGTCAAGCCAAACACTTTTATTTGTACTTTGGGTTTGTGTGTGTGTGTTTGTTTGTGGGGGGGGGGGGACGAACGACCAGAATTTCATTCTTTAACAGCATTGACGTATAGACAGAACACTTAAAAATCTAATGATGATATCAACGCCTGGATTTATTCTACTGTCAGTATGCATCAAGCATTCCAATAGTTATAGTCTTCTATTTGAGAAATCAAAGAGAATTGCAGATTTTCTAAAGCATGTACCTGCCAATCAGCTGTAACATGCTATCTAACTGAAATACTCAGCATGCACACACACATCGAACACACGCACACACACACAGAGGAACTTAAACATTTCAACAGACACACTCATGTTTAAATAGGTTTTAGGGGTTATCTATTTAATTAAAATGCCAACACCAAAACAATGAAATACGCTTCATGATTTTATGTAGAAAATGATTTGCTTTTAAGATAAAGGTAAATTCCCAAGACTTTAAAAGTATGTACAGTAGATAGGCATGCTCAATTTTTGGAAATAACAATAACAATAACTCAAAAGAAATAGATTATTTCATGCAAAACTAAACCATTTATATATAAAAGGAATTAAAATGGGGTCCATTTTTATATTGCATTGATAGATGCCTATATTAAAAGATACCTGAGAATTCAGTATTTTGAGAAAACCTACTAATTACACCAAACAAAATCAGAGTTTCAGAAAGAGAATTTAAGCTACAATATACTATGGCCTTCCAAAATTTCAACCCAAAGGTTATTGCATTCAGGATACCTTCAGTACTCAATATTTATCCAAGAAACCTTGTTTTTAATCCAAAGAAAGACAAAAACAACCACAGTAAAGCACAGTAACCACAAAAGAACAAGGTACAACTAACAGAAATCAAGGCAAATCAAACATGGAGCTTCATAAAACCTGAATATTTATAAAAGCATACAAAAAGCTACAGTACTCCTTTCCATTCAGTAATGGTTCAGTGTTTTGGGAGCCCAGTACTGGGCCTTGTGGACTTTAAACTGTGACTTCTTACTAATCACCAACTTTCAAATCTTAAATGGACTCACATCTAAGGAGACTAGGAAGCAAAGGTATAAATAGTAACAATGTATTAAATAGATTATGGTCAGATTTTGGTCAGAGTATTGTAAAGTTCAAATATAATACAAAATTCAGCTTTTAGCTACTGTATTTGTAAAGAACAAATGCCACTCTCATTGTACCTGCACAACTGAGAGTAGAATTTGGTGCCATTTGAAAATACTTCTTATGAGAAGAAGCAGAGGAAGCCAGATTATGAATTTTTGTATATTAGACCTGAACCTCAAACATAATTCCGTGCATACTCATGCAACTCTAACCAAAATGTTGTGGTTTGCCACTTTCTCAACTGATATAAGAAAATGTGTTTATAAAGAAATGGTTTCTAGTCTCAAATATTCCATCTTTGTTCCAAATAATGACCATCATCATGTAGGATTCTCTTATAAAATTATCACAGCTTCTGCCAACGGCCTTAAATATTGATTATTAGCCTATAGCAAAAAGTTGCATGCTAGAAGGAAACTGAGATGAAGACATGGATGTACATGTTAATTGAACTGAAACCCAAGCAGGATACATTTTTATACTACCTCTCAAACCTTCAAGGAGCTTACAGAACCCAAAGGGTAGGAGATGAGGGAGGTACAGAGATGAGATGAGCCTGTTAGAGACAGACACAACAAAGACAGAGCAAAATAAAGAAATATAAAGATGAATGACAATTCCATATATGTAGATTATACATTTAATCATGGGTACAAGGAACATATGGAGAAAGAAAGAACAAATATTGGGTGACAATGTTTAAGAATTACGTGAGCCTTATTTCAATAATATCATGAAAAAGCTGTGAATAATAAGTCTTGACTAAAATTAGTTAGCTTGAAAAGAGTGCATGTCAAATATGAAATACAATATTAGATCATTTAATTTAGAATTCCTATGGTTGGGTCCAGCTGTACCGGCTATACAGAGAAAAAGGAAACCTATGAAGAATTTAATCCCATATTACATATGCACCCAAAAACTCTCATTTAAATCACTGGGTGTCTTCAACAGGCAAGGAATATAGGATCAGGCCCTTAGAGCCAAATTCACCACTGGTGTAAACAGAAGACTCTCTATTGACCTCAGTGTAGTTTCGTCTGCTTTATATTAGCACTGAATTTGGACATTAATGCTTAACTGCAGATACAAGATTATGAAACTGGGATGAAAATAATGTAAACACGCAACCCAATGGAAAAATAATTTATAATCTATGGGCCAAATTCAAAGGTGATGCATAAATCAGACTCCCTGACATGAATGTAGCTCCACTATATTCACTTACATCCATTATAGCAAGTATAAGGAAGTCTGAATTGGTGCAATTTGCAAGCCAAGGAGCTAGAAGAAGGTGTGAGAAGGCTACTTTGACTCACACTTTTCTTATGTAACCCACTGGTGCATATGTGACAGGTCCCCCACTGTGCTGATCTGCAAGGGATATGAGTAATTACAGCCAAATTTAGAGGTGATTTAAATTGTATGTTGATAAGTGGGCATGACTGACTCTAAAGGAGTCTCAGTTGGTGTTTACACAACACACATAGGGAAAGAAGAAGGTGCAAGATGGTGTATGTTAATATGGATGAAAAGGGCTATTGTAATTTACACCTTCTTGCACCTAACTGTTAATCACTTGTCCTGCTACCTTCCTTTCCTCAGCCTGTTGGTGTGTAAGTTACATCAGGAATGGGTTTGTCTATACTTGGAGCTGGGGGTGTGATTCTCATCTCAAGGAGACAGAAATCACATACTCATATTAGCTCTGATCAAGTGAGAACACTAAGGGTACGTCTTCACTACCCGCTGGATCGGCAGGTAGTAATCGATCTATCGGGGATCGATTTATCGCGTCTCATCTAGATGCGATAAATCGATCCCTGAACGCACTCCCCATCGACTCCGGAACTCCACCAGAGCGAGAGGCGGTAGCGGAGTCGACGGGGGAGCCGCGGCCGTCGATCCCGCACAGTGAGGACCCGAGGTAAATCGATCTAAGATACTTTGACTTCAGCTACGCTATTCACGTAGCTGAAGTTGCATATCTTAGATCAATCTCCGCCCCCCCAGTGTAGACCAGCCCTTTAACTAGAATGTTGCTGCGTCAGTGCGAGCAGCGGGAGGGGCTAGCTGTCCCGAGTATACCATCCAAGAACCGAGGCATGTGCTCAAGGTGGCTAGTCCCTCCTGTGATTTATGCTGCCGCAGCTACATTCTATTTTTAGCACACCAGTGCAAGCCTTTGCTCAGTCCAAGCTAGAACAGGTATATCTCCAAGTGTAGAAGTTAAAGGTATACAGCTAGTCAGAAACAGGGGGGATGGAGATTGCTGTTTACTGTCAGAATTTTGTTATCGTCTGATTTTTCTGACCAACTATACTATCATGAAACTCACACTACTTGTTCTCTCTGCATGAGCCTGATTCAACAAAAATGTATGCATAAATTCTGCATTGCAGAAACCTGTTCAAAAGTACTGAAAAATATTTGTTACCATTCCTGTAATAATACAGAAGTAGTGTATCTGGTCAAAGCTAGTTTTTAGGAATATACCATCATCTTGATACATTCATTTACATATATAATTCTCAAACATCAGGATGAGGATTCCATTAATCTCACTAAAAATATGTGTTACATAGCATTCCAAACTTGAGCTGCAAAGATGACTCGGTAATGGCAAAAGATTATATATTTTAAAATTCCACTGGCTTTAATAGCATTTACTCTGAAATTCTTTTCCACCCTCCATTCTGGGTGTCAAACTAAGCTTTTTTTTTTTTTTTTTTTTTTTTTAAATCATTTTTGCTGCTGTTATGCCAAATTTGAGTGTCACTTTTTATTGGAACATCAAAAGCAGGCTTTTAATTCTCACAGTTTTGATGCTTAATGAAAAGTGAAAGTTAAACACAGCATGGCAGCATTATAAATGTATGGTAAATCCATAGCACCCTGACATTTTAGCCCTGAAGAGGATGTGAAGAAAAGTCATTGTAAACAAAAGATAATACTATTAAATACAAAGAAAATGAATTAGAAGTTCTGAGAGATTCACGCACAAAGAAAAGCAGAGGAAGAACATAAGCACAAATATCTTCCAGTAATGCCATCCTGATGGTCTGGTGAGGGTACAACAGGTTGTCCCCTACAGGGGATGAGAGTTTGAGTCATGGTCTCAGGCCTTTACTTCCAAGATATTTGGGGTTGGGCACGCTGCCAAGCTAGCATGTGCAGACACTGGAGAGAGAAGGGGCTGAATGCCTAACTGCAGCGAGTGACTAGGGTTGGGGGAAGTGGTGGCTCTAAACCATCCTTCCATGCCCCAACCCTGGGGACACCAAGGGCTTAGTGGCTTTACAGGTTACGGTAGTTGCAGCAGCCACACAGCACTATGCCATCTTTAAACTGCCCGAGGATTCTCAGTGTAACCAACTTGGGGTTTAGAAAGCATGGCCCCTTTAAAACCTCATCCTGAGGCATAGGAAGTGCTAGTTTTTCCAGGAGGAGGGAAGTCAAGGTAGGGAGAGCGTCAGGGGTGTGGGTGTTGGGTGTGGGTGTCGGTAGCGCCAGACAAGGGGCTTACAGTGAGCAGGCTCTCCCACAGCAAAGCAGCTGAGAACCAGTTCAGCCTGGAAGGACAGAGTGGCTGACTGGGGATGTCCCAGGATGGGAGCCAGCAGGTGCACCACACCAGGAATCACCTGAGAAGGACAAACCAGACCCAGTATCACTGTCACCCAGAGCTGTATGGGGCTGTGAGGAGTGGGACATGTGACTTTGCATTGGGAATAAGGAAGGAGGTTGTAGCTAGTTAAGTGGGGAGGGTTGTTGCTCTGTGTGGGTTTGTAGAGAGTGGAAGAAGAGGGCACCAGAGGGTATTTTGGGGGGAATGTTTACTGGTGCCAAAGACAACCAGGAAGACTCAATGACTCACTGTCAGACTGGAACTCTGCCCAGGATTCCTGAGCCCTGAGTCTAGATGCTTCGCGACTATCCTTTTATATTGTGGTATCATGGGGCCTGTGGGTCCACCATTCATCCCTCTGTTAATAAATACTTCCTTTTCCCATATTTCTTGTACTATTCGGGGAGCGGGGTGCATGTTTACTCTGCGGGGGGAGGAGGGGTTGGAACAGGTGTCCCTGGGATGGAAGGAAGTTTCTCTACTGTATTCCTGTCCATGCCTTTTTTTGGCTGGAGCAGCCTGCAGAGCAGACTCCATCTTGGCCAAAAAGGCGCCATAGTTACACCAAGAAAAATCTTCAGCTGCTCTCTTAGGGCAGATTCTGATGGCTATCCACTGCCTCAGTAGAACAGGGGACAAGGTTCTGGGACAAGGTGTCTAGCATTGCTCTATTTATTACTCTCTGATCATCTCTGGATCAGCATTGATGGGCTCTGAAAAGGGTTGTGTCCATTTCTTCTTGGCGTGGAGATGTTCAGTCTTTGAGGACTGGAAGAGTAAAAGGAGAAAAATGGAGAGGATCAGCAAGACTTTAGGGATACCTCAGAAGATCTGCTTGTTCTCCTCAGAAGATCTGACAAGACTTTTGCTCCAAAAAGTAGAAATAATCGTAAAATAAATTGAACAGCTATTTTAATACAATTTTGAGATT
Source organism: Terrapene triunguis (assembly GCF_002925995.2). Taxonomy (NCBI): domain Eukaryota; kingdom Metazoa; phylum Chordata; order Testudines; family Emydidae; genus Terrapene; species Terrapene triunguis. The sequence continues at coordinate 31,512,264 of NW_020664413.1, read as the reverse complement.
GTGGGAGAGAAGGACACTTTCATACCTTGCAATTGGTTGGAACCTTTTTTACACCCATATATAGTATACACGTCACACACCGCACAGAGGCATGGGAGTAAGCAGACTAAAATGGAACCACAAGCAGGTTTTGCAAGGCTGTCCTCAGAAGCAAAGACATTTCTCACTGTACACGCCTGACTCTGCTATGAGGTAATCTTATCTTAGTTTTTTTACAAATTTAGTTTACTGAACTTTAGTTTTCACAGTTCAGAAGTTATATCTGAGCCATCATTCTAATGCTAATAGCAACTTTCACAATTGCTCTACGTTTTAAAACCGATATCTAAAGAGAAATTTTCAGCTACAGCCAGCAGGAAGAAGCATACACCATTCACAGACTGCAACAGCTAAATCGAGCCCTCGTCTGACATACATATGCAGGAGAGTAGGAGAACATAAGGCTCTAGGGGAAAAGGCAAGTCTCCCAAGCAGGGGCTGTAGTTACAAAGAAAGGGATGTGTGTGGGCGAATAGCTGGAGAAAGGCAAGAAATGAATGCTCACACTTTACAAAGAAGGATCTCCTGTCCATGGGCAAGGCCCTAAAGACAGCGGAACTGCCAAAGGTGGGTGAAAGGCCATGCATGTGATGCTGTATACATTATGAGCAGTGCTTTATGGAAGATCTACCCATGACAGTGTGAAGAATGGTGGGGAGCATTCTACAAGAGGAATGTATAGGAGCTTATAGGCCTGAGACCATGCCAATCCACTAAACAATCTCTCTCCTCTCCACTCCCCCTTTCTTTTAAATGGAGCACAGCAGTTACCACTACAGACAGGGCCGGTGCAACCATTTAGGCAAACTAGGCGGTCGCCTAGGGCGCCTAGTGGTTGGGGGCGCTTAAAAGCCCACTCAGGCGAGGAGGTAGAGTGGAGGTGAGCTGGGGCGGGGGGGCACGGGGAGGGCCGCCCGCAGTAACGGAGGGGGGGCGCACAAGGGAACCGCTCCCCGCCGCAGATCACCTCCACTCTGCCTTCTCCGCTGAGCACACAGTCCCCGCTCTAAGTCTCCTCCAATCAGCGCCGCAAGCCTGCGAGGGGAGGAGAATTAGAGCGGCGCCGGCGTGCTCAGCGGAGGAGGCGGAGCCTAGGTGAGCTGGGGCGGGCTCCCCAGGTGGGGTTAGCTGCCGCAGCGGGGGTCTCCCCAGGCGGGGTTAGCTGCCGTGGAGGCAGGCTCCCCGGGCGGGGTTAACTGCCGCGGAGGTGGGGTAGCTGCTGCGGGGGGGGGGGGGTCCCCGGGGGGGGGGATGGGTTAGCTGCCACAGGGGGGCGGGGTTAGCTGGGCGAGGAGGTGGGCGCAAGGTGGAAATTTTGCCTAGGGCACGAAACTTCCTTGCACCGGCCCTGACTACAGAATGCAGATTGTTGTATTGGATGTACTGCACTGGGGCTCCACAGCCTTTAGGAGAAAATAATAAACAAACAAACAAATAAATAAATGGTTTGAGACTATTTTGTAAACAGAAGATCTAGAATAATTTTGTCCTTTTCTTTCTGAGATGTGCTAAAGCTAACTAATCACATTAGTCCAAGAGACAAAGCAAATATCCAGTAATCTGAACATAACACAGTGTTAATTTAATGAAATTTAGAATTGTCCTTTTCTTTCTGAGATGTGCTAAAGCTAACCAATCACATTAGTCCAAGAGACAAAGCTAATATCCAGTAATCTGAACATAACACAGTGTTGATTTAATGAAATTTAGAATAAGAAATAAACATTTCAATAAAGCTCAACTTTAACATGGGACCTTTTTTCTACTTTGAAAAGGCCAATATAGGAGAGTGACAAGTTAATGGACAATATTTCAAGATAAATAAGAGACATCTCTAACTGCATTGGACTGTTAAAAAGCATGCTTGGCAGTATCACTATTACTTGGACCCAAAGTTGATTTACCTTTGTTTAAATATTCCTAAGGATATTTTTACTATTTTAAAACGAATTAAGTACAATATAAATAATATAATGAAAATGGTCTGTGCTTCTCACACAAGATCAGGAAGTTCTAATTGCCAGATTGTACGATGCCCAGAACACGCTAAGGGCCTGATTTACAAAGCACTTAAGCATGTGCATCTCTATTCAAAAGTAGCACTTAAGCACACTAATTTCAATCAGATTTAAACACAGGCTTAATGGTAATCATATGTTTAAAAGCTGTCCTGAACAGAGATGTTTTCTGGAACTGGGAACTAAGTAAACCTCACATGGAATCTGGACACCACACAGAAATGATCTTCCTATTTAATGTCCTCTTCGGATTAAATTACATTCATCCTTCCAAGTCTGAGATTCCCACCCTAGGGAAGGAGCTAGGCTTGGAAGTGTGTGTAAAATCAACATTACAGGGCTACCACCAAAGGGAACAAAGAGTAGCCTCTACTGCATTGTGGATCAGAAGACACATAGAGTTTGTGCAGGTCAGCAGCCAGGGTGAAAATTCTAGGCTCACTAATGTCCTTGGAATATCTTCTGCATAATAAATTACCACCATGCTGCTTTCATTGGTCTCTTACTCAAATATATGAACGTACACTGGTTAGTATCCCAGCCGTAGAGTATCTTGGGGTACGTTTACACTTCAAGCTGGAAGGTGTAAATGACACTACAGCCATGCTAGCTGTCATTGAGTTATCATGCTAGAAATACAGTGTAGCCTATTCTTACTTCTCTCTAAAGTTTATCTTAACCAAACTTTTTCCATAAAAGTACTGCACAGTCTTTCCCCCTTTTCTTCCTTGTAATGCAATTTCCTAAAAAGTGACTCTATAAAAACAACAGTGCTGTGTTCCATGTTTATTTTGTCTCAATGGCTTTCCATTTATAAGTGAAAAAATGGGGACTTTTTCCAACTGCCAGCACTGCAAACTCAGTCTAGACTCTAAAAGACAAGTTGAATTCCTTTTACTTCATGCATCATCATCCAGCTCATTCTATCAGAGTGACATTGATTCTCCATAGTTAATAGGAGTAAAAAGTAGTAAACACACAGTTCTGTAACTAAATAAAACAGCGATATCTCTAAATATGTGCAAGGGGCAGCTCTGTGAAATAAAAGCAGCCATTTTTACATAGTCCCTTTTCAAATCAGAACCACACTTTGACTGCTGTGAATACAGCAGCAGACATTAGGCTCAGAGGGAGAAAATATATGCTATAAAAAGCTTCTGAAACATAAAATAATGCAACACATTACCATTTTTGTCCATGGAATGAGGCTCAGACTGTTTCTTGCCAATATCAGCAAAGGATCTGACAATCGGAATCCTGTTGCTTAACTTCTTCTGATTCTGATGGTGGTGCTGCTTCAGTAAAGCTTCATGTACTCTGTGACGAACATCTTCGCTGAGCTGCCCTGAGCCCACTTGTTGGTCAAGAATCATATCTGAAAAATAAATACATGAGAGGGAATTATGTTATTAATTAATAATTATAATGCCAAATAATAATACATGGAATTATAAGTGAAGGGCCCAGTCTTACATTCTTTACTCAAGAAAAAAAACCATTAAATCAAGCAGCTTCACGCTCCTTGGGCTGAGCAGCAGTGACACAGAGCAGAAGAGAGCCAGGTTCCCTGCTTTCATTTGCAGGACCTGGACCTTGTGGCAGCTAAGAGCTGAAATTGCAAGGAAGTCCTGCTCAGCCCCAGACCAGAACATGCCCAGTGTGGATGGAATCTTCAGGAAACTTAGCTGGAAAGCTCTAGCATGTCTCTAGTGAGCATGGATGGGCTATAGGGTGGCCAGGTGTCCGGTTTTCGACTGAAAAGTCGAGTCGAAAAGGGGACCTGACAGTGTCCAGTCAGTATTACTGACTGGACATCCAAAGTTCGGTTACTGCAGGCAGGGGAGGAGCCGGGTCACTACCCACACCAGCCCCTACTCAGCTGGGGCTGCCTCTTATTTGCATCAGATGGCTGCAGCTCCCAGCCCCGGCTCCGCTGGTGAGTCCCTCCCAACCCGGGTGATGGGGCCTTGGGGGGAAGAGGCGGGGTGGGGGAGGTTCCAGCACTCCTGCTGAAGCGTCCAGTTTTTAAATATTACAAAGTTGGCAACCCTAGTGCTTATAACTTGGATAAATCTGGGCACAATTTCATGGGAGTGGCAAAAATCAAGTTTCTGACACAGCGCCCCCCCTCCCCCCATCAAATTTCAAGTCCCTGGTCCGAAGCATGGAGACACTAGAGGTTTACAAAGCAAACAACACCAGAATATTTTAATATTGGCAAAACAATGTATTTTTCCCAGCCTTGTTCTTGGAAACAGCTGGTACACTGTCTTTTAATATTTTTCCAAAACAAACAAAACCCTGAAGAACATACCTGGCATGGAAAATGCTAGTCCAAACCATTAAAGTTTGGCAAGGTCATAAATATATATCATTTTGATGCTTCCATAACAAAAAAAATTCAGATATCTGTTTTGGAGAATTTTGAAATTTGGAGTTTTCTATTCTAAATCAGAACACAAATTTCTAAATCTCAAAATCCTCCATAAAATGGAATTACCTTTCTTTGCCTAGCTCCATTTTCTAGTACTAGCTGCTTTAGAAGAAGGTGCAAGTAAACCCTGCAGTAGTCAGTTGAGAGACATCCTGTCCCCAGAGAAAATTCCTCCCAATCCCAATAGTTACCGGTTGGCTTATGTTCAGAACTACACACACACAGACACACACACACACACACACACAAATGTCCAATGTTTTTTTAATCCTGCTGAGTTGTGGCCTCACTGATATCTTGTGGCAATTAGTTACACAGGTTAATTATACATTTGTATGAAAATATACTTTTAGCAGTTTCAAATTTGCAATGTTTCAGTTTCATTGAATGTCTTTTTGTTCTTTAATTTTGAGAAACAGTAAATACAAGTTCCTGACCTACCTACTCTAGATCATTCATTATATTGTATAAGTTTGTCATGTTCCTCTTATTTGTCTCCTCTCTAAGATAAATGGTACTCCTGCAAACCTAGGCCTACCAGGAGCCAGTTGAACACTGGGCACAAGTTATGGTAGAGTCCAGACTGTACTAGCTTGTAACCATCCCCCAAGGAACCATGTTTCCCCCAGTGAGCAAAGGAGCACACCATGTTCCACCAACCTCTGTCTCCACCACAACACTTGTAAAGTACTTTATGGCCCCCTTACACTGTTGGTGCACTGCCTTGCAAAGGGCTAGGGTATGAGCCAAGAATCTGACCCTAAATGTCTATTTTACAAATTAATCTATGATTAAGTAGATGAAAATACACATTTACATATCATTTGTTATGGTCCAAATCTTGTGGGAAGATTTTTGTTCCCTCCCCTTTTCCCCATGTGCCTACACAAGATCACAATCTGGCTGTATATTACTAAGCGATTCACTGACAATGTTTTCAATAAAACAGCAGAAAGAAATTTCAAATAAGAATATACAGCAAAACTAACACCACTTTATTCAGAAACATTGAATAAATAAGGACCCAATCCTGCAAGTGTAATGCTGACAGACCCCGGTCATTGTCGGTTGGGATCGAACCCGGGACTTCTGGAGTTTAGTGCATGAGCCTCTACAGCATGAGCTAAAAGCCAACTGCCTGTTAGCTAAGGCTGTAGAGCAGACTCATTTAACTCTCTCTCTAAGTGGTCTCGTGACACTAGAGGGAACAGAACACCACACCCAGGAGGTGTGTGGGTTACACAAGCAGATCCATGTGCCCATGCTGAGCCCCATTGTATGGAAGCATGGGTGGGATTTGGCCCTAAATAATGTAAATGATTATGCAGATATCAGAATGAAAAGAGTCAGCACAAAATCCACTAACAGAAAATAACAAGAAGCATTGTTCATTTTTAATGGGAAAGAAGCTGTTGAGTTGATGTATTTAATTTGGAGGGGAAATCTTGTTGGCAACAGTATTAATGCTTAAAAGAAAAGAAAAGAAAAGAAAAGAAAAGAAAAGAACGAGAGAGAGAGAGAGAAATATATACTAGAGCAAGTAAATCAGCAACATTTTAGCACAAAATGTTCTTGCATATCTGTTAGGAGAAATCGTGCTACACAGAAATGGTGATATAATGAGCTGAGTCAGAAACTTGCTGTACTGAAAATTCAGACAGCTCTTGAGTCTGTTCCCAAGACAGGTTCATATCAACCAGTAAATTCAGTGGTGAAGCAAGCAAAGCAGAAAAATAAATACATAACTCAGATATGTGATAAGCAGAGACAGATTTCATCAAGTCTTTGATAGCAGCCAAAAGCTAAAGAACAAAAAAAGGATTAAATAAGTACACAGGTAAAATGCACAGTGAAATTGCAAAATTCAGCAATGCACTGAATGTACATACATTGTTGTATTTGTAAAGTTCAGAGCGACCATATCATAAACTAATGTATCACATAAAGATGCAGTAAGAGTTGTGAAGCTGGAGTACATAGAAAGTGCCTGTCTACATGTGTCATTATTGGTACCATCTAAGGATCCACAGTTCTATACACCTATATATAGGCTGAAAGCCAAAGATGGATATAGAGATAATATAGATGCAGACATACACACACAGTACTTCTATCTCTATATAGCTGCAGAAACAGAGTGAGAGGGAAAATATTCTTGAAGTTATAATTATTATTACTACTACTATTATTATTATTATTATTTTCATAGTATTTTCATAGTTGTTTCCCGTCAACATCGCATAGTGTGGTCCCCGCAGTAAGTAGATCTAAGCTATGTCGACTTGAGTTACGCTATTCACATAACTTAAATTGCGTAGCTTAGGGTATGTCTACACTACGAGAGTAGTTCGATTTTAGTTAAATCGAATATGTGCAATCGATATTAGAAAGTCGAACGTGTGTGTCCACACTAAGGACAGTAATTCGACTTTGTCAGTCCACACTACCAGGGAAAGCGTCGACATTGGAAGCAGTGCACTGTGGGCAGCTATCCCACAGTTCCCGCAGTCCCCGCTGCCCATTGGAATTCTGGGTCGAGCCCCCAATGCCTTCTGGGTAAAAAAATGTGGCGAGGGTGCTTTTGGGTAACTGTCGTCATCCGTCAGTCACTACCGCCCTCCCTCCCTCCCTGAAAGCGCCGGCGGGAAATCAGTTCGCGCACTTTTAGATCAGTGACAGCGCGGACGCCACAGCACTGCGATCATGGATCCCGCTGCGACCATCGCTGCAGTTGTGGCCGTTCTCAACGCCTCGCAGCTTATCATACACCTTTCCCTGAGGCAGATGCAGAGAAATCAGGCGAGGAGGCT
>NW_020664413.1:31441891-31504953 GCF_002925995.2 Terrapene triunguis | reverse complement strand
TTGCTGTCCCCTGCCCTGAAGCGCAAGGACACCCGCATGCGAGCAGCCCTGACTGTCCAGAAGCGAGTGGCCATAGCACTCTGGAAGCTTGCAACGCCGGACAGCTACCGGTCAGTCGCGAACCACTTTGGCGTGGGCAAATCTACCGTGGGGGTTGTTGTCCTGCAAGTAGCCAAGGCAATCGTCAAGGTACTGCTGTCAAAGGTAGTGACCCTGGGAAACGCGCAGGCCATCATAGATGGCTTCGCCGCGATGGGATTCCCAAACTGCGGTGGGGCTATAGATGGGACTCACATCCCTATCCTGGGACCGGGCCACCAGGCCAGCCAGTACATCAATAGAAAGGGCTACTTTTCAATGGTGCTGCAAGCACTGGTGGACCATCGGGGACGGTTTACAAACATCTAAGTCGGATGGCCGGGCAAGGTTCATGACGCTCGCGTGTTCAGGAACTCTGGTCTGTTTAGACGGCTGCAGGAAGGTATTTACTTCCCGGACCACAAGATAACTGTTGGGGATGTGGAGATGCCTACAGTGATCCTCGGGGACCCAGCCTACCCGCTAATGCCCTGGCTCATGAAGCCCTATACTGGCGCCCTGGACACAGAAAAAGAACTGTTCAACTACCGGCTGAGCAAGTGCAGAATGGTGGTGGAGTGTGCTTTTGGCCGTCTCAAGGGGAGATGGAGAAGCTTACTCACTCGCTGTGATCTCAGCGAAACCAATATCCCCATCGTTATTGCAGCTTGCTGTGTGCTCCACAATCTGTGTGAGAGCAAGGGGGAGACCTTTATGGCGGGGTGGGAGGTTGAGGCAAATAGCCTGGCTGCTGATTACGCCCAGCCAGACAGCCGGGCGATTAGAAGAGCCCAGCGGGACGCGCTGTGCATCCGGGAGGCTTTGAAAGCCAGTTTCAAGGCTGAGCAGGGTACCCAGTGACTTTTAAGTTTGTGGACACAGAAGCAGAACTTGCCCCCGTTTCTTTACCCAGTTGCCGTCGACTATCCTCTCCAATCACATACCCCCTTCACCCCCTTCCCAAAAAATAAAATCTGTTCTGTTTTGTTAATGGACACCATTGTCTTTATTACTGTTTTCGCGGGAATGTTTTAAACCTGGGACGCAGACTGTGGCGGGGGGCGGGTTTAGTGTTGTGATGCAAATGATGCTTCTAAACTCCAGGAATGACAGGCTCCGCGGTGGTGGAGTGGTTGTTTCAACGGAGCCTGCCAGCCCTCCTGGCCGGGACTGCGTGTATGTGTCGGCTATGTGACTGTCTTGCAGGGGGAGGAGGGTTACAGATCCCCTGCTGCGCGGCTCTGTGATCCAGGGTAAGGACCGCTGCATAAGATCTGTAACTGCCCTCCCCCGCCACCAAGTCACAGAGCAACACCACCCCCCCCACCACACAGAACATGAAAACCACCTCCCAGACTGACCAGGATAACTAGTCACTGCACTGTATATGTGCCCTGCTGCTGCACCTGCCCTCTGCTAAAGGTGACTGTCCTGTCCAATGACCAAGCCCCTTCCCCCCCCTTCAGACAGACTCCCCTCCAAAAGAAGAGGATGGAAACAGAAATGAACAGAAACGTATTCTTTATTAACAACCGCACATGGAACGGGGGCGTGAAACTTGGACGGGGTCTTGTGTGAGGCGGGTAGGAAAGGACTTTTCAAATTTTGGGGAATGAGAGCCTTCTAGTGGTAGAGCAGTCCGCAGGGGTGGAGTGAAATTTTTCACGGCCCCTTCCACCCCTCCGTGTTTGGACTTTGGGTGAGGGGGGTATGGGACTTGGTGGCGGGGCAGGGCAGTTACAGAGAGACTGCAGCGGGGCTCTCTCCTCCTGCCTCCGGTCCTGCAGAACATCCACAAGGCGGCGGAGCGTGTCCGTTTGCTCCCTCATTAGTCCAAGCAGCGTTTGAGTAGCCTGCCTGTCCTCCTGTCGCCACCTCTCCTCCCGTTCAATGTTTGCCCGGTGCATTTGGGACAAGTTCTCCCTCCACTGTGTCTGCTGGGCTGCCTGTGCTCGGGAGCATCCCATTAGTTCAGCAAACATGTCTTCCCGTGTCCTCTTCTTCCTCCTCCTAATGTGCGCTAGCCTCTGGGCAGATGTGGCTGTGGGAATTGGAAAAAGGGAGTGAATTCCTGAGACAGAGCAATGTATCTGTGAACAGAGAACATAGTCTTTCTCTGTGAACAAGACCATGCAGAGCACCTATCACACGCGCACTGAGGACAAGGTCGAATTTTCGGCCCTCGCCTACCGTGCCTGCGGTCTTGCTGTGGCGAGCTGAGGAGCAGGGCTGGACACCGGACTTTGTCTAGCTGGCAAACATGGTAAGCCGTAGACTTGTGGCCGCTTAAAACTTTAAGAGTGGCACTGGCCTCCTTTCACATAGAAAGCAATGCGAGTCTCTGCTGGCAGCAATCCTGCAAGCATGAACTCTGGCCCTGTCCCACCCCCTCGCGGCTGTAAACCGCGTAGCTGTAAACCGGCGGTTGCAGTTCTGTAAAGGGACGGGCAAGCAGTCCCAATACTAACTTTCCCCTACCTAATTCACAGCAGGGAGTCATGCCAGACATCACCCTCCTGAAGGTCTCGGAGAGCCAGAAGGAGAAGATGCTCCGGGACAGCCTGCAGAAACCGGGGCCATTTGCTGCACTGCTCTGCAAGGCCATGATCCCGGAGTACCTGCTGGCGTTGTGGCAGGGAAACGTGTCCTACCACGGGGGGCCTAATAAGCTCTCCCTGCCCAGGAACCTGCTGATGAGGCTGGAAAAACACCTGCAGGAGGTGTATGAGGAGTTCTCCCCGGAGGATGTCGCCTCTATCCCCGGTTACATTGACCAGTTCTTGGCTTAGGTGCCCTTGGAGGGACAAATGACTGCAGGGTTTTGGGCACTATAATCATGAAGCGGACATTGTGCAATTTTTTGAAAAAGGTTCGGACTATATATTGAGGCGCCCAAAGACAGACTAATCATGATACACTTTGCACTGATTCCCCTTTTGTTTGACTTTCCTGTTTACATGTTTTGAAGCACTTTACCCACTGTTAATATTTTCAATCTTCCTGTTTTGTTGCAAATAAATGTTTACATGTTTTAAAGCACTTTAGCTACTGTTAATATTTTAAATATGCCAGTTATGTTGTAAATAAATGTTTAGATATTTAAAACACTTACTGCTTGATCCTTCCCCTGAATCTGTGTCTGGGGTAACGGCGGGGGACGGTTGGTAGGGGATCTCTGTCAGGGTGATGAAGAGCTCCTGGCTGTCGGGGAAATCAGCGGTGCCAGCGCTGTCGACTGCCTCGTCCTCCTCATCTCCTTCTTCATCTTCCCCGTCTGCTAACATGTCGGAGGAACCGGCCGCGGACAATATCCCATCCTCAGAGTCCACGGTCAGGGGTGGGGTAGTGGTGGCGGCCGCACCTAGGATGGAATGCAGTGCCTCGTAGAAACGGGATGTGCGGGGCTGGGATCCAGAGCGTCCGTTTGCCTCTTTGGTCTTCTGGTAGCCTTGTCTCAGCTCCTTGATTTTCACGCGGCACTGCGTTGCATCCCGGCTGTAGCCTCTCTCTGCCATGGCTTTAGAGATCTTCTCATAGGTCTTTGCATTCCGTCTTTTGGAGCGCAGCTCGGAAAGCACGGACTCATCTCCCCACACAGCGATGAGATCCAAGACTTCCCGATCCGTCCATGCTGGGGCCCTCTTTCTATTGGATTGCACGGCCATCTCTGCTGGAGAGCTCTGCATCGTTGCCACTGCTGCCACTGCTGCTGAGCTCGCCACGGTGTCCAAACAGAAACTGCGCTTCAAACTGCCCAGACAGGAAAAGGAATTCAAATTTTCCCGGGGTGTGGCTGGTCAGAGCATCCGAGCTCGGACTGCTGTCCAGAGCGTCAACAGAGTGGTGCACTGTGGGATAGCTCCCGGAGCTATTAGCGTCGATTTCCATCCACACCTAGCCTAATTCGATATGGCCATTTCGAATTTAGCGCTACTCCTCTCGTTGGGGAGGATTACAGAAATCGATTTAAAGAGAGCTCTATGTCGAACTAAATGGCTTCCTGGTGTGGACGGGTGCAGGGTTAATTCGATATAACGGCGCTAAATTCGACATAAAAGCCTAGTGTAGACCAGGCCTTAGATCAGCTTTCCACTGTAGTATAGACATGGCCTCAGAAACCAAAAGGCAAATAGAGAGAACTGTTTAAACAAACAAATCTGATTATTTCTGAAGTCTGATTCATGATTTTGGAATGTGTGGGTTGGCAATCTTGCATTGCTACCACCCTTTGAGCTGCACCAGTGGAAGTACAAGGGTGAAGATTTCCCAAAATGGCTACTGTAGAGAAAGCCTGTGCAACTGCTGCCCCTTCACGTGATCAATAGAGTTTCCCTGACTTCCACACCACATAACAGAGCAAAGGATTTAGGCCTATATTTTTATGGCATCATGTCTCTACCTCTAGCAATGGCAAATCTCTAGGGCTCGCATGAGTAGGTGTATATGAGTTCGCAGGGCCGGCTCCAGGCACCAGCAAAGGAAGCAGGTGCTTGGGGCGGCCAATGGAAAGGGGCGGCACATCCGGGTCAGCGGCGGCAATTCGGCGGTGGGTCCCTCAGTCCCTCTCTTCCTCTTTGAGCTTCCGCCGAAGAGCCGCCGAGAGGGATCGAAGGACCGGCCGCCGAACTGCCGCCAAAGAATGGAGCAGCACGATTGAGCTGCTGCCGATGTACTGCTGATCGCGGCGCTTTTTTTTCCCCCCCGCTTCGCCACTTGGGGCGGCAAAAAAGCTGGAGCCGGCCCTGTGAGCTGGGAACCACACCCTTAACATGCAGTATATATGTAGCCTAACAGTATCAAAACTCAAGGACACTTTGGCCTCTGCAGCAGGACAAAGACAATCTACTTCTCCAGAAAAAACATCCCTCTTCCACAATACATAAAACCCTTCAGAGGCCCCTTTTATACACAGATGCAATTTACTTTAGGCTGTATAAGGCAGTATCACAATTACAGTATGCAACTCTTTGAAAAGTAAACTCTGCAGAAGAGTTAGGAATATCATTAAATCACATTCTATTATTATCTGCAGTTAGTGGACATGGTAACACAGTGAGGCATGAGAAATGTTGACACTGATAAAGCCTTAAGTTTCTTACGGCTTTGGGCAGTAAGAAAATCTTGGTTTACAAAGAAACAGTGAAGAAAACATTGTTTATTTTTTAAGCAGAAAATTCATCCTTCTTGGTCCATTTTATTTAAGAAAGATTCAAAGAAACTTGAATTTCTTTACTATTCCTTTATATTTAATTTCAAGATCTCTCCCCAATCAGACTCATTTAAAATATCTTTATACTGTCTATAACCTAATTCTGTGATTAAGAAACACTCAACAAAATAGAGTAAAACATGCAACATTAGACCACTTTATGTTAATCCATGATCTAATATTGATCTAGCAATCATGTAATTTGGAAGCTGAAAGAACAAACAGGCCCAATCCTTCTCCCACTGAAGTCAAATACAGTATTCAAATCAATTTCAGTGGGAACAGGATCAAGCCAAAAGCATGAATATGAACCATTAATGTGAGTGAAGTCAATGGGAGTCTTCACTGGGAACCAGATTGGGCCCTTAATTATTATTAATTACTATTACTGGGACCTTAATTATTGAGATTTGCAGAGTCACCTAAGGGATTTGGGCACCCACTTTTCATTAAGAGAAATAATACATCCAAATTCCTTAGGCAGCTTTGAAAATTTAAGCCTACTGAGTCCAAACCTACCTGAGTTCCCCACCAGCATTTTGAGGTCCTGAGCCCCTGGCAGTTTCAGACTCTACATTTGCTATTGAAGACTACACAAGACATTTGTATAATTCATATATTTCTGTAAACAGCAATACAAACCAACAGTTCTTTGTACTGAAAAAGCTGTAGTTTTCGACAACCCTTAAATTCTCACTTTCCTTATCTTAGAAATTAGCCACTCCCATGTCAAGGTGAAAAACAGAGATAATAAAAGTCTTCATTCTGTTCTCAGAGAATATCACAAAAGAGACAAATTTTGCTCTGGAGCAACTCCACTGTTTACATTGGAGATACACCAGATTTACACTGGAGTAACTGTGAGCAGTACTTGACCAATTATCTAATTTTTAACCCCTCCAAAATAGCAGCTAAAATCCATTAGACGCCTAGAGCCTGTCCCCTGTACCAGTGAGCAAGGAAAGGTGAAGACCCGAAGAGCTTTTCCCCACTCCTTTTTTCTCTGCTGTGCAGCAGCTGGGCACGGTGAAAGTCCTCAAGATCAGAGGCCCAAATTCTTTTGGTGTAAATTGGCCCAGCCCCATTGACTTCAAAGGAGCTGTGTCAGTTTACACCAGCAGAGAATTTGACCCAAGGAACACAAGGATGCCACAGGGCTAGTGAAGCTAGCTCAACCTTTAAACCTGCTATTGTGTGATATATTCAATCAAAATGTGTGACAAATAACCAGAATGTGGAATCCTTAGGTTTTGTTGTCTGTCATGCCATAATCAATAGATTGTAAGGGTTTGTTAACCTCGCAACCTATTTTTATGGATATTTTCTTTGTGTGTGAATTCAATAAACCAGGGTTTTTAAAAAAAATAAAAATGGAAAAACAAATTCTATCATGGACCATAAAAGTTCCCTGCATGGATTGTCAACAGGATTTGAATCTAGGACGTAGATCCCCAACCCAGACCTCTACCACTTGAGCTGTTACTCTCTAGTTTGATCAGCCACTGGAAGGGGATTAGAGAGACAGTTTCCCAGTGAGTTACACAACTATTTACTAGACAGCAACAGAATGTTGGAGATCAGGATTACTGAGTTCTGTTTCTGGCTCAAGGAGGGGAGTGTGTCTAGTGGTTACAATAGTGGTTTCTATATATATATATATATATACACACACACACACACCAGGTTAGCTAAAAACATATATTTGACATGTTCATTCTGAGAAGCAGTATGGCTGAGTAGATTAAAAAGCTGGGTTCTATTCCCAAATTTCCTTCAAATGTACTTTGTTCAACATCTCTGCTACTGATGTGTAAAATGGGGGAATGACACTTGCTACCTTCTAAGGTAGGAGAGAGACAAGGTGGATGAAGTAATATCTTATATTAGACCAACTTCTGTTTGTGAGAGAGTGTAGGAGTAGGAATACTGTAGGACTAGGGTAGGAGCCTGTTGCTTTGCTCAATAATAAGTGCAGAGAAGTCCACAGAAAGTAAAAGTGAGAGAACCTCCTGGCTCATAGCTTGGTGAGAACATCAGAGCTGCCAGGCAATTCAGGGCTGTGTCAGTGTGACACTGTGCATCTCATAACGTATGGAGACAATACTTTGTTTCCATTCAGGGGTGGCTCCAGGCACCAAGCACGTGCCTGCGGCGGCAAGCCGCGGGGGGCGTCCTGCCAGTCGCCGTGAAGGCGGCAGTCAGGCTGCCTTCGGCGGCATGCCTGCGGGAGGTCCACCGGTCCCACGGTTTCGGCGGCAATTTGGCGGCGGGTACACCGAAGGCGTGTGACCGGCGGACCTCCCGCAGACATGCTGCCGAAGGCTGCCTGACTGCCGTGCTTGGGGCGGCAAAATACATAGAGCCACCCCTGTTTCCATTAGAGCATTAAATAGGTATTTTGCAACCCTAAAAAAATGAAAGTGTGTGAATACTGTTTGTTTTGGTCACATACACAAGGTGGAAAATGAGACCACTGAATGGAACTGAGCTGAAATTTCAACATCAGTCAAGTAATTTTGGAAATATGAGAGATTCCCTAATTCATGACTATTGTAGTTACTGAAAGGTTGCTAAGAAACATGGAGTTAACCTCTAGACAAAGCAGCACAACTTTGCCAACCTGATGAAGGCTTGCATCTGGAGGTGATCAAATGTTAGTAAAAACAAAAACCAGGTTGGTGAAAAGGGTGCAAACTGAATGAAAGAATTAAAGACAAAGGCAGTGCCAAACCTGTGGGAAGCAGCTTGTTCACAAACAATGTCATACTTGTGGTAATGTGTATCATAAACGCTGTATTAAAAAAACCTCTTTTCAAGCATGTGCTGTTAGGGGGAAATATCTAGATATGCAAAATGAGTCCACCACAGACTGAGAAACAGTTTTTCACTAAGAAAGTTGCATATGAATAGGGAGTCTAAAATGCACCAAAAAGTAAATGTAAATTGGTGCCTAGAATCAAGCAAACATACTTGCAAAACAAGATTTGCACAGATTGAAAGCTTAACAGGATATTACCAAAGACAATGAAACTGCACACTCAGCCATGAGATGCTGAGGGCCTGCAAAGCCCAATGACCTCACTAACAGGATTGAGCCATTACACAGAGAGAAAATTTCAGCATGAGGAACATGTGAACGCCCTAAAGAATATAATGGTATAGTGCATGAGCTGACATTTGTAAGAGTAGAAAAGGGCTGACAATCAATACTGGATTTGAAATTATGGAAAAGTTCAAACATAACGTGTGCGGTTCATTGAAAAGCTAATAGACACACAGAGGTCATGCTGAATACATTTATTTATTTGAAGGGGTCTGCTGTTTGCCTAAAACACGCTGAGTACAACCAAAATAAATTGCAAGACCAGAGACCAGACAAAGAAAGTACCATCACTAAAGGTTGACCAAAAATTCTTTGAGCCAAATGATAGAAAATGGAATCATATGCTGAGTGCTAGAACCTTCTGGGTTCATTCAGTGGTTAGTCAACAAACCAGATGGTAATCTGAGAATTTGCATGGATCCAAAGGAACTAAATAAAAATATCAAAAGAGAACAGTTTTATCTGCCAATTTGAACTGAAATAATGGGAAGAATAACAGAGTAAAGTGGTTCTCTGAATTGGATATTGGAACTATTTTCTGGCAAATACCTCTTGAAAAGACAAGTTCCAAAATACACTATTTGGATGACAGATTCTTGAGACTTCATTTGGACATATGGTCTGCACTAGAAGTGATCGATAGACTACTACAGTTCAAAGGAATTCTTGTAAAGAGTGTATATTAATGACTGTATATTAATCTGGGAGCTACACCAGAGATACATGACAGAAGACTATGTATTGTACTCAAATATAGGTAAAAGTGGTTTAAAATTGAAGTAAAGGAAATGTGTTCTTTTAAACAGACTGAAATCCCGGGTGAAGTACTTTTCAATGAGGGACAAAGAAAAATGAATAGCAAATTGAGAAATGCCAAGAACATACAATCTAAAAGACCTACAATGCCTGATGTGAAAATTCATCTCAGGAAACCCAGCTAGAACAACAATATATTATTTCCATATAGAGCATTGCAGATATGTATTGCACTTAATCATCAGATACAAATAGACATGTCCCTGGCCCAACAAGCTCACGGTCTTACAGATATTTCTTTTAAATAGGGACAAAGTTTGAATACAAAACAAAAGAAAATGAAGAATGGAAATGATGAAGGGGAATGGGATAATTTTAAAACTCGCATGATGAGTGGTACAATATTTGAATGCAGAATTAACAAACAGTTTCTAGGGATGTAGCACAAAATGTTTTGAAAGCCATCTTAGTGCAACAACATTAAAATAATTGTTCACCTGTAGATTTTATCTCAAGCATATTAAGATCTTTAAAAAATGTATACTCAAATAGAGAAAGAATCTAGGGCTATGTTCTGGATTTTGAACATTTCAATGAATAAAGAGAGTGCTTATATGGATTAAAAGTCTTGGCTGAAGCAGACAAAAACCCCTGATCACAATCTAACAATGCAGGTTAAGTGAAACTTCTTCAAGGATAGAAAGACTGTTGTTGCATTTACAAATGTGTAATTTGAAGCAGGAATGTAGTCCAGACAGCAAGTTTCTGATGGCAGATATACTGTCATGAGCATAATACAGTCTCCAGGCAAATAAACTGAAAATATATGTATATAACAATTTTACTTGTTATAATCAGAGTGACATGTCTTACATAGAATAATGTGGGAAATTATCCACAGTGAGACTATAAAAATCCTATGCAAAGTTATTAAAAAGGTAGAAATAGCAGGAAAAAACACAGAAACCAATTATGCACCACAAAGATAAGGACTTAAGTTAACTGAGGAGTGTTACTAAAAGCAAAAGTGCATAGTACCCTCTACCTTAAGAAAATAAGTTTTGCAACACAGGAAGTATCTGGTGGCATCGAGAAAACTAAATGATGAGTGTGAATGTCATTGTACTGGTCTAGCATAATCATGGATAGAAGGCAATACTGCAAGTATTGAACAATTTTCTGAAGAAAATGATGCCAACAGACAAGAGAACCTGTGACAATAGGGAAAGGTTGGGATTGACCTCTGTATTTAGGGATGCTCTGTGGTACCCAGGAACTGTTTCTTTAATTTACTAAGTGTCAATATTATTCAATACAAGCAGAACTCCTGTCATTTCTAGAATCAAACCAATGTTTCCAAAATGCGGTGTCCCATAAGTGGAACTATAACAACTAATAATGGGCAATTATTTAGTAAAAGAGACTTTAAAGACTTTGCTGATAAGTACAAATTTCATCATTACACTTCAAGTCCAGGACTTATTTTATTTATATAGGAATAAAAACCCTTTCCTATTAATTGAAACTATCAGAGCTGTGTACATACACAGCAAGCCTATGTAACTATCTGACCTTATTACTGCTAAACCTCCTACTTCCTCCTCCATCCTTTCTGTTTGCCACGCTCATTTGTTGCATTGTTTTGCAAAACTTAGGAGCTGGGACCCTATCTTCTTGTGTGTTTGTACCATGCCTAGCACAATGAAGCTTGATCCCTATAAGGCTTTCCAGTACTACTGCAATTCAAATAATAATAATAATAATAATAGAATGACATCCCTAATCAAATGGACTAGCAACTTTATTTATAATAGTGAAAAATCTCTTCAGAAAACCCCAAGACAGCATGGAAGATACAAATCTATCTGAGTTACAGAACAATACCCTCAGAGTGAGGTGAAACACTTGCAAAGTAGTTAAGAAAGACAGTCAGGAGGATGGCTGTTAAAATTGCAGATTCTAAAAGCAGCAATCAATCAAACCTTGTAATATAACAATCTACTATTTGTATCAGAGAAGATACCAAATGAGGGAGAACTTCATCAATAATGATAGCTGCCACTCCTAGGCTATATATAGGTTTTGGGAAAGTTCTGAGAACAAACAAAAAACTTTTTCTAAGCAGTGAGTCAAAAGATTTTGGAAATGGAACCAATCCAAAAAATTACATTACAACCCTAAATCAAGCTCCTGTACCAAAAGACAAGTTAACGGACCAATTACCTGCGAAAATGGTCTCAGAACAAACTAATGCTGTGACTTCTAAAGTTTCAAGAACACAACAAAGAAAAGGAGAACTGACAGCAACTAGTGCTCCAGAGACTATAAATGCATTGTGGTCTTGCTATCAGATATCTTCAGAAAGCTGACAAAAAAAAATCCATAATGCTCAATGTTACTTCATCAAAGTTCATGAAGAAATGTATTTTGGAGTGGAACACTTATTTCATTAGGGAGATGGACTGACTGAATGACTGACGCTTCTAGTTCATCAATCTGAAACCATACCTAAGACTTAGCATTGCCCTGATTGAGGCTGACCACTGGGTTTTTCCAGCCTGAGTGAGACAGGCCTAGCAATCAGAACAGTAAAACTGGGTGGTAGGCAAGTGATCTTCTTGATAAAAAATTAATAAGTTTTGTTATACATAGTAATAAAACACCACATTGGCATACCCCTTTGTCCTAGCAAACTGCCAGTCTCACTTCTATCCCTCACATCCATCTTTTCTCATTATCAAGCCAAATCCTGACATTCTTATTCAGCCCCTGGAAGAATGGGATCCTTAGCACAGAAGGGGAAACCACACAAACTACTGTAGACTGAGTGTATAATATCTCACACCACTTTGACACACAAGTTTGAGAAGGGTGCCTGCTGTGGGGAGCAGCCACCCCCATCCCAACCAACTTTAATGTCTCTGTAAGAGCTGACCCTATGTACATCTCCCCTGTTGCTTCATTCAGATTACTATGATAAAGCTTATCTGACCTTAAATACATTACCAGCTGTGTGTAAATCCAATTCCTTTATACTCTCTTCTGGTGTGTGAGGCAAAGTTTCCTCACTATTACTTTTCCACCTTTATATAAAACAAAAGGTATGTAACCCTTCTGCCAGGTGGAGCCAGCAGCAACCAGGGCCGTGTTTAATATCTAGGGGTTTCTTTCCATCAATACAACACAGAACCGGCTCGAGCCCCCACCCAGTAACCTGTGAAAATTACACACCACCCCTGGGCACCTCTGAGAGGCAATACTTCCCCACTCACAAGCACAGAGTCCGAGTGTAGAAAAGCAACTTTTAATAAAAGGAGGGAAGTAACTCAGAGTTAATTTGGGAAAACACTGCAAACAGGATTCATAAACATAAACCATGAGTAAAAGACCCACTCCCAAGTAGGTTGGGCAGTGCCCTTTTCCCCTCAGGTTCTTAAGTCCAGCAACCCAAAAATCCCTTTCACATGCCCAACCCTTCTCTGCATCCCACTCTCAGTTGCTATCCTTGGTCAGCGCAGACCCAGAGTTCAGAGGTGCATCTGCAGAGTTGGGTGGGGGGTAAAGAGGCATCTTACTCAGTCTGTTGGTCTGCTCACTGCTCTCGTCGCGCCCTTCCACCAGCAACCATGCTGGCCGCTCATCGCACCTCTCCGCCACCACCCTGCTGGTCGCTCATCACACCTCTCTGCCGCCACCCTGCTGGCTGCTCATTGTGCCTCTGCCACCACCCTGCTGGTCACTCATTTGCCAGCTGACTGTCAGTCACTTTCTGCCTCTCTGCTGTGACCGCTGCACATCAGTCTCTCAGTGATTTTCAGCTCTTTTGCGGGCTGGGCAGAAACACTGCCCCATCTAAAGTGATTTCAGCTCTCAGTGATTTTAGCTCTTAGCAGGCAGGGCAGAAACAGTCCTACCACAATGGGTTTCAGCTCTGATTGAGCAATTAAAATAAACAGTGGGGAAGAACAGGTTAAGCCAGTCTAGAGAAAACCCCGGGGGGGGGTGGGGGGAATAGGGTTGTGCAGCCTCCTGACCAGAACACCAGAACTTCTGTCTCCACCCCGCTTACTTTTGCAGGGCTCTGACATTTGATCCCCTCCTTAATGAGGTTCTTTCAACTGACGGTGCCTCCCCTCATTTGGGACAGGTTAAGCACAGTCCTGCTTTCCTGTATTCCTACAATAATTACAACATTGGTTACCATATTTCACTACCCCTGCATTCGGTACTAAGGTCATTTGTACCCAACAGCAGCCAAAGTTGATCCTTTGACACAGCTGTAAATGATGAATATGTAAACAGAGCAGGAGTAAACTGTATTTACATAAACACACACATAGTCTCTTCCCCTCCCAGCTAGCTGTCAGGGAAGCATACATTCAGACCCTGCTTACAGGTACCATCTCCCATTTTGAACTCTCAAGCAAATTAATGTAAGTTTTAAGCGCTCATAATTTTTTACACTATTCTTTTGCTGTAACTGTTCTCATAATGGGTGCTTTGTGTTTCTAATTTTTCTCTTTTGAGGGGGCTGAAGCCTCCATTCCTTCTCCCTGACTCTCACCTCTGAAGTAGGGTGAAATGCACAGTGTTTGAGGGAAATGGAGGTGGGAGATGGTTCTGTGACACAGACTCCTTGGCAATGGGTCCCCTATTCTTTGCAAGCAGCTCTCACCTCAAATGTGACAAACTCACCACACCAAACACATGTCTAACCGGAGAGTTATACATAAAGAGTAACGTGTAAAGTATCTACAGAAATCTCATCACTTGTCAAGACTCTCAATCCCAGGTGAGGGGTTGCTTTCATGAACATTTGGGTCCTGGTTCTTGAGAAACTAGCCAGGTCTGCAACAGACTGAGCTTGGGGGCGGGGGGTGGATCTACTTTACTGGATAAGAACTATTGATAAGTGTAGACCCAGATTTGATGTTATGATTTCGTTTTTTATTGCAACCAATTGTTTCCACCACTCTCTCGTTTCTAATTAAATCTTTATTCTTTCTTAAATAAAGCTTCTTTTGCTTTACTATAAGTGCTCACAAGTGCTGTGTGGTTTACAGGAGCAGTGGTTTAAGGTAAAACCGGTGAACTGGAGTATACTGCATCTTTGGATGAAGAGGGTCTGGAAATTCTGTGAGGAGCCAATGTCAGGGGCTGGATATCACAGGGCAATGATTCAAAAGAACTTGGGGTTTGTGGTTTGTTAACTTGCCTGGTGAAGGAAGGGCTGGCATTAATTAGCCCAGAGAAGAATGCTGGCAGTGCCAGGAGGCAGGAGGCAACAAGGAGACCCACAGTCCTGACTCCTGGGTAACCCAAGAACTGTCACAGGTACACATTTCTGGCTGATAACTGCTGAATATTTTATTATTTAATTTTTCAGTGGCAGGGTGATGGACCTCTGGATCTGTATAATTTCAATGATTCTATCTTGCAGAGTCCTCTGCTCCAAGCATCAGTCAGATGGAATCACACAAACGTGACAAGAGGTGCTCCAAAAGCTGATCATGCTTTTTCCATGATGTTCCAACCTCTGCCAGCCCAAGCATCAAGAGATTAAGTTGGGGGGAAAACTCTGAATCTCAACATATTTCATGGCCATTCTTGGGTCATTCTGTTCTAAACCTATTGTTTTTTGCACTCTGTACATGAGTCACCCTAGCCTTTTATTGTCTACTCACACACATCTAACATTTTTTGAATATTTTAGTTTTCCTCTGTGATCCCCTGCTATTGTCACCATTACATACTTACCCCCCCCCCAATAAATTCCATCTAGAATTGCCCTGACTTGTATAAAATGTGGTCTTTCAAACTCAAAAAACTTCAATTTTCTCCTCTTTCCCCCCGAGTGAAACTTATGTGAATTGTACAATTTCTGAGTTTCTTCCCAGTCTATTCCCTTCTTACCCAGTTCAGCATGCTCATGTACGAGGTATGTCATTATGAAGTTACAGAGGGCTGAATTTTCCTAGCAGTATAGAAGAGAATCGTAAATGAAACTCCCTAAAGCTGTTATGAGAGTTGTGACTGTGTCTCCCCATGAAAAGCATCAATACAGTGAGAATTGGGTTTAAGGTCTATAATCTGAAATGTCTACTGTGAGGCTGCACATAAACATTATACCATTGAGCAAGTGCTAGTACACTTTGCGTCCTACAGATGCTTCCTATACCATGATGGGAGCAACCTTTATATAATTTAAAAAGCCAGTTTCATTCTAAGATCCTATTTTAAGGCATCTACAACTTCCTAGAAAATATACACTATCGCCTGAAATTTCTCTATCTTGATCTCAAGCCAAAGATGCATATTTGTAAATTTGGAAAAAAGCCCATTCAGCTGGTTTTGTGTTATTTCAGCATGGTGGAAAACTGTTGAGGCTTTAAGAGATGTTTAAGATGATTTGTCTGTTTGTGATCAGCCATCTCAAAAATGGCTTTAATTTGTGGAACTTAGCACATATATCATTTTGAATGTGGTGGCGGCAGAAGTGGAGTAGAGAACACATCCACTCTGATTAAACACCTACAACTTATGCAAAGTTAGCTATAAAATATGTTACTACAATACTGCTCAACTTCAATTTTAGATTTTTTATACATGTAAAATATTTATAGAACAAATTTCTACATACAGCTGATTTTTATGCAAAAGCTCTCTGATAAGTGATACATACTTTAGTTTCCAACATTAATATTTATCATGATAGGTTATTGGTATAAAACATCAGTATACCTGCAATTTCTTCTAAAGAATTAGCTCTCATGTCCAGTAGAACTGTACCATTCAGGATACAACTTCTCAACTCAAACAAGCTATGAAGTGACAGAGTGGCAACGTATGGTTTGCTCCATCTCTCTCCACCATCCTCTACATCTTCTTCAAACTTCAACCATCTATGCAAACAAACAGCTTAGTAAGCCTTTTGTATATAGGAAATGAAAAGTGAGTTATTTTCATGCATATTCAATGGACACTATCAAATATTTTGTTTGGTTTTATTTTACTCTCTATTGTTTGCAGGGAACATGAGAACATTCCCTCTCCCCCGCACCCCCAGCAATTTTGTCCCTTACCATTTGTTGAACATTTATTTCATCCTGAGAGTTGAAGGGGAAAGCAGATAAAAAATAACATAACATGTTTTGTTTTGTGCCCTGTCATGGCTAAAACTGCTTTGTGTGTCAGAATCATTGATACTGTATGTCAGAAAAACTCTGGGAATGTGGAGTGGTAAAGAACTGCTACAGAATTAATATAAATCCTAGAAAAAAGTAAACTGAAAAAAACCCAGAAAGTCCATCACGTAGAGCAATACTGACACTCAACAGTACAGATCTCCGCCACTTGAGCTAATGAAGTAACTGGTAGCAATAGTAGGCTGTTATACTCTACATAGCCCAGGCACTAGAGAGGGATGAGACACATGCTTTGTCAGTGGATTCATGACTATTTGCTGGCAGCAGATGAATGCAGAGACTCAGGACTCCTGGGTTCATTTCCAAGTTTTGGAATAGAGCGTGCTCTAGTGGTTATATACTCTACTGCCCATGTCCCCCACCAAACCTGTCTCTGCTCCCCCATTCCTGTATGTCCTGTCCCAGCCCCACTTTGTTCCTATACATCATCCCATCCCTCCCCCCCACCCCCCACACACAGACCAGCTCCTGCTCCCTCTCCCCCTGTTCCTATCCATCCCCATCCCAGGCTCCTACCTTCCACCCTCTTCTCCTATCCAACTCTCCCGGGTCCTGCCCGCCACCACCTCTGGCTCTATCCACCACCCATCGCCTCGGCTCCTGCCCCCCCTCTTTCTTCTGCTATCCATCTCCCCCAGCTCATGCCTCCCTCCTTCTCTGGTCCTTCACAACTGGCTCCTGCTCTCCTCTCCCTCTGCACCTATATGCCCCCCAACCTCCTCCTCTCCCTCTGCTCCTATCCAACTCCTGTCCCACTCCCCACCTCCACTGGCCACCCCATCCCAGATCTTGCAACCCGTTCATCTCCTACCTCCATGCCCTCCCCACACCTCACTCCTCACACACTTCCCCCTCTATATTCCAGTCAAGTCACTCCTTCTTTCTCCTCTATGCTGTCTGGTCACCAGCAAAGCACAGGAAACAGTCTCCCTGCATGCAGTTACAGTATGCTTTGTCACAGTGGCTCACATCAGCCAATAGCAACATTTGCAGAGAAAGTCCTGCTCAGCCCCCTGCACCTTCAGGCTGGACCATGCCAAGTACAGAGGAAATATTCACAGAACTTAACTTCTAAACTTTAACAAGTCTCTACTGAGCATGTGCAAGGTGGGATTTTTCAAAGGCTTAAAACTTGGCCAAATTTGAGTGGATTTCCACATGGACAGTAAAAGTTACATCTCTGACACAAAGACTGCCCCGAGCCAAATTTAAACTACCTTACTCAAAAGAATAGGGATACCAGAGCTTTTCAATGAAATGACTAAGAATTTTTTAACATGGGCATTTAACATAGGCATTTCTAATTTCATTCTTCAGAGCACCTGAACTATTTTAGCTGAAACTTTTCAAACAAAATTCAGCCTGAGGCAGACACCTAGTATGGGAAATTTCAGCCAGAATGGTTAGAGTCTGGGAAAGTTATAAGAAACTGAAAATATGGAAAGTATTAGGCAACACTATCAGCTCTGCCTATAAGGAGGAGGTTTGGACAAGAGACAAGAAACTAGTAAACACTTTAGGGGGAAAAAAAGTCCGAGACTGCTACACTATCTCTCTCCAAAACACTCTGTTAGCCATCTAATGAAAATTTTAATTGCATATCTGCATTTTTTTATATAGAGAGATAAACAGTCAAATTCTCTGCTGGTTTCAGTGTAACTACTTCAGTGGAGTGACACCAGAAGAAAATATGACCCAAACTCTATCCGTACCACATGACATTATTCGATTTTATCATTAATCTTATAAATAAGAGCCCTATTTCCCCACTACCTTACACCTTGTATATAGACATAGACAAGAGTTCAAATTGGGGCGTGGGGAAAGAGGGGGGTCAGAGAGGCAGATCCTTGCTGCACCTCTTCCAAAAGAAGACAGCTCTTTGCAAAACAAATTCTTTCTGAGGACTAACCACCCTAAAATGTTTTAAGAGTTTCCTGTGAAAAAGTTATTATGCAAGGCCTTCCTTTAACCAAACAAAACTGGTTTTTGGTGTCAGGATTCCCTGTGCTATCATTTGACTCCTGACTGAGGTGAGATTAACAAAGCATGCAGTTCTCAAGTGTTTGCATTATTATATTCCACCGCAACACTATAAAGGGAGATCGGTTCTGAAGTTTAATGGAATAAAACCTGAAAACAGAAACAGGCTATTTAAATTCATTTTCAAAATGTCTTCTGTGGGTGAAATTCATCCTTGTGTAGATGGGGCTAATCCAAGGCCTATGTCCTATTTAATTCCCACTTAAACCTGTAATCATTTGAATGCTTCATGAGTCTTGGGCTGATGCTCTGTAGATGGCTGAATTTCACCCACAGAAGTTATTCAGAAAATGAAACTGCCTGTTTGGTGTTTCAGGTGTCACTCAGTTAAGCCTCAGATACAATCTTGGGGGAACCTGAAGTTAATTAGCTACTCCTGCTAGCTAATGCTTTACTCGTAGAAGCACTATATGAAGGCAAGATACTATGTTTTGGAGTAAGTGTACCTGAGTGTTTCCTTCAATGCTCAGTTAAATTGGGGGGACACTTTTTAATTAAATGTCTAATGAGGACAGAGGAAAGGGGCTGAAAAGATCCATTTCTGTTCAAGAGGCCATAAAAATGATAAAATTTGCAATTATAGTTGCAGAGGTAGTGATTTAATCGTAACATGGAAATTTAATGCAAACTATTCTGCTTCATTGCCTATCTTTGATCACCCAACACTTTCTTGTGAATGCCCTAGGCAATGTTAATCTTCATATTATATCAGCCATGAGGTGGTGGTTTTCTACTGATTTTTTCTGCACCTAAGGATCACTATACTATTTTCTAAGACACAACCCACAGGCATCTATAGTATTCCAGGCTTTTGGTCTTCTGAGACACCTTTTTAAAATTCAGTGCCAAACTCCCTTAAGGCCTGCATAGGACATGAAACAAAAACAGCATACACACAGAACATGATGTGAATTGAGTACACTTTCGGTATGTTTCTCCTGAGTATGCCCTGGGCTGTTCAGCTCTCTACATTTTCTGATCAAGGAATGGGTAGATGGATAGTATTTGGTGTTCTCTATAATGAACATTGACTTGATAAAGCAGGCTTGGTGACATAGCACCAAACACCCCACACACTAAAATACCAATATTAACTATTGTTTGTCATTATAAATTTGATGGATTCTATGACTTTACAATTAGCAATTGGTCTCACGTGATTATATCAAGGTACAGTTGACACTCTATTTCACAACAGAATATTGTGTTAAGATTTCATTTTCAACTTGCAATTATTGCTTTTCTAGATTAGTCCAAAGCAATGGTTTTCATACAGGTGTACTTTTTCCACACAAAATTACACCAACTGAATCAAACACTGTCAGAAAAAATCATATGATGTGGTAAAACTTAATGTGAAAACTATAATATTCCACATTCCGTGGGACTGGCCAAACTCTTCATAATATATTTGAGATCAGATTTAGCATTCTATACTACGTGTTCAATCACATTCTGCCTGGTGTCTTTTGCTTTCAGAGTATCTCATGAAAACTAGTTTGAACTTTGTGTCTTTTATAACTAGTCTGCATTTTAGGAAGACCTGCATCTTTGCGTTGGCCCTTCTCATTATAATGACATAAAATATTTCAGATTATATCTCATATCTCTTAGAATCTTCTTTTGTAAATGAGTATCTCTCTATAATGATGTATCCAAAAATAAACTCAATAGCTTAGGCACAGTTACACCAGAACTATATAAGAAGAGACTTTTACCTCCCTACTCTATGAAGTGGTGCCTCTGTGTTTACAGCCCAAAACCGCACTGACCTTATTTGCTGCCCAGATACTCATTCTAACCTGTTGTCCAGGGCACTTTTAACATTACTGCTTTCCAGGAGTCTTCCTCCTCTTGAATATTTGCATTTTGTGTGGTTTATTTCTGATGTGTTAGTTTGCATTTTAAAAAACTGAGGCTCAGTTTATTTTCCATCCATGTTTCTAATCAGCTTGGGTCCGTTTGCATTATTACTTTGTCTTCATTCTTGGGTGTTCCCAACTCCTCCTAACATAGTAGTGTCTGCGTGTAAACATGATTTTTAATCCCTTTTCTGGATCAACATATTAAATAAGAATGGCCCTAACGCAGAGCCTTGAGATGCCTTAATAGACACTGTGTCATTATCCTATGTATATGGTCTTTCAGCAGTTTTCCATATATGTCAGTGATCGTATCCAAGTCAATCTGAATTCATTCGAACAGTAAGATTCCCACCTGTCTGCTTTTAGTACTAAAAATATTTGTATGAAAACATGATCTTTATTTCTTAAGATTTCATCTTGCACTACTAGTTAATGGTTCTGAGGCATGCTACAGTCGCACAACACTGCTGATGCCATGCTCTGAGTGGAGTGTTCCTGAACTGGTTTTCTTCTCTATATTTTGAGTTGGATACACTACCTCATGTGATGCTTGTTAACCACATCAGGAGATTATTACTTAAAACAAGGAATAAGCATCAGTAACAGAAACTCTAAAAGGAACAAAGACCTAATCTTTATGCAAATGTATTTGGTGAGCTTTAAAAAAAAAAAGGAAAAGGAATAATAGCCCAGAGTTGTGTCTTTATCAAACCCCTGACTTTATCATCAAACTTCAGGAACATAAAAGGTTTAGAAATCCTAACTGCGGCCTGGATCCAAGTTTTCCCATTCTTTTATAGTGGGCTGAATAAAAACAGAAATACAAATTTTGGAGCGTTCAAAATCCACGCTCAGTTTTTGCAGCTTGACACTTTCTTTAGCCATGGGAGATGGGTGGGGAAGAAATGTATGACCTCTCCTACAGGCAGGATTGGCTAATAAAATAAAATAAAATAAAATACTTCAACTGTTTCTCCAATGGTGACATTCTGTTATAGAACCAAAGTGCTAACTGGACTGTCCAATTTAAAAACAAAACCAGTCACTGTTTTTTAAATGTATCAGGTATTTTGTACATAGTATAACATGAAATAGAGCATATGAACACTTTGTAGTATTCTTTGCCATAACTTTTCAGTGCAAAATATCAGGCTTATGGGGCCCAGTAATATCTATTTCAGAGCCTGCTGTATCTCCCCAAGTATTTATTCACTTGCAACCTGCTTGACTAGCACAGGTATCATAATCCTACAAATTGTACCTGTTTTGACATGAACTTTTGCCAATGTTAATTTGAAAATGAACCAAAATAAATAAACTGCTCAGAGACAAACCAGAAGTGGCAAAGGGAGACAAGTTGTGTGACCTTATGTCTTTGGAAGGAAGTGTAGACCATTTGGAAAAAGTGGGTTTTTATTTTGCCCTATCAGTGATTGTCAGTTGGCATTCATGTCATAACCAATGCACCTGTTAGCTACCTATCTCTCAAAACTATGGATGGGAAAACTGATTTGAATATAAAAACAGAGATCATAATTTTCATCAAAAATTAAGCTTAACCTCTCCTGAAGATCTAAAAATTTTGGTTAACTTCTTACCGCACTGGTTTACTATATTCTGGTCAGTTCCAGGAGCAGAAGTGCTTTCATGAGACAGGACGTTCTCCTGAGATTTCAACTACAAATAGGCAGACTAAAGAGATCTGAATAAGACTCAGATAAGCACTCAAATTTGGGGTGACCTTTTGAGGTTCAACCATGGGAAATCTAAACCACTGTCCCACTCAGCAATGCAAAAAGCTGGTTCGATAGACTTGAACTTCAATAGCATTTATCAATCAAGTACATACAATCCTGACAGAGCAACATGCTGTTGCATACTGTGTATGTATTATAAGTCTAACTACTATCTCCAGATTTGTTTCTTTATAATGTGTGTGTAACACTGACAGACCCCGGTCGTCAGCAGGCAGGATTGAACCTGGGACCTTTGAAACTTAGTGCATGAGCCTCTACTGCATGAGCTAAAAGCCACATGCTCCTTAGCTAACGCTGTAGCAGACTCATTAATCTCTAAGTGGTCTTGGTGCCACTAGAAGGGATAAAACACCACATCTAGGAGGTGTGTGGGTTACATGCTTCCCCTAGCTGAGGAAACATGTCCTGAGCTTCAGAGACTTCCCAGTTGATATCCTGGACGAGCCCCCACTTATAATGCCGACAGACCCCGGTGGGCGGGATCAAACCTGGGACCTCTGGAGCTAAACGCATGAGCCTCTACTGCATGAGCTAAAAACCGTATAACTATTAGCTAAGGCTACAGCAGACTCATTAATCTCTAAGTGGTCTTGGTGCTACCAGAGGGGACAGAACACCACATCCAGGAGGTGTGTGGGTTACAAGTGCACTAAGTACTTTTATAGGACATATAAATCAAGCATTCTGTACACAATAGTACAGCCAGGTCATCTGTGCAAATTATTCTATTAGTAACATTGAATGTCATTTACCAAAAGGACACATTTCTTCCTCCTTATCATCATTAAAGGGGCAAAATGGATCACTTTAGGGCTGACATAGGAGATTCCTGCTTTCACGAAATGTTGACAAATGTTCTGATTACTTTATGACGTTTTAATTCCTGTATATGTTTGATTTCTAAATAATAGTGCATAATTATTGTTGCCATGTGGCCTGTTGCAAAAAAGAAATAATCCAATTATTTATGTTTAATAATATAGTTAAATGGTTAGTATACCAAACCATTATTAACCATAAAAAATGTTCTGAATGAATAATATTGATTTGATGGCCTCATTAGGATTGGAATCTGCCTTTGAGACAACACAACTGAGCCTCCGCCACTTTAAATCCTCCACAGCAGCTTGCTAAATCCTTTCTCTCTGTTTAGATAAATCTGTTCTTCCCAGAGATATTGAGCTTCAGCCAAATCTTACCCACACTCCTCTTCAATAGCTACTACCATTTTGACTAACTGAGCAGCAAATGTCTCAATGAATCTTACACAGCTTGCACACAACATTTATAAAAGGTTCCAGAATAATGATTGTGCATGCAAGCTCCATCAAATGGAATTGTAGAAGGGTCCAGACATATTGCACCAGAGATTCACCACACCTCTTCTTGGTAAAATGTATATGTAACTATTTGGTGCCTTGTTCTGTGCTCATTAAGGTCAATAGTGAAACTGTCATGGAGTTTGATGGGAGCTGGACTGGGCTCTTGGTGTTCCTTTTCTGGCAATTGATTACTGTGACAAAGTGGGAATGTTCATAATGTTTTCACTGAATACTGTGTGTGTGCCTCAGTTTCCCCTATGCATTTCTTAAGTATCTAGGTGGTGGGATAAGGGTGTGTGATTGTTGCAGAGCCCGAGAGGGCCAGTGTGATGGTGTCTGCACAGAGAATGGCCAACCCCCACCTACAAGCTCTGTTTTGGGCTGTGTTCCCGTCGTTTAACAAACCTTCTGTTTTACTGGCTGGCTGAGAGCCATGGTGAATCGCAGGAAGTGGGGGGTGCAGGGCCCTGACTCCCCCACACTCTGTGACAATTACACAATAACTCTGTTAGCTGGTCTGTAAAGTACCTAGCACGCTGATGGTACTATGCAAACAATAAATACACAGTCAGTCATGTTTATAAAAGAAGATATTCTAAAATGATTACATTTAACACCAGAGTCAAAAATCCATCAGAAACACTGGACATTCTTATGCCATTCCTTTGTGGCAATATTACGAAGGGAAATACACACACACACACACACACACACACCTCTACAGCCACAGAAGTCCCTAATCACAGTGGAACCAATGGAATTTTGCTTTTGCAAGGGTGAGGAACCAGCACCTCCCTGTGGCTCCTCACATCATTCGTACCCTATGCCCTTTGCATGCCATGGAGCTGTGTTCTTTGAAGCTTAGCTATGCCCAGTACTCAGGGGGGTGAGGGTGAGCTGAGGAGGGAATAGAGGGGTTGGAGAATTTGCCGCTATGCAAATCCACTAGTCATTCCCTATGAGCAGGGAGAGAGCAGGAGCTTCAACAGCTACCACAAGCACTGCAGATACAGCAAGAGGCTAAGAGGCGTTCCCTGACTTGAAGGGAAGGATTCCTCCTCTTCCTGACTCCTACCAGGCAATGAGTCCTCGTGGACAGAGCACTGGACTGGGACTTGGCAGAACCGGATTCTATTCCTGGCTCTGCCACTGACCTGTTGGGTGACTGTAGGCAAGTCACTTCCTCCCTGATTCCCAATCTGTAAAATGCGGGTGACAATACTGACTTCCTTTGCAAAGCACTTTGAGATCTGCTGATGAAAAGTGCTCTATATATTAATGTTACTACTACAACTACGGTTGTCTCCAGAACAAAGCCTACTTACTGGAACTGAATGCTGGATCAAGGATTTACTCTAAAAGCCTATTGTTCCAGGATTAGTGATGTATTCAGTAATATGTAATACCTACTCCACTTCATTACACTTATTAGTTTACTAGTGTGTATGTACAATACAAAATGTGCTTTCTTATCTACTTTGAGGAGGAAGGAGGACAATTAAAACAGACATATGATAGACCAAGTTAAATGGATGTTTCTTTTATTTCAGCTATTTATTTGGAATTCTGTCTTGATTATAAGCTTATGTTACATAAAAATCAGAATAATTTCTAAGAAACATACTTCTGTAATGCTTCCCAGAAGACATTCTTATTTCACTTCCCTGCTGAAAAATTCTGTAACTATGAACAGAATTGTTTTTTTTTCTTCAAGATATAAACCATCTTTAATTAGTATGAGTAAAATGAAGATCATTCCCCAGGCCTTTTGAAAAAAAGAGAAAATATATTTTCTTTCTTTGACTGTGAATATGAATATTTTAGGACTCACAGAACATCAATTTTGTGGTGTAATCTACTCGAGTCCATTGAAAAAAGCATATGCACAGATTGTGGATGCCCCCTGCATGGACACACAATGGAGGAGATGGGCATAAGGAACCTGTCTTTCTGTGCCCCACTGAGCTTACACAATTGCAGTGAGGTCACAGGGACTATTGACCGCTCTTGGCCCCTGGGAACAACACCATCTGGGTATTCCCCCCACAGATAGACTCCTCAGTTGGTCAATTCAGCCAAATCTACAGCCTCTTTGATCCACCAGGGCCATATTGAAGCCACAGATCTGCCCTGATATCTCTGGGCACTCTGGCACCTTCCATGAACACTAAACAAATTAGTGGCAGTTGTCTAAAGGAAGAGGGTGCAGAGATTCCAAGGAGAAAAATGGTAAGCCCCCAAATCCAGATTTGTTGGAAATGTAATGCCCCACTGAAACCAGGTATATAGTAAGTGACTCCCACACTTAGAGAAGCCTGAGGAAGAAAAACAAGCAGTTATGTAATTGATATTCAATGTTAATGTCTTTCAGCAGAGAAACAATCTGGGCAGGCATTCTTTCCACATTTTAATTCTGCAGAAGTGAAATGATCTAACATTGAATATTCAAAGTCTCCAGAGCATCTGCTCATTAAAGATTGGACTCTGTGAATATTTGAGTTTATCTTAAGTTTAATTTGGCTATGGTAATGTTATTCCCTCTTTCCTGTGATCTTTTAATAAAGAGGCCAATTCATGGATTTCTCAAGGATACGTTCCCGGTTGTGTAAGTTTAAAAATACATGTAAAGATGATGGCCTAAAATATGAATAAAAGGGTCTACTTAACTACTATAAGTAATAGATATTTTTTGTTTAGATTTGTGATTTTTAATGTACAAATTTAACTCAGTTCACAAATAGATATTTGTTTTGTTTGTCAGTTCTTTCATTCAATTTTCATTCTGACCTATATATGTTAAATCCAAATGAAAACATCTGGGTCTTTTAAGGAAAGACAGATACTGTGGCAATACTAGTTATACAAGGATTTAAATTTTGTTTGTTTTTTTGTTTTTTTGTTTAAGCTTTGTATCCAAAATCTGTTCCTGGGCCTGCTACAACTTTGAAATGTCTCACCACACTTCCAGTGACCATCAGTTACTGACAAAAATACTTACCTTGCTGTCTCTCTCCATTCAGCGTCCTCTCCTTCACGGCAGCAAATCTCATCAAGTTCAGTAAAGAGGTCATGAGGAATGTGTTCCTCATCATCATCCTCTGTTCCAAGAATAAACTGTACCCTTTGTGATGGGGTGTCTGGGGAGGAAACACAAATATCATCAAAAAACAGCCAACAGAGACTGTGATTGGACCGAATTACTAACGTGCATTTTTTCAGCAAGGATTAAATGCAAAATGATTTTACATTAGTGGGAACCGTCATTTGTATGCCTTCAGTAAGCAAATGACTGAAATTTCATGCGATTATTCAGCTGTCTGTTATCCAGATAATTAACCTTCACAAACAAGTATTGTAATACATAAAATAATCACACATCTTGTCAGTTCAGCCATGCTTTAACTCATGCTCTATGAACTGTAGAGCACACAGCACTTTACTATTAAGACCTGTTTATTCAGTCTAAATTACCTAAATTAAATAAATATATCCAAAACAGACAAACACATTTTTCACAATGTGAAGTATACAGATACTTACAAATGTGGTTTAATGATGTCTCACCCAGCCTAACAGGGTAAAATAAAGCACAGGTACCGCTAAGTGTCAGACAAGCTAACTACTGTGGCCTGATTTTTAATGTACAAATTTAACTCAGTTCACAAATTTGGGGTACTACATTTGCATTCATTTTTTCCATTAAACTTATATTGATAGGTCCCAAAAGAAAATACCCTCCGTGAATTTCAAATCTCTCATTATTCACTGACATAAATTGTCCTTCTGGACATGCCTAAATAGTTAGAAACAATATATATAGAGAGAGAGACAGACAGACAGGCTGGCTAGAATAGTAAGAATAATTGGTGCCATTCCAACAGTTCTTTTTCCTATCTATTCTTGACTTCCCCATTTCTTATCCTCTCTTCCTGCTCTCCTCCCTTTACACGATCTTGTCCCTTCTTTCTTTTCCCCTCTGATCCTCTCCTCACTGCCCAATCAGCAGCTACATTGTCTCAGAGACAGACTGCTCTTCACTTATGACTAGTGCTTTGAAATATGAGAGAAAACTCAGGCAGTCATAGTGCACTTGACTTAAGTCATAGTGCACTTGTTTGCATATTACAGTTGTATTGGTTCAAATGCTGTAACAATCTTAAAACCTATTTTTAATAAAATCCAAATCTCAAATCATACAACTGTGGATGACATCCAATATCTCCAGAAATGTATAGTTACTGTTTTTGCCAACGTACTTCACAGCTGAAAGAACAACCAAGAATCCTTTGAATGTGCCTGTAGGAGCCATGCTGCTAGTCAACTGAGAAATGGAGTAGCAGACATGCTGCTGCATAGGTGCTGGAACTAGGGATGCTGGGGTTGCTGCCACACCCCCTGGCTTGAAGTGGTTTCCATTATATGCAGGGTTTGCAGTGGGGTTCAATGGCTCTCAGCACCCCCACTATACAAATTGTTCCAGCACCCCTGCCTTGCTGTGCCTGGGGTACAGTCTGACTGAAATGTTACTTTACCACTTTATTCTGGGGTTAAGCAACACTAGCTCTCCCAGTCTGCTCTCACATCCTGTGTAAGTTTAGTCTTTCTGATAAGGTGGCACTTAACCTAAGAGCACAGAGAGCAAAGTGCTGATCAGAGGTGCTGAAGGAGTCTAGTGGTGTGGTAGGCTGAATTCAGCTATAGAGATACCCACTTCTGTGGCACCAATGCCAAAGCTACCAAACAGAGTAGCAACACTTGTGACATTTTTCACCAGTGAGAACGTGTCGCCATTTCCTAAGGGTATAAATTCCCCAAGCAGAGTGAGCAGGTGCGGGGGTGGGGGGGCAGGAGCTGGTGGAAGCCTTCACAAGCTGGTGGAAGCTGTTGAGGGAGCAAGGGGCAGCTCAGGAAAGTCAGGGTGAAAGATAGGGAGAGTCTGGGAGAGCCAGGGCCTGGGAGACCCTAGGCGGGGAGGGGATGGGTAAACTGAAGGGTGCAAAATTGTTTTTTGTGGGGTCTTTCAAGATCTGGAGCAACCTCCTCCATTCTGCTCCTGCTCCTCATTATCTTCTTCTCTTTCTTCTTTCAGCCCATGCCTTCCTATTCTGCATCACTGGCCATCCTCTGACCCTGCCCTACATGTCCCTGATCTTGTGCCCATCTTTCCAGTCCCAGTCTCTGTCCCCACCTTACACTCCCATTCTCCATCACACCTTTTGTGTGCCTCCTCATCTCCCTTGCTGGTAGGCCACTGGAGCAGCCTCCTCTTAATTGTTCCGTGTGGGCTACCCTCAGGTGGAAGAGAGAGAGAGCAGAAGAGGAGAGGCAGGTTGGCTGCCCCCAATTCTTCTGCCTAACAACCCGCAGGAGCCAGGAAGGTAAACTGTGGGGGAATCCTTGCAACCCTGCTGGATGCAAGTCATATGACAGTTGACAACCCTAAGTCTCTCCCTTCCTCTCTTTGAGAAAGGCTCTCTCCAGAATTGGGAACCCTGTGAGTCCTATTGGGAGGAGAGGGCATGCCCACTGTTATGTTCTGATGCATCCCAGAACAGGAATCTCAAATCATAAGGAAATCAAAGCATAACATGCAAGTAGGTGGTCAATCAAAACATGTAATTACCACAAACCTGTTAAGTCAGCAACAGTCTGAACAAAAATCATAACAGTCCAAATGGCAGGTATGTAACAGCAGGCCCTGGATAACTGCACACACCCAGTGCTATGTGTATACACACAGAGGCATGCAAACTACAACACTGAGTTTAGGAAGCAGGAAACCAACGTGAAGAGGGAGCAGGAAGCAATAAGCAGGAAGGCAACACACAAGTCATTACAACTCCATTGAGTGTGGGTTGATGGGAAGCTGGGCCAGGGGAAGGGGGAACTCCACTAATACATCATTTTCTAACCAGTCCCACAGAGACTCCCTAGAGAAGATAATATAGTCCAGTGGTTCTCAAACTCATTTGATCGCGCCCCGCTTCTTTGTGTCTGTAGTAGTTTACGCCTCTTCCCCTCCCCACTCTGGATGCCCGGTCAGCAGCTGCTGCTTTTCTGTCAGCCAGCTCTGAAGGCAGAGTGGAGAATGGTGGCTGCTGGTCGGATGCCCAGCTCTGAAGGCAGCGCCATCACCAGCAGCAGTGCAGAAGTAAGGGTGGCAGTGGCGCTGTCTTCAGAGCTGGGCGCCCGATCAGCAGCCGTTACTCTATGGTCATCCAGCTGTGAATGTGCGCAGTACTTTTTTTCCCCCCTAAAGCTTCTCACCCCTCCCCCCCCACACAGAATACATTCCAAACCCCCGGCACCCCAGTTTGAGAAGCTCTGATATGGTCCCAACCTTTAAGCCAACGGAGCTGCACTGTGAGGGAGCAAAAGAGTGGGGGGAAATGTGCATGAGGAGCCTGACCTATTTCTAATCCCTGGGAATCCAGGGGCTTTGTCGGCTGGGTCTGAATGCTGTCTGGGGAAGGGGAGATGATGTGCGG
The DNA here is from genome assembly GCF_002925995.2 of Terrapene triunguis. Lineage (NCBI taxonomy): Eukaryota > Metazoa > Chordata > Testudines > Emydidae > Terrapene > Terrapene triunguis. Next base: position 31,475,127 of record NW_020664413.1, on the reverse strand, counting down.
GGAACTCTGTGAGGTACTCTTTGCAGTTTTCCTCTCTTCTAACCCCTGCCACTTGGCTAACTCTTTTCCTTTGCATGTGGAAAACTGTTGCTGCATGTGGTAAACTCCCTTCACTACTGTAACCATGAATATAAAGAAGGCAGAATTTATTTTCTGTAAATTGTCATATATTGTACTGCACATTTGTGTTGTAGTGTACTGTCCTGAACAGCAAATGAAATGAAGCATTAAAAATAGCTCACTTCTGTGAAATCCATATAGACAAAGTGTGATTAAAATCCTCCATAGGACTTATGTTTAGCACATGGTAGAATCCAAAAATTGCTGCCAAATGTACTTCTGAGTTATTTGCAGCTCTGTGTTTTGGTTAGCAGAAATTGTCAGCTGCATTATTCAGCAAATGCATTGTGTTATACCTGTATTTATTTGTGACCATTTTCACTTTTACTAAACACAGCTTTAGGGAGTCAGGAAAGTCCAGAAGAGGCACTCAAAGTTTGTGCCAGTGGGTGTGCTACTGACATCACAGGACCCAGTGAGCAATCCCTACTTTGCAGGTAAATATTAAACTCTAAAATTAATCCACAAAATTGTAATGGTACTTGCCTCTTCCTTGACACAGGAACGCAGAATTTGGTTTTGGTTTATGTTTGAGTTCACTAGTACAGTACATAAAAATGTACAGTTCACCAGCTTTGACCTTCTCTGGCATTTATAGGTATTGGGATGCCATGGACCACAGTTTAGAAAGTGACAAATCCACTTTTAACCTATGGGCTACACTACTACAGCCTAGTGCAAGCAAAAAACTGAGTTCAATGGCTAACACATACTACTGGAGAATAAAAGTAAATATAACAGGGAGGCTTAAATCTTCCAGTGCAAGTATTTGTTTGAGACAAAAGATAAGTGTGTGTTTTTATGTAACTAGAGTGAGAGAACATGGAAAGCAAGCTGCTTTCAAGAGAGATGGTCTGTGGGAGAATCCCAGAACATCCAGTGCCAAGAACATCCAGTTCTCTTGATGAAACCAGCAGTAGAACTGACTTACACAACAGTTATGTTAAGTGATAATGAACAGTATTGTACCATAGAGCTCCGGCTTTCTGATAGTATTATATATATAGAAATACATGTATTCAACATAGGAAGGAAATCAGCAGATCAGAGCAATACCTTACAGTGTGGTTATTATAAAAGAGGTTGTGAAAATGGAACCTTACTGCTGTATTTGTTTTGCTACTACTGTGACTTCTGAGTCACGCATGACTATTTTACTGACAGCAGTGAAGAACCTATACAGATGAGGCAGAACAAACTGTGTTTTGTCTTCCTCATTAATACATCAGCAAAACTACTTGTTATGTTCTGACTCTTCATACTTTATTGTTGGTGATGATTTATAATAACATCCCAAGCATGAAGAGCAGTTTGATTTTCAGACACAAAGCTGAGCTGGAAGTTAGAAAATTCATGTGGTTTGACTTGATGTGATTTTAGGTAGAAGACAAAATTGAAACAGATATTTTACCCAAATATCTTCAAATAGGAAAAGAATTGAAAGAGAGAAAATGAGAGATAACTAGAGACCATAACAGTATAAAAGAGCAAAACAACAAATGAAACCTGTCAGCCCTACTCACACAACTGACTTAACATTACTAACGTGAGTAAGAATTTGACTCTCATTAAAAGCAGCAACAATCTACAAATGCCAATGTATTTATGACACTTAAGGGGGAAAAAACAAATAATACATGATTCAAAAACAGCATGAAAATAAATTTCATTTCCATGTGGTCAAATTGTGGTAACACAATCCTTAGTGCAAAGTGTGACTCCTGTGAGACAGGAAACTGTAAATTTCTTCTAGGCTGGGAAAACAGATTTAATTTTAAATTTGATCAGTTTCACCTCTCATTTAAGTAAGCACAGTCAGAATTTCAAAAAACTCTGTTTTGCTGTGTATTTTATTATTTTGGAAAAGTAAATTAAAAAAAAACACGAGTTAGAAAAATGAGCAAGAATAATGGGGCCAATTTTTAAAATTATTATCACTGCCACAGGTGTGCATGCGCTTAATACACAAACATGAAAAGACATGGAGTAAGGTACACAGAGCAGTGTAAAGTGATCTTAGCTACCCAAAAGAGGCTTCTGAAGGTTGTCCCAAGCAGCTGGCTCACCCCCAAGGAGAGAGTGAACACCAGCTAGAACCAGGGAGGGGGATTCTGGGATGGGAAGGCCATGTGATGATATGAACCAGAGTACAATGAACAATACTAGTCCCTGACCAATGGGCCATTCCAGTCAGCACAAGTTAAAGCAGCCCTGTAGCTACTCTACTGCGTGCTGGCCCCCAGCTGCTCCCAGGATCCAGGAGGGGAACAAAGGCTTAGAACCAATGTTTGCCTCCCACCTCTTTAGCTGTGCTGAGCATGATCCAGAAGAGTCTAACTGCGCAGTGAAGGTACAAAAAAAGGTGTAAATTAAGTCCACATGTGTAAGTAACTTTCAAAGATGTAAATCCAAGTTGGGACTCAGTGGTGCAGAATGGAAAACTGCAGATTGAAGATGCAGACACTTCTATGGACCTAGCGTTCACTACTATGAATGGCCCCATTATGAAATTGCTACTGGGCCCTAAAACAGGAACCAGTTACAGACACCATGGGTGGACAAGTCAAAAGGATATGATTGATAGGCCTGGACCGCTGCATAACCCAGCTTGCAGAGGCCAACAGGGAAGTTGCTCACTGACACAGCGCTCATGGCAAGCAGGCAGCTAAATACACTGGACTGTATTGTGACCATCCCTTGCAATGGCAAATAGGGAAATGGAGTCTCGTAAGGGGCTTCCTCTTGCATGCACCACAGAAGAGCCACTCACAGTAACAGTTCCTGTGAATAAAGACTGCTCCATCCTCACTTCAGAGAGCAAATTGCTTGAACGGACGTGGGAGGGGGCAGGGTCATGACCTTTCACCCTTCGCATTAGCTCATAGATCAGGGATGATTCACTGGTGGAAGCAATCTGAAAGCCCACAATTTCTCCCAGGGTCCCTCCTGAGGCAGCACGACTGCCCTGCCTGCTAGGCAGGGCTGTGTGTGCTAACTGCCTAACCCAGCCCAGAAATCAAGGCAGAAAGCAGGGGAAAGCACAGTGGACCCTTCTGGCCTTGGAATCTTTATCTTTCCTGCTAATATTTCTCACTGGGGATCAGCTACTGAAAATATTCAGCTGTGCCCCTTGGTCACTCTCACTTCTATCCCTTGTTGTCTTTCCCCCATATTAACAGAGGGAACTTTCTTTTTGCAAAATCACTTTTCTGTTTGCATTACCTTCTGGAAGCTTTTCTGGGGGCTCTTAAAACTGGAGAGGTGCATTACCTTCTGGGGGCTCTTAAAACTGGAGAGGTGTATTAAACTTAGAATAAGCCAAACCAAACCAAACCCAGCTTGCACAAAGCCCACTATTTTAACGCCTTTCAGGAGCACATCACACTCTACTGGGACCACCTCCTGCTCATGACAACTGTGTCCCCTGTGATCTCTTCAGCAGAGCTCCAATCCTTAAAGGGACAGGGGCATAGAAAAATAACCCTGTTGTTCCACCCAGTTCCGAAACAAAAAATTCATATTCAAATCCTTTCACGAATACATTTTTACTTGTGAATGCTACATGTAAGAGATCCATTGTATTGGCCGCAGATAAAGAGGGACATTGAACATTATGGGTTAGTCTTCACAGCAGTGTTAGCTCAAGGTACAACTTGAGTGTTGCTCCTAACCCAACACCCATTCACACACAGAAATCTCTAGCTCGAGGTAAATGGTGCTTTAACCTTGACCTAGTTGGCCTGTTGGGTGGTCTGGATTGAAGTTCAAGTGCTGCTGATGCTTGAACTAGTAATGCAGTGGGGACCAGCACAGGCTGGTAATACAATCACTCTGTTCAGCTTGAGTGTTGTTTTGCAGTGTGATCACTCTCAACCCAGCAAAGTTAATTAAAGAGCAGGGTTGGCAATAAAGGGGCAAGGGGGAGAAATTGTATCAGGGTCCCCAAAAATGTCTGTGCAAATAAAAAGCAACAGAGGGTCCTGTGGCACCTTTAAGACTAACAGAAGTATTGGGAGCATAAGCTTTCATGGGTAAGAACCTCACTTCTTCAGATGCAAGTCTGAAGTGAGGTTCTTACCCACGAAAGCTTATGCTCCCAATACTTCTGTTAGTCTTAAAGGTGCCACAGGACCCTCTGTTGCTTTTTACAGATTCAGACTAACACGGCTACCCCTCTGATACTTGTGCAAATAAAGTACTGAGATCTCCATTAAAAAAAATGACTGCAAGCAAAGATATGATGTTTTGTATAGTCTGAAATCTTGTACCTAGTCACAAACTTTTCCTAACCAGGTGGAACTGACAAATACGCCACACATTATTACCTTTTTACAACAGATTATTTCATAAATATGTTTTTGTGAAAGCTTCTGTCTTAGAAGCCTGTTTATTCATGGATTCATAGATTCTAGGACTGGAAGGGACCTCGAGAGGTCATCGAGTCCAGTCCCCTGCCCACATGGCAGGACCAAATACTGTCTAAACCATCCCTGATTGAACCCCACTGCAGTGAAACTCTGCGTATACTGGGGATGAAATAGGAGGGGGTGGGGTCCTAGCAAACATGATGTACTTGGGCCCCAAATTTCTTTCCACAGGCCTGCTCAAGAGAAGTAAAGTCCAGTGGAGACAACTCAAGCTAACACTGCAGCGAAGACAAGCCCTAAGAGACTAGAGTCTGTACATGTAACAAGCAAAAGAAATATCACCAACCTACCAGAACTTCACTTAGGGTATGTCTACACTACGAGAGTAGTTTGATTTTAGTTAAATCGAATATGTGCAATCGATATTAGAAAGTCGAACGTGTGTGTCTACACTAAGGACAGTAATTCGACTTTGTCAGTCCACACTACCAGGGAAAGCGTCGACATTGGAAGCAGTGCACTGTGGGCAGCTATCCCACAGTTCCCGCAGTCCCCGCTGCCCATTGGAATTCTGGGTCGAGCCCCCAATGCCTTCTGGGTAAAAAAATGTGGCGAGGGTGCTTTTGGGTAACTGTCGGATAACTGTCGTCATCCGTCAGTCACTACCGCCCTGCCTCCCTCCCTGAAAGCGCCGGCGGGAAATCAGTTCGCGCACTTTTTGATCAGTGACAGCGCGGACGCCACAGCACTGCGATCATGGATCCCGCTGCGACCATCGCTGCAGTTGTGGCCGTTCTCAACACCTCGCAGCTTATCATACACCTTTCCCTGAGGCAGATGCAGAGAAATCAGGCGAGGAGGCTACGGCACCGCCGTGAGGGCCTGAAGTCGGAGAGTAGCACAGAGCTGTCAGAAACCACGAGCCCCAGCGCCCAGGACATCACGGTGGCAATGGGGCATGTGGATTTTGTTGAACGGCGATTCTGGGCCCGGGAAACAAGCACGGACTGGTGGGACCGCATAGTGCTTCAGGTCTGGGACGAATCCCAGTGGCTGCGAAACTTTCGCATGCGGAAGGGGACTTTCCTGGAACTTTGTGACTTGCTGTCCCCTGCCCTGAAGCGCAAGGACACCCGCATGCGAGCAGCCCTGACTGTCCAGAAGCGAGTGGCCATAGCCCTCTGGAAGCTTGCAACGCCGGACAGCTACCGGTCAGTCGCGAACCACTTTGGCGTGGGCAAATTTACCGTGGGGGTTGTTGTCATGCAAGTAGCCAAGGCAATCGTCAAGGTACTGCTGTCAAAGGTAGTGACCCTGGGAAACGCGCAGGCCATCATAGATGGCTTCGCTGCGATGGGATTCCCAAACTGCGGTGGGGCTATAGATGGGACTCACATCCCTATCCTGGGACCGGGCCACCAGGCCAGCCAGTACATCAATAGAAAGGGCTACTTTTCAATGGTGCTGCAAGCACTGGTGGACCATCGGGGACGGTTTACAAACATCTAAGTCGGATGGCCGGGCAAGGTTCATGACGCTCGCGTGTTCAGGAACTCTGGTCTGTTTAGACGGCTGCAGGAAGGTATTTACTTCCCGGACCACAAGATAACTGTTGGGGATGTGGAGATGCCTACAGTGATCCTCGGGGACCCAGCCTACCCGCTAATGCCCTGGCTCATGAAGCCCTATACTGGCGCCCTGGACACTGAAAAAGAACTCTTCAACTACCGGCTGAGCAAGTGCAGAATGGTGGTGGAGTGTGCTTTTGGCCGTCTCAAGGGGAGATGGAGAAGCTTACTCACTCGCTGTGATCTCAGCGAAACCAATATCCCCATCGTTATTGCAGCTTGCTGTGTGCTCCACAATCTGTGTGAGAGCAAGGGGGAGACCTTTATGGCGGGGTGGGAGGTTGAGGCAAATAGCCTGGCTGCTGATTACGCCCAGCCAGACAGCCGGGCGATTAGAAGAGCCCAGCGGGACGCGCTGTGCATCCGGGAGGCTTTGAAAGCCAGTTTCAAGGCTGAGCAGGGTACCCAGTGACTTTTAAGTTTGTGGACACAGAAGCAGAACTTGCCCCCGTTTCTTTACCCAGTTGCTGTCGACTATCCTCTCCAATTACATACCCCCTTCACCCCCTTCCCAAAAAATAAAATCTGTTCTGTTTTGTTAATGGACACCGTTGTCTTTCTTACTGTTTTCGCGGGAATGTTTTAAACCTGGGACGCAGACTGTGGCGGGGGGCGGGTTTAGGGTTGTGATGCAAATTATGCTTCTAAACTCCAGGAATGACAGGCTCCGCGGTGGTGGACTGGTTGTTTCAACGGAGCCTGCCAGCCCTCCTGGCCGGGACTGCGTGTATGTGTCGGCTATGTGACTGTCTTGCAGGGGGAGGAGGGTTACAGATCCCCTGCTGCGCGGCTCTGTGATCCAGGGTAAGGACCGCTGCATAAGATCTGTAACTGCCCTCCCCCGCCACCAAGTCACAGAGCAACACCACCCCCCCCACCACACAGAACATGAAAACCACCTCCCAGACTGACCAGGATAACTAGTCACTGCACTGTATATGTGCCCTGCTGCTGCACCTGCCCCCTGCTAAAGGTGACTGTCCTGTCCAATGACCAAGCCCCTTCCCCCCCCCTTCAGACAGACTCCCCTCCAAAAGAAGAGGATGGAAACAGAAATGAACAGAAACGTATTCTTTATTAACAACCGCACATGGAACGGGGGGGTGAAACTTGGACGGGGTCTTGTGTGAGGCGGGTAGGAAAGGACTTTTCAAATTTTGGGGAATGAGAGCCTTCTAGTGGTAGAGCAGTCCGCAGGGGTGGAGTGAAATTTTTCACGGCCCCTTCCACCCCTCCGTGTTTGGACTTTGGGTGAGGGGGGTATGGGACTTGGTGGCGGGGCAGGGCAGTTACAGAGAGACTGCAGCGGGGCTCTCTCCTCCTGCCTCCGGTCCTGCAGAACATCCACAAGGCGGCGGAGCGTGTCCGTTTGCTCCCTCATTAGTCCAAGCAGCGTTTGAGTAGCCTGCCTGTCCTCCTGTCGCCACCTCTCCTCCCGTTCAATGTTTGCCCGGTGCATTTGGGACAAGTTCTCCCTCCACTGTGTCTGCTGGGCTGCCTGTGCTCGGGAGCATGCCATTAGTTCAGCAAACATGTCTTCCCGTGTCCTCTTCTTCCTCCTCCTAATGTGCGCTAGCCTCTGGGCAGATGTGGCTGTGGGAATTGGAAAAAGGGAGTGAATTCCTGAGACAGAGCAATGTATCTGTGAACAGAGAACATAGTCTTTCTCTGTGAACAAGACCATGCAGAGCACCTATCACACGCGCACTGAGGACAAGGTCGAATTTTCGGCCCTCGCCTACAGTGCCTGCGGTCTTGCTGTGGCGAGCTGAGGAGCAGGGCTGGACACCGGACTTTGTCTAGCTGGCAAACATGGTAAGCCGTAGACTTGTGGCCGCTTAAAACTTTAAGAGTGGCACTGGCCTCCTTTCACATAGAAAGCAATGCGAGTCTCTGCTGGCAGCAATCCTGCAAGCATGAACTCTGGCCCTGTCCCACCCCCTCGCGGCTGTAAACCGCGTGGCTGTAAACCGGCGGTTGCAGTTCTGTAAAGGGACGGGCAAGCAGTCCCAATACTAACTTTCCCCTACCTAATTCACAGCAGGGAGTCATGCCAGACATCACCCTCCTGAAGGTCTCGGAGAGCCAGAAGGAGAAGATGCTCCGGGACAGCCTGCAGAAACCGGGTCCATTTGCTGCAATGCTCTGCAAGGCCATGATCCCGGAGTACCTGCTGGCGTTGTGGCAGGGAAACGTGTCCTACCACGGGGGGCCTAATAAGCTCTCCCTGCCCAGGAACCTGCTCATGAGGCTGGAAAAACACCTGCAGGAGGCGTATGAGGAGTTCTCCCCGGAGGATCTCGCCTCTATCCCCGGTTACATTGACCAGTTCTTGGCTTAGGTGCCCTTGGAGGGACAAATGACTGCAGGGTTTTGGGCACTATAATCATGAAGCGGACATTGTGAAATTTTTTGAAAATGGTTCGGACTACATATTGAGGCGCCCAAAGACAGACTAATCATGATACACTTTGCACAGATTCCCCTTTTGTTTGACTTTCCTGTTTACATGTTTGAAAGCACTTTAGCTACTGTTAATATTTTAAATCTTCCTGTTTTGTTGTAAATAAATGTTTAGATATTTAAAACACTTACTGCTTGATCCTTCCCCTGAATCTGTGTCTGGGGTAACGGCGGGGGACGGTTGGTAGGGGATCTCTGTCAGGGTGATGAAGAGCTCCTGGCTGTCGGGGAAATCAGCGGTGCCAGCGCTGTCGACTGCCTCGTCCTCCTCATCTCCTTCTTCATCTTCCCCGTCCGCTAACATGTCGGAGGAACCGGCCGCGGACAATACCCCATCCTCAGAGTCCACGGTCAGGGGTGGGGTAGTGGTGGCGGCCGCACCTAGGATGGAATGCAGTGCCTCGTAGAAACGGGATGTGTGGGGCTGGGATCCGGAGCGTCCGTTTGCCTCTTTGGTCTTCTGGTAGCCTTGTCTCAGCTCCTTGATTTTCACGCGGCACTGCGTTGCATCCCGGCTGTAGCCTCTCTCTGCCATGGCTTTAGAGATCTTCTCATAGGTCTTTGCATTCCGTCTTTTGGAGCGCAGCTCGGAAAGCACGGACTCATCTCCCCACACAGCGATGAGATCCAAGACTTCCCGATCCGTCCATGCTGGGGCCCTCTTTCTATTGGATTGCACGGCCATCTCTGCTGGAGAGCTCTGCATCGTTGCCACTGCTGCCACTGCTGCTGAGCTCGCCACGGTGTCCAAACAGAAACTGCGCTTCAAACTGCCCAGACAGGAAAAGGAATTCAAATTTTCCCGGGGTGTGGCTGGTCAGAGCATCCGAGCTCGGACTGCTGTCCAGAGCGTCAACAGAGTGGTGCACTGTGGGATAGCTCCCGGAGCTATTAGCGTCGATTTCCATCCACACCTAGCCTAATTCGATATGGCCATTTCGAATTTAGCGCTACTCCTCTCGTTGGGGAGGATTACAGAAATCGATTTAAAGAGAGCTCTATGTCGAACTAAATGGCTTCCTGGTGTGGACGGGTGCAGGGTTAATTCGATATAACGGCGCTAAATTCGACATAAAAGCCTAGTGTAGACCAGGCCTTAGTTAGAGCAAAACCACTTGAGCTTTATCAATAGATTTCTTGCAACTAAAAAGGATATGAATACATTTTATTCATAGTGGATCGCTTCACTAGGTTTGTCCAAGCCTACTCTACCAGTAACAAGTCAGGCAAGACTTTAGCAGACAAGGTCTTCAGTTATTTTGGTTTTAAATTTGGTTTCCCAGAGACCAAAGTGAGGGGTTAGAAAATAATTTATTCAGGTTACAGCACTAGTGAAAAACTGAAACATCTCACACAACTCCATACCACCCACAAGGCAATGGGTAAGTAGAAAAGCTGAACTGAATTCTGCTGGCTATGTTGAGATCCTTGCCAGAAGACCAAAAGTCAAACTGGAAAGACCCTCTTAAAAAAGTAATCTATGCCTATATCTGTACACAAAATGATGCTACAGGATTCTCATCCTTCTACTTCTTATATGGAACATCACCATGTTTGCCCATTGACATTGTATTTACTTTATGTACAAACTCTGAATCTGCACCTGGAAACCATAAAGATTATGTTGAAAAATGCAAATATCGCATGAAAGAAGCTTATGAAGTGGCATCAAAAATCATCTAAAAAATCTGATGATCATAGAAAGAATCACTGTAATTGGAAAGTGAATGGTGCTGTCCTCTGACCAGGAGATAAAGTACTTGTTAGGAATCTTTCTAAGAGAGCGGGACCAGGCAAATTAAGTTAAAATCCTTGTAGTACTTGAAAGGATAGTCCAGTCTATGAAGTAAAAGCAGAAGAGAGAAAAAGGATGTCTTAAGCAGTCTTTTATGGCAGTCTTTTACTCCCCAGTGACTTCTTACCTTTGCATAGAACACTGTTCTTTAAAGCACCACAGAGGAAGACAGAGAAACTGGGAAACTGCTGATTAAACTGCTATAACATTCGTACCAGCTGTTAAAATACATAAATGCCAAAATGGAATCATGGAACTGGAAAACAGTAGAGCACAAGTGGACCAAATCACCAAACAAGCCAGACATTTGAAGTCATCCTACTAGAGAAAAAAGAGCCCAAAAGACAGTAACATATGAATGTTTAGACACACTTATTGTCAGTGCCTAAATCCCACTGCTGAGCAAGGTGAATGCGCCATGGGGATGTCATCGCATTTGTCACAAGGTATAACAAGTGCCTATTTCTTATCGTGTATTGTATCCAGAATTGAGGTAATATTGGCAAATGAAGTGATATTGATTTATTATGGTATGGCTACTGTTCTCAATCAAGTGTTTTATAGTTTGGAATAAGTTAATATGTTTTATTTAGTAGATTTTTGTTTTCTAAATAGCTTGCCATATGCTCAGTGACTTTGAATTACATGGTTACAGCATTGATCTCATACAGGAACTGTTATTTCATAACATCATAGGCATGGGAACTAGGGGCACGGGGGGTGCTGCAGCAGCCCCAGGCTCCCGGCTGCCAGCCCCGCATGCCCAGGGTCCCAGCCTCAGCTCTGGGGCGGGGGGTGGACAGGGGTAAGGGGTAAGGTGACTTTTAGCACCCCCACTATTAAAAATGTTCCAGCGCCACCGCATAACATATGAATGTTTAATTGTTTAATTGTTCAGGACTGGCTAGTCTGTCAGATAGTGGAACAATAATTACCATAGAAAATTACTGCTTGATTGATGAAATAAACTGAAGAAAGATTTCTGAGTTTCCACCATTGGTACCAGTACTTATAGAAAAAGAAAAGAGACAAAGGCATACTTGAGAATCACTCTTATGAGTTTGTGGAACTCATGAACTACTAAGAATAAGTCAGATGGATGAACTGAATTATATATTTTGTTAGCAGAAATATCAGGATGACATTACATTTGTGAAGGGGGAGTGTAGCACAGATACGTTAAAATATGTTTGTAAGACTATTTTAATGTGAAATTTGTGTTTAAGAATTGGGTAGAATGTCAGGCTATATTCCCCGGAATCAGGTCCCTTTAAGGATTGGAGCTGTGCTGAAGAGGTCAAAGACAACACAGCTGTGGTGAACAAGTGTGGTCTCAGTACAGCACGGTGTTTTTCCTGAAAATCTCTCCAACAGTGGGGCTCGTGCAAGTTGTGTTTGTGGTTGTTGGGATTTTTTTGGATCCTAAGTTTAATACAACTCTCCAGTTTTAAGAGTCCATGGTCTGGGCGTATAACACATGCCAACTCCAAACTTTCATAAAATTATGAGATTCATTTAGAAATAATGAGATTTAAAAACTAATAAATCATATTTTTTTTGTGCATCTTCCTCTTTTTCAGGAGATCTCTCCCCTTGATGAATCCCACCTTACTCCGCTCATACCATTCAAAATACTGCTGAAGAGATCTTTTTCCTAGCTCGTTGCTTTGATTCTTTTGTGCCTCTCAACATCCCTCGACTGGTTCCCTTTTCTCCATGGCATCAAAAAAGCTATTTGTTTTCACATTTACGGCCCTTTGGACTGCAGCTGTGGGCTAGCTTAGCAGTGCTTCTTGCAATGAACATCTGATGCCTGTTCTCTGTAGTTTGCAATGGCTTCCAGTTTGTTTCTGCGCACCCTTTAATGTGTTGGTTTTGACCTGAGGGCCAGTTTGAAGAGGGTTAAGGGTTTGGGGGGAGGTTGTTTGTTGTTGCAAGGGAGTAGGAATATTATTTATTTAGATTATGAGTGAGTCTTAATTGATAATGGGTCCGTTTCTGATATTTCAGTGTTGTTGTAGCCGAGTTGGTCCCAGGAGATGAGAGAGACAAGATGGGGGAGGTAATATCTTTTACTGGATCTACTTCTATTGGGGAAGGGACAAGCTTTCAATTCACAGAAGACAACTTGAAGAGGCGCTCTGTGAAGCTCGAAAGTTTGTCCCTCCCACCAACAGCAGTTGGTCCAATAAAAGATATTACCTCACTCACCTTGTCTCTCTTAATTAACGTGTATTATGTTTTCTGTGGCTGCCTAGGGATATATGAAAAGTAAATTTTACAAATGGAAAAATAAAGATCAATATTTAAATCCTTATGCATAGCCAGAATCCTTATGCATAGCTAGAGAATTCCAAATTGGAAAAGCTGTCTGAGCACAGGAGGGGGAGAAAAGATTGCGGCGCACAGATCCAGTTACCAGGGAAAATATAATATTGCCAGAAGCTGGGAATGGGCGACAGGTCACTTGATGATTATCATTCCCTCTGGGGTACCTGGCATTGACCACTGTCAGAAGACAGGATACTTGGGTAGATGGACCATTGGTCTGACCCAGTATGGCCGTTCTTATGTTCTTAATAAAGTGAAGGATTTCTGAGTAGGTGGTCACTGTAGTTCTCAGTTTAAAGACACTGAGTCTGCTGTCCTTCTGCTCATGCAACAGTGTTCTCTACAGCAGTGTTTTTCAAAGTTCGGGTCGCAACCCAGAAATTTTTTTTTGAAAACCACTGCTCTACAGGAGCCCTTTTCACTTTTCCCCCAATACAGGGGGTAGAGAGCTTGTTCACTTCTAGCCATAGAGCTTACACAAAAGATAAATATTTTGTATGTATGCTAAGATGAATATATGTGTTAATAGAATTTCTTTAGGGTGAGTAATCAGCTTCACCGCTGAAAAGAAATACATAAATTATACTTGCATATTCAGATTAGAATAATGCTGCCTTGTCTTGTGTTTGGTTAGTTGTTGAGCAGATTGAAGTGTTCTGCTTGTCTCTGAGTAGTTCAGACCTTCATTTGTTCCAATGTCTCTATCATTCACCTTTTGCTTCTTAGACTTTAATAATTCCTCCTTTCATACCAGATGGCTTCAAAACATTTGCTAATTTGTTCTCATGACAAAAGTCCTCATTTATTTTTCTGACATACTTCAGATCACTGTGCTTTATCATTCAGTCTCACAAAACCTATTTTTCTAGATTTCTTCTTGCACCTGCTAATTGAACACTCCCTTTCCTTCCTTTCCACAGAATACAGCTCCCCCCTCCCCCCGTCTGTTAAGAAGGGATGTTTTTAAAGAAAACTGGTCTGGGCCAGGGCGCTGACCATCTCTCGGTGCCTATTTAATTCAGAATGAGCCAGAAGTTAGGAGAGCCTAGGTGAAATTGCCCCCTAAATTGCAGGTTTGCTCTTATGGGCCAGAATGTGCCCAGTGACTGAATACACACGCAGAAGAGGGAAAGGGCATTGGAGTGTTCTCCTCCCCTTGCACCTCACTTGGGCACCATTGTGACATTGTGGTCCTGGAGCCCAAGGGCTCTGCAGCACTAATCATATTCGTTAGAGTGGCTCAACAATAGTCCCAACCTCCCTCCACACCAATAAGCAGAGCATCCCTAGTTGCTCTGGGAGACACTGTGCCTCCTGAAATTCCTGCTGTGGTGGCATGACTGCACCCTCTACAACACAGGGGATTATCTGCCACAGTGAAGCCCCAAAGTGATCTTTGCCTATTCTAACTACGCAATCCTTCTTAATATTCTTTGTGCTGCCAGTTGGTATTGTTGCGTCAGCACTCACTCATTCGTATTCGTGAAGAGTTGCTGATGAATTTTGGATCTGGAGAATATTTCATGCAACTCAGCTGTGTTTTTATTTTAATTTTTGGAAATATTAGCACACACATGTACCTAGGGTGGGAGGTGGTTTCATCAGCATGAGTTTTTGATGGTCACATTACTCATGAGTGGTGAAGTAAAGAATGAGTTATACAGATCATCCCAAATTAACACCAAAAAGACTCTTATGATACATGACAGATGTGTTACGGAGAAAATGTATTAGTACTGGGACTATTTCTTATATCGTTCCCTGTATAGCCCCAGGTGCTTTAAGTACCCAAGGCCAGATTTTCAAAGCTGCCTAAAGAGACGGATAGGAGTCTAGTGGGGGTGGAGAGGAGGGGTTGAAAGTGCATTAGTAGGTTAGGCACTGAGAGGCTTTTGAAAATCCACTAAGTGCCTACCTGCATCATTAGGCACCTAAAAACCATTGACAATCCAACCCAAAAGTCCAGTTCTAACAGGTTCAGAAGAAAGGCAAAATTACTTAAAAACTACTTAAAATGCTTTTCTAGAGTTAAAAACAGGACCACTTTAAAGTCAGATATCTCAGCATCTTCCAGGGCTAGAAGAGAGTTTTGGAACCCATTGCTAGCCTAGGAAACTAATCCTAATGTCCTGGGTTTTTAGCCCTTCAGGGAAATGAAATATTGGACTTTAAAGTGGCATTTTTACATATGGGAAAGCTATCTCTGACCCAAGCATGAATCTTGTCTGGCCTGGGCTTTGGGAAGGGTAATTTGTGGGGAAGATTCCACATTTAGTAGGAGAAGAAAGAAATGTTTTTGTGTCAGATTGATTTTTTTAAAATGCAGCTTCTAAAAAAAAACTGCTCAAAAGACTTAAAACAAGTCTTGTGGCAATAGCTTAGTGCACAGGTTCCCAAACTGTGGTTTACGACCCCATTTCAACAGATGGGGTCACAGGTCCAACATACCACATTCACCCTGGCAGATGATGCCATCTGCCCCTGAACCTGTTTGGACCTGCTCCACAAACCCCACACCAGGAGGCCACCATTTTGATCTACAAAATGGCAGCCTCCACACAGCACGACCTTGCACCATGGAATCATTTTTACACAAAGTATCATCTTTAACCTCCAGCAGTGAGTCTAGTGATGCAGTTATGAACGAAAAACAAGACTCCAGGAAACATGCTCACAAATATGACAAGGCTTTCTTTGGTTATGCTTTATTAGTGTTTTGGTCAAGAATGAAGAAAGGCCACAACGCCTGCTATGTGTCACAGCAGCAGATCAGAAAAACACACTAGTGGAGCATCTGAAAAACACAGATGCTTTTGCTCTTCAAGTGGATATGAGCATTGGGGGTTGTGATGCACCTTTCTTGACTTTTGTTAATTTCACATGGGAAGGCGCAATTCTCTAAGACATTCTGTTCTGTCTCCCTCTTCCTAGACACAATATGGCACAAGAAATGTTCGATGCACTACATGCAAGACAAAAATCTACCAGGTGATTGCATGGTGGGCTTTTGCACGATGGAGCTCCATCTACGGCAGGCCACAAAGCAGGTCGGCATACCTTGATAAAGAAAGTTGCTCCATCTACTGTGTGGACTCACTTCATGAATCATAGAGAACAACTGGCATCTAAAGCACTGGGTCCAGAGCTAGGAGAATTTTTACAGCAGGTCTCTTCTATTGTGAACTACATTGAGATTCGGCCTCTTTGCCCAAGTCTGTTTGCAAAACTGTGAGATCATGATGTATTGTTCTTCGACACTGAAGCTCATTGGCTCTCAAGAGGAAAAATACTGGGACTATTATTTGAACTGAGAGCTGAGCTGCATGCCTATGCAATGGACTGCAAAAAGAGTGAATTTGCTGGTTTTCTATGTGATCAAAGGAGGATGTGCCTTCTTGCCTCTGTCACAGATGTTTTTGGGAAACGGAATGAACAGAATTCAGGTCTGCAAGGAAAGTACACCCATATCCTTCACCTGAGTGATCAAATCACAGGATTCATGAAGATAATTGTTCTCTGGAAGAATAATCCATTGAGGACAAACTACGAATGTGCAATGTGCAGGAGGTCAGACTAGATGATCACGATGGTCCCTTTGACTTTAAAGTCTATGAATCCTTCCCATAGCTTTGCAAGTTCCTGGCTGACAATAAAATTATCCAGCCTCCCATAAAGGTGATAGCTGAGCATCTCAGCTGGCTAGAGGAACAGTTTGCATCCCTTTTCCCCAACTTGGAGGTGGCAAAGCAGGATGGGGTGAAAACTCCTTTCAGTGCAAGCCTGATGCTATGGATTTGCCAACAGCTGACACCGAACAGCTCAGTGAAATTCCTGAAATTGATTCTTGACAGAAATATATGCCCAACTTTCTCTCCCAGAGTCCTGGTTCATTGTTATCCTGCACTCTCAAAACATGCCTTGAAACTCGGGGTTCCATTTGTATTTGTGTGAAGCTGGATTCAGTGCATTTGCATCCATCATGTCTCGGTATCAATCTATGTTGATGTCACATAAAAGATTAGATGTGCAGTTTCTACCGCATCGCTAGGCTTTGAGAAGCTGTGTCACAATGCACAAGCGCACATCACACTACAGAGTAACATACTTAATGTGTAAATTCCTTGGCTTCCTCGGTCACTATGTTGCTTTGTTGAGGTCACAGGAAACAGTAGGTCTCAAAATGTGGACACGCAGGGAAAAAGTTTGGGAACCCTTGGATTTGTAGGATAGATTTTTGGCAGATGATGCGGTCATAGGCACGTGATTAATTGCATAGGCACATGATGAATGTATTTAGCATATGTCTATTAATTTCTCACATAGAAATCTTCTCTACATGTATGGTATTACTTTTTGTCAAAACTTAATAAAAGTTAGGAACTTAATGAAAAAATATATAAATATAGGCTAAGTTTCAAACTTCTGAATCTGAAGCTTCCCCTTCTCCCCCACTCATGCTGTAACCAATAGTACATCGTTTTCTTGCAATTTCATATATAGGTTTTAATTGTCTGTGAAGCACAATGATATTTTTTTAACAAATAGGCTGCATGAAAATATATTCTTTTGTGTTGTAATTCATTACAGACTGAAAATTATCCTCTTCCATTCTTTGATTTATTTAGAATCATAGAATATCAGGGTTGGAAGAAACCTCAGAAGGTCATCTAGTCCAACCCTCTGCTCAAAGCAGGACCTAATCCCCAACTAAATCATCCCAGCTAGGGCTTTGTCAAGCCTGACCTTAAAAAACCTCTAAGAAAGGAGATTCCACCATCTCCCTAGGTAACCCATTCCAGTACTTCACCCCCTCCTAGTGAAAAAGTTTTTCCTAATATCCAACCTAAACCTCCCCCACTGTAACTTGAGACCATTACTCCTTGTTCTATCATCTGGTACCACTGAGAACAGTCTAGATCCATCCTCTTTGGAACCCCCTTTCAGGTAGTTGAAAGCAGCTATCAAATCCCCCCTCATTCTTTTTGCCTTCTATGATGAGATAACTGGCTCTGTGGATGAGGGGAAAGCAGTGGACGTGTTATTCCTTGACTTTAGCAAAGCTTTTGATACGGTCTCCCACAGTATTCTTGCCGGCAAGTTAAAGAAGTATGGGCTGGATGAATGGACTATAAGGTGGATAGAAAGCTAGCTAGATCGTCGGGCTCAACGGGTAGTTATCAATGGATCTATGTCTAGTTGGCAGCCGGTATCAAGCAGAGTGCCCCGAGTGTCAGTCCTGGGGCCGGTTTTGTTCAATATCTTCATTAATGATCTGGAGGATGGTGTGTACTGCACCCTCAGCAAGTTTGCAGATGACACTCAACTGGGAGGAATGGTAGATATGCTGGAGGGTAGGGATAAGACACAGAGGGACCTAGACAAATTAGAGGATTGGGCCAAAAGAAATCTGATGAGGTTCAACAAGGACAAGCGCAGAGTCCTGCACTTAGGAAGGAAGAATCCCATGCACTGCTACAGACTAGGGACCGAGTGGCTAGGCAACAGTTCTGCAGAAAAGGACCTCAGGGTTACAGTGGATGAGAAGCTGGATATGAGTCAACAGTGTGCCCTTGTTGCCAAGAAGGCTAACAGCATTTTGGGCTGTATAAGTTGGGGCATTGCCAGCAGATCGAGGGACGTGATCATTCCCCCCTATTCGGCATTGGTGAGGCCTCATCTGGAGTAATGTGTCCAGTTTTGGGCCCCACACTACAAGAAGGATGTGGAAAAATTGGAAAGAGTCCAGCAGAGGGCAACAAAAATTATTAGAGGGCTGGAGCACATGACTTATGAGGATTTGTCCTATTATATCACTTTTTGCTCTGGTTTTATCTCCATCCTCCATAATTGCACAGTACTAAGAAGCCCTCCCTACTTTTTCTCACCAGGAAGAAATATGGAAAGTTCTTCTTTATTAATAAAAAAAGAGCTTGTGGAAGGTAGAAAATTAAAACAGCTATTACTGGAATAGGTGATAAAACGTTCACAACATTGCTTAGAATGGAGGAGAGCTGGCTCAGCCAGAGTTCCTGCTGGGGCCTCCCAGGGAGCGCATGTTGCAGTTATATAGCACAATGTACAGCATATCATGACAGAAAGGAGTCCCTCTCTTACTAAGTAATCTAAGCAACACCACTTATAATTCGGAGAGTGACTTTAGCATAAGAGAATTTCCCCTAAAATCAGAGGTTTGACACCGATTCCTTGGGCATCAGGAGAAAGGTAGCCACATGTAATATGCCTAATCTGGATTGCTATTCCACTCTTTTGCCTCTGCAGAACACTCACTGTCACTTATGCTGAATTGTGCCAAAGAGTGGTGTTTTGTGATGTGCACATCAAAGGGTGTAAGGATGAAACTAAAACTCATTTTTTTACTTGTGATAAAGGAAAGGACACGAAATTAGATGTCTTGGGGTGGAAGGACCAGGGCAAAGTTTTCAGCAGATCTAGCTCCCATTTACACACCTAAATGAAATTAGGAGACTGACTGGGAGCTGTTGGGTCCTGACCACTTTTGAAAATCTGGCCCCTTAGTTAACATAAGTTTTCAGTGTTTATCTATTAAAAATATACAACATTATATATGCAGAAGTTCTTTAAAACATTTTAAACAACTTTGAACTCTATTTTTTTAAAGAAAGGTTGTTTGAAAAAATATTTCTCTTACTATGCCTTAAAATATTAATCATGGTAAAAAGCAAATACATTTGTATTAATAATGCATGCTTTTTGTAGATTTGAAATATACAATCCATTTTAAGTGTATCTATAGATACTATATGCTCTTGTGGTAACTGAAATTCATTCTGAACTGAGTCAGCCCAGGCATTTTTCTTCATCAATATTAATTCTTTACATTCTTAATCCTCTATATTCCTACTGAATTTGAGAAACACACTCTTAGCTTCCTGCTTTTTCGTCCCTGGTATATTTTACTGTGAAAGATTTGAATAAATCAAGTTCTTTTAAACAGACTTAGAGCTTCACCACTTGTAATACACTGCTTCAAAGCTTTCCACACAGATAATTTAAAATTCAGTCTAAAATAAAGGATCTTGTAATGACTGCTTTGCAACCTAAAATTACACTGGCACTTACGTTTCCCCAATGAACTAAAAATATTCTTTTGTGCTACACTGTGATATGGTTTCCATATAGTTTGAGCGGTTTGGTTTGCTAGCTTTTTCCTCTCCCCCAAGTCCACAGTTAGCTGTCATCCAGATGTATGCATGAGGGCACATGTTAAAACACACATATGGGAGTACCCACTTTTCTTCCCCTTTCATACTAGAAATATTTGATAAATATCACATTTCCGCACATAAATGCCTGTATTCCCCCTTGCATTCACTCTTGTTCCTGCCCCTCTCACCACAAAAAATAGGGCATGATCCTTAGCTAGACACCAAGACTGATCTCACAATATGACCAAAGTCACAATACATTTACACCTTACAATGTCATGTAAGGACAGAGGCAAGATATAGACTCTGGATCAGATCTTAAGCTGGTGTAAATTTGCAACAGTTCAGGAGCGGGCCCTCTATTTCAATATTAGCACTACATTACCCGGTCTTGCTACATTTTAGAGAAGCCAATTCCCCAGCACCAATAGTTTCCATCCATCTATATAAAGTGCCTATCGCCAAATAAATGCTCTAGAATGTTACAACACTACTAATAGTAAGCATTTTCATTTATTCATCCCCTAAACTTAAACACAATAGGAGGAAATGTCAAAAGATTTTGAGAACAGACCTGAAAGGCTCTGGCTTGCAACCCCAAAGCCCTATTATCAATACTGACTAAAATATAAGAGGAGGATAAGTATGCATTGTGGTACTGATGTTTATTGTTAAAAGATCCAGCAAGAAGAAATAAACCTTACCAAAAGGAGGAGAATCTCTCCCATCCTCTAATCCTGAATCTCGTTCCCTGTCTCTCTTTCTGTGTTTGTGTCCACGGTGTCTATGACGTCGGTGACTTTTTCTTCCACCCAGTGGTACATGAACTCCAATGAACAATGTTCGGTGACCTATAAAGAAAGTTACTGTTAAAAAAGTGCACATGGCAAGATACAATTACCTATCATAATACTGAAGTGTTACTGATACACAATTTATTGGTACAGGAGAAAATCCCAGTACTGAATTTCCGATGCTACAACAACGGATCCCCTAGAGATTTATATATAGAGAAAGATAAATTTGGGGTATATTGTAAATTAACAGTAGAAAGATAGATGGATCTTCTGGAATTACATGCTTAATGAAATGACTCTGATTTGTTTGGGCTGGAGTTTTATGCAAGTTGAAGCCATGTATGCACCAAATCCTACCAACCATCCATATGCAGAACTCTGTGAAGTCAATGGAAATTTTGCCAAAAAAATCATGACAGGACACAAAATCCCTGCACTTCCATAACATACTTTGTGTGTCCTATTTACAAATAATTAATTGGTAGCTTAGTCTGGTTTTATTTCTACTGATATTTCATTTTTTTAAATGAAACCACTACACCTATAGTCCTTGGCTGCTGATCAAGCCCGACAGATTCACACATCTCAATTATATGACACAATAGAATAATAGCACGGTAAATCATTTCAAAGATAAATAATGTAGCATTGTATCACCTGTCAGCGATGGTCTAGATAATACTTAGTCCTGCCTTGAGTGCAGGGGACTGGACTAGATGACCTCTCAAGGTCCTTTCTTGTTCTATGATTCTGTGAATCACGAAATGGGACAAATATGGGAAAGAAATCTGTCAACTCTTATTACACACCCTAGCCTCCTGAATTCACTTAACAGGAAATATTCTGGTAAGTGAATTTAGGAGGCTAGAGCATGTAGTAAGTCATGACAGATTCCTTTCTTATGTTTGTCCCATTTCATGATACAAGTGATACACTGCCATCTTTCAAATGATTTATTGTGCTATTATTCTGTTATGTCATACGACTAGGATATTTAGAAAACTATGTTTTTTCTGAGAAATATATATTTATGTTTATGTAAAATATATATTTATATTTCTCAGATTATTCACACCAAATATGTTTTCTTTTCCCCTGGAAATGAACATAACATAGCTAGTGGATAATTCTGCTTTGCTGCAATCATTTAGCTGTGTCAATCATATGAAAAGGTCAAGTACATTAAGCTGCTGTAGCACGTGATCTGTAATCCCATGGCGACTAGGGGCAGAAAACACAGCAAGGCATCATTTGTCACAGTACATGAAAGAAATTCAAGGCTGACAGGAATTCTCTGCAGAAGCAGAAACAAACAAGCTGGAGAAAAACCTCCCTATACAATATTAAAATGTGGGTTTACGTCTTCAATTTAGTCTCTTATATAAATACATTTAGTGGACAATTTGGAAGGCATTGTCACTGATTTAGGAAAAATGTCCTTGCATATTCATGAGATTTTCTGAAGAACAGCCATGACCTGAAGATGAGTATTTATTTGAGCTTTTTCTTTGCTTCTTGTTTAATATTATGTTTTACTCCCAGAAAATGATTCACAGAGAACTGGTGCTTTTATATTATTTCAAACCCAGTGCAATCAATAATGCATGAAATAAATACAAATGTTGCCATAAGGAGAATTTACTATAAAGAACAACAGCAATAATGTATTTCTAAATATTTCCTTGGTAGGTATAATACAGAACTACCTGTGAAAGAAAAGGCGCTGCCTTCTCAAAGATTTTAATCACTTCCAAAGGCTCAAAAAAATTACTTATTTTGATTTAGTAATTTAATCAATTCCTGCTGCTTTGTGAAAGGGGTGGGCAAGCTTATTCTAGTTTTGTGCCAGTTAACTATTAAGAGAGGGGCTTGATCTGTGAAGTTAGGATTCAAATGCAGCTTCACACTTCACTTTATTCTGAAGCTTTAGTATCTGGGGTTTGAATCCAGGCTCATCTCTACTAAATATGTTGGCAAATCAACAGCAAAACTCCAAATGGCTGAACTGCCCAGGTATCCTCTTTATATAGAGAATAATCCATTTGCATGTAAAAAGGAATTAGGAAACTGACAAACTGAGGGGAATAACAAGAAAACACAACAATGGAGCACATTCACATTTGATTTAAGGTTGTGATGTTCCCCAGTGGTACTCAGGGCTGTGAGGCACCTCACCACCACCACCACTTGCCCTTGGCATGAAGCAGTCTTGCCTGATGCTTGCTGTAGCTCAGCCAACAGCTTCTAGCCACAGACAAATACTGACTTCCAGGTCTCCACAGACCTGGCCGTCTCTTGTGCAGGCTAGCGTCAGATGTACCAATCCCCAAGTCCTTCTGCCAGCATCCCCTTCTGTAGTATCCAGTGCCTGTCACTAGCCACTCAGAGAAAATGAGCAGGTCAGCTGCCTCCAAAGACACTTCTTAGAGACTAAACTTAACTCTAACAAGCTAAAATCCTTTTCTAAAGTAATTTCTCACCTAAAGAAATCTCCCAGCATCACTCACATGGCCAATACCCAAATTTCATAAATGCAAAAAGCACTGTCCTTTTTTTTATCCTTCACTGAGGAAGCAAAGAGGTCCTTTTTTCTTTTCTCTTATAGTCCAGTAAACTTTTGAAATGCCCTTTTTGAAGTCTCCCTCACTGCTTGTTCTCTGGTATGCTCCCCCCCTGTTGGTTTCACATCCCCACCCCACCACCCATCTGTTTTTCCTGTTGACTTCACATGCAAATGAGGCTTCCATTGTGTTGGCTTTATAATGCTTAATTTACATGAGAGAAACAGGGATGGGTAAATACACATGCTGTTGTCTGGCACAAAACCTTTCTGTCCACTCTGCCTTGTTACAGATTTTAAAACATAATTTCAACATAAAATCATAGAACTGTAGGACTAGAGGGGACCTTGAGATGTCATCTAGCCAAGTCCCCTGCACTCATGGCAGGACTAAGTATTATCTAGACCATCTCTGACAGGTGTGTGTCTAACTTGCTCTTAAAAATCTCCAATGATGGAGAGTCCACAACCTCCCTAGGCAATTTATTCCAGTGCTTAACCACCCTGACAATTAGGAAGTTTTTCCTAATTTCCAACCTAAACTGCCTTTGCTGTAATTTAAGCCCATTGCTTCTTGTCCTGTCCTCAGAGGTTAAGGAGAACAATCTTTCTCCCTCCTCCTTGTAACAACCTTTTATGTACTTGAAAACCGTTATGTCCTCTCAGTCTTCTCTTCTCCAGACTAAACAAACCCAATTTTTTCAATCTTCCCTCATAGATTATGTTTTCTAGACCTTTAATCATTTTTGTTGCTCTTTTCTGGACTTTCTTCAATTTGTCCACATCTTTCCTGAAATGTGGTACCCAGAACTGCACACAATACTCTAGTTGAGTCCTAATCAGTGCAGAGTAGAGCAGAAGAATTACTTCTCGTGCCTTTCTTACAACACTCCTGCTAATGCATCCCAAAATGATGTTTGCTTTTTTTTGCAACAGTGTTACACTGTTGACTCATATTTAGTTTGTGATCTGCTATGACCCCCAGAGACCTTTCTGTTGTACTCCTTCCTAGCCAGTCAATTCCATTTTGTATGTGTGCAACTGATTGTTCTTTCCCAAGTGAAGTACTTAGGATGAAATTCAATAAGGACAAATACAATTTACTTCAGAGCATTTCTCCAGTTTGTCCAGATCATTTTGAATTTTAATCCTAACCGCCAAAGCACTTGCAATGCCTCCCAGCTTGGTATCACCTGCAAATTTTATAAGTGTACTCTCTATGCCATTACCTAAATAATTGGTGAAGATATTGAACAAAACCAGACCCAGAACTGATCCCTGTGGGACCCCACTCAATATGTTCTTCCAGCTTGACTGTGAACCACTGATAACTACTCTCTCGGAATGTTTTTCCATCCAGTTATACACCCACATTATAGTAGCTCCACCTAGGTTGTATTTCCCTAGTTTGTTTATGAGAAGGTCATGTGAGACAGTATCAAAAGCCTTACTAAAGTCAAGATATTCCAGAATCCCTTATACAGTGTCAGTACATATTATTCACAACAATGTTGATGACCAGTGTGTCATGGGCTTTCATTTCATATCTTACAGAAGACTTTTTTGATAAGCACTGTGACAGCAGCGTGTTGGGTGTGGTGAGTTTGTCAAGCCTGATAGGAGGGGCTGACACAGAGTATTGAACTGTTTGCCAGCTGGCACCAATGACTCTGTGTCACAAAGGGCAATGGAGTTACACCATGGATGAATTTCAGTAAGTGTAGAGGGAATCTATGGGAGATTCCAGTAGTGGGATCCTAAGCAAATATGGGGAATCAGGAAATCCACAGGGGAAGTTTTCAGAGACAAGAAGAAGTAACAATTTGCTACAGAAGACTGAAGGAATGGAAAAAAATAAGTGAAACATCCGTGAAGGAAGAAATAAGGAGGCCTGAAGGAGTATAATTACAGGCCAGAAAGAGAAAATTTGGGAGGAAAATGAAAATGAGAGGATTCTAAAAGGTGATGAGCAGACACTGAAAGACAGATGGGAGAATGAACAGGACAAGTGAAGCAACCATTACTGCAAACATTTCTCAATGAAAGAGATCTTTCAAGCAACTGTAAGCTAATTGAGAAGCTAGTAAAAAAAACCAAGTGTCTAATGACACCTGTCAATTGCCAGTATCCTGGATCCCTCTCAGTCAGGCTTCAGTCCAGAGCATGGGAGAAAGTCAGCATGTGTTGCTCTGGTGGATGATCTCTTGCTGTCTATAGGCAAGGGAACTACACCCATCCTGTTGGGCACTCTGGAAGATTTTTTTCCATATCACAGAATTTTTACAGGAGCTGAACTCCAGACCTTGGAACTTATATCCAAGCGTCAAAAATGACCATGAACCTCACCACTATCAGAATTAAATGCAAATTAATTTCTTCAGCTTGGTTTTCTCTTGAGTTCTCTGAACTCACCCAGTCACAGAACACACACACACACACAAATAAACCAACCAAAAAATTCAAATCCCCTATTGATCAATAGTTCTACTTGCAAAGTGAGGTACTCATTACTCAGTGTAAGATAGTGGTAGAATCAAGACCTTTGAGGTTAATGGAGCCAAGAGCAGTAAGCAGCCTGGGCTCACAAAGAGAGAATCTTGCCCATCAAACTTGACTGTTTTTCAAGACAGAATTAGAGTGGATATGGTAAAATTCCAGTGGATGTAATGTATGTGGACTTTAATAAAGAATTTGATAAACTAACTCATGAAATCTTAATTGAAAGTTCATTTAAATCTGTTAGGATAAAAGCACTGTCATGTGAACTGAAAACTATATAAAAAGCACTGTAAACAAATTTAAATGATAAATGCCAGTGCTCTGAGTTGTGGGAGGTGTCTAGTGGGGTACTGCAGGGACTCGTGTTAGAGCCAGTCTTATTTAACATCTTCATTAATGATCTGGAAGAGGGAATAAACAAAACATTCATGTCATTTGCAAATTGAGAATACAAACACAAATGAGACCTATAAAGACTACAGATCAGGACCGAAAACAATAAATGACATTTAGCTTAGAAAAAAGTACAAGTTAGCACATCATGAGAAAAATAATCTGAAACACATACTCAAAGGAAGGAAGAATCCCAGAAACCAGTAATGATGAAAGAGGTAGTTGGATCCATTGATACAATTTGATGAAGGTTTCAAAAACTTAAATTAACCCTGTCGATAATAAACATGTACAATTTCTGGTCATGAAACTGCATGACCTCCTATTGATGTTATAACTGTACTTTGTTGCATCACTAAGTTGCCGCCAGTGTTTCTATTATTATTATTTCAAAGACCTATTTCCAGAAAGGCTCAATGAAGGACTAGGGCCTAAGACCCAATCTTCCATACATGTAGTGTGGACTCCTACATTGTTGTCAAGTCCCAAGAGTCAACAAGTCCCCCATGCCAATTTAAGGGTCCACAAAAAAGCAACTATTTGAAGAATTACAGCCTAACATGATACAAGTACAGACTATGGGTGAAATCTGGGCCCCAATGAAGTCAATGACAAAACTCTCATTGATGTCAATAAGGGCAGGATTTCACCAGGCAAGTTCAAGACTGTAAAATTTCATATTTTTTAGCCAAAGGTAACAATAACTACATTTATTAGAAGCAACATAAAACATATGGCTGAAACTGGCTAAAGTTTAAAGAAAAAGGAACATATGGCCTAATCCTAGTTTTATTGAAGTCAATGACAAAACACCCAATGGGGCCTGGATTTGGCCCTTAAGGAATAATAATCAATTGTTCAGGACCTATTTCAATATTCTTTAAGAGCTAAATCCAGCCCCCATTGTGTGTTTTTCCATTGACTTCATTAGCATTATGATGCTACAAAAACATTCCCCAACTGTGTCCCATTGTGTTTGGACATAGGGGAGCCAGGTCTAATTCTGCTCTCAGTTGTGTGTGTATAGCACCACCTTGCACAATGTCCTCACAATTGCTAATCAGGGCCTGTGTACTATTGTAATATACAAGATTACTACAAATAATCAGTTTACACTGTTGTAATCCCAAATTTGGCCCATTATCTTTAATTTTGAATTTCTTGTGTTATATAGGTTTAAGCTACAACCTAAATGACACTCATGTTTATTTACCTTGATTTGTTTGCTTGGACTTTGCAGTCAATTTTTGAACAGTCATATCAAGTTAAGGATGCTATTATGAACAGTTCACAGAGTTTATACGTTATTCTTACATTCTTGTATAAACTGCAAATCTAATAGCAAACAAGTGATTACAAGCACACAAATATGTATACTTACAACATTTTTCTCACCAAGAGTATAGAATTAAAAGTCTGAAGTAACCTAAATAATTACCACACCAGCCAATCCAATTAATTCAGTGACAATGTATGAAACTACAAGTGATACCAGTATATGTGCAAGTAGATAATATTGCCCCTATAGCCTGACATCCATTTTTATTTAGAAACTCTATTAAATTAAATGAGAGTTCTACATGTCAAATGATTGCAGGCTACAGTTCCATCTGACCTAGGACTTTTTGAAGCAAAGTCTTCAATAGTATGCTGGGCAATATTATCTAGATTATTAGGGTTTGCACTATGTAGTACCATCTCCCATGGACTGAACAAAGATTGCCCACATCATTGGTTAAGTTCCATGAAGGGTTTTACCTTTTAAGTCACCACCATAAAAAATATACATTGCTCAAGGTACACATTATATATTAAAAGGAGGCTCTTCTTTTTTTAAAATGACCCACACTTTTAAAAATGATAGTGCAAATGACCAATCATGGCTTGTTTAATTTTTTATTATTATATTATATTGCTTGGTTTGGCCCCCAAGGAACCCTCCTGCCTTTCCTAAGGAGAAACTCTACCTTATGCTAGAACTTCTTGTTTTTCTTATGTCACCAGCCTATCTTGAGGCCAGGTACATGTCGGGACAGTCTAAAGGGAAGAAATACAGATTGCTCTCACTGAAGAAGGTGTTCAGGAAGATGACAAGAGCACCTGTACTTCTCCTTCCACCTGGGAGAAATAACTTTTACTTTTTTAAGTTACAGTGACTATTAGTGACTATATTGCAGCTTGAAAATTAGAATGAATTTAGCAGAGCAAATCACACAATTTGCCTAATCCTGCATGTTTTACCCAGACAAAACTCCCATTGAAACCAAATGGGAGTTTTGCCTATAACTGCAATCCTGCAAAGACTCACACTCATGCTAAAACTTAAGCATGCAAGTAGATCCATAGACTTCTAGGTCTACTCATGCGAAATTTAAGCACATGCATAAGTCTTTGCAATATTGGGACCTAAGATCAGGCCCAATACATTTTAAGATAGAATCTCTCTGGGAAACTAAATTAGTATACATGGGATATAGACAGGATAACAATTTAATCAAGAAATACTGTAGGATAAGTTGATCCGCTCTGAAATGTCACTTTCACACAATGCTACAAATACACTGTTAGATTGTATAATTAAAAATGAACATTCTTAATCAGGTTTTAGATGGCTGGGAAACAAAAAACACAAAGTATACTGTTAAACCTATGTACTGAAAACATAAGAGGCTTTGGCCACTTGTGGTTTATCTTCAAAGTATTAAACAGTTTTTTACGCAAAATAATTTTAGGGATTAAAGAAATAATTTTCATTGTTATAAAATACTATTTTTTAATTTTTACAGGATTATACCAAATATAATGAATGGGAGCCCATTCTATATCATAACTCAGATTTAATAACTTTCAGGAAGGAGGAAAAATGTATAGTCAGGGCTTTTCCAAACTTTTTAGGAACGGGAGAGAAGGGGAATGGGAACAAACTATCAGAAGGTTTTGAAATGTGGCTCGAAACAGAATACATTATTTTTTCACATTGATTTTAAGGCCAAGCAGGGACCATTATAATCATCTAATCTGACCTCCTGCGTAACACAGGCCATAGAACTTCCCTGCATTAATTCCCGCTTCAAACCCAGTAGCTGTGGTTGAAGTAGAGCACATCTTTTAGAAAAGCATCCAATCTTGATTTAAAAATTTCCAGTGATGGAGAATCTACCACAACCCTTGGTAAGTTGTTCCAATAGTTACAGTAATTATCCTCACTGTTAAAAAGTTGTGCCTTATTTCTAGTTTGAATTTGTCTATGTTCAACTTCCAGCCACTGGATCTTGTTATACCTTTTCTGCTAGATTGAAGAACACTATCACATTTCTGTTCCTCATAGGTACTCAGACTGTGATCAAGTCACTCAAACTTCTTTTTGATAAACTCAGGATTGAGCTCCTTGAGTCACTCTCTCAAAGGCGTATTTTCCAATCTTTTAATCATTCTCCTATCTCTTCTCTGGACCCTCTTTACATTTTCAGCATCCTTCGTGGCGTGTAGACACCAGAACCGGACACAGTATTTTCATTAATGCCAAAATACATTTTTAAAATACATTTTTATTTTAATTTGATAAAATCTAAAGTCAAATTAAAATCAGAGAAAGGCTTTTTAAGTGGATGGAAGATTACTTGCTTGGAATACAAGCAACCCAATAGCAATCTAACTACATGATAGGCAACTTTAGAACTGAAAACTACACTTTTTACCCTCAAAAGGTGGTTTTGAGAAACAACTTTCACAGCTAGGCATTCTGGGTCTTCTAATTATGGAGCTGGGGCCTGGGCAGCTAACCTCATTCATGCACTAGATGAAACGGAATATATGAGAATTTGGTAAGTGCCTAAAGGTATTAGGAACACAAATTCCATTTAAAGTCATTTGTAATTAAGTGATTAAATCCCATGGATACTTACGAAAATCTCACCAAAATAGGTTGCAAATATCTAAGACTGCAGTAGGGTAAAAATGATGAAGTCATCACTTAAAGAAATTTATGCAAAGCCATTCATAACAAATATAGAAGGACTAAGATATTTTTGTTTCACAACACCCACTTAGTAATATAGAAAGTATAGACAAGGTTTGGCAACAAGAACGTGCATGTATAACACAGTCCTCTCTGAGGAAATGGCTCAGCACATGACAGCCTGGCTCTTTCACTCAAGCTATAGAGACTCACTTTTCCAGATCTAGAGATCCCTAGTTGAATCCCTGTGGGCAGGCAAGGTATGGGTCTCAGACAGGGAGCACTTACTCTGACCAGACAAAGTATGTAATCCAGTGGTCAGTGCATATGATGTGTCCCCATCTGCCTGAGCCACAGACAATGCAAGTCTCTTACAGTTCCCATCTATTGGGCCTAGCTGTCTAGCTTGATTTGTAGAGACCCATGCATTCAGGTCTGGAGGTCACTGGTATTGGTCAGAATAGTGGCCATCACATAGAGGACCTGTAGAAAACAGGGCTTTTGCAGCATCTCTAAAATATTAACAGATCTAGGCTCTGGTGGTCTGTGTGTGGAAGAAACACATTCCAGAGTCGAGATGCCAGTTTATAGCAAAGAGGCGCAGCTCAAGTGACTCTGGTGACCTCAGATGAAATAGCATTGCATGATTAGAGAGAGTGAGTCTCTCAGGTAACTTGTTCTTAAACCATTTAGGGAATTATAGATAGGAACCAATAGGTTGAACTCCCCCCGAAGCCAATAGGCCTTAGCAGTTAGAACTAGTCCAATGCAATTTTGTAGTCTTCCTGAAAATTAACAGTAGATACAAAATTCTTTGAAAATTAAATGACAATGAATAGTTAAGAATGACATTTTTGTTTTTCTTATGGGAGAATGAGTGATTATGTTGGAATGTATAGGAATTCAGAGTGCATGATTCATTTTTCACTATTGTAGTGCAGCTGGGAAGTGAAGTTAAAGACAGAAGTAAGGACAAAGGCATAACTTGCTAAAGCAACAATTTATGAAGCTTCTCCCAGAACTAAATTTACAAAAACATTTGCAACAATGTTGCCATGCTGTAAGTTGTGAAGAACTGACAAAAAACCTCACAAAATTCTCAGTGCAGACAAATATTCAACACCCTACCCTCTTAAAGGTAAGGATGGGAGAAATGGCTTAGAAAAATTAAGACCCATGGCCCTGATCCATAAATGCATTTAAGCACATGCTGAACATTAAGCACAGGAATAGTTCCACTGAAGCCATTAAAGTTAAGTACATACTTAAGTGCATTGCTGGACCATGGTCCATCCCACCAAACCTATTCCTTGAATTATTCATACATTTTCTCAGGTTCTGGCTGGGTAAGAAATCCTCTCTCCTATTCTAAATACACTCCTTTCCTGCTTCCCTATATCCCTCCAAATGAATCACTGTGCATGCTGCCATGCTAAGAGATCAACTCTAATAACCTGCTAGATGAGAAACACAAAATGATAAACAAAACAAAGTCAGTATTACAGCAGAAACAAAATGTAAAATAATCCTCTTAGATACACATGCGCAGTTCCCGCTGAAGCTGTATGTATCAAAGAGAGGAGAATTTGACCCCTATTTCCAAATTAGCAACAAATGCAAATGCAATATATTACCAATAGAACTGTGTGCTCAAAGATGAATATATTCTGACGCCTCGTGTTACAATTTTTTATATCAATTACTATAATCAATGTTACGCAATTTGGCCATTAATTGTATCCAAGAGTTTGTTAAAATCTAAGAGAGATTCTAATAACTAATTAATAACAGAATATGAAAATGTCACCAAGTTAATGAAAATGCTACAAAGCGCCACTAAGTCTGCCAGCATGCCCCAGGATAACATATAAATCAGGCTTAGAATTAGAACTGGGAAAATTATTCTTAGCAAATAATGTATTCACCAAATTTAGCCCCCTTTTCTGTTCACACATTATCCAGGAACAGACTTAGATTTTTGCTCATGTTTTGACTGGTTTATGCTAATTTAATTTAGAAGAAATCTATAGTCTGATATATTTGCAATTATTGCTTTTGTTACTTCTATTCATAATTCGGAATTCACTTTGTGTACCTAAAAGTGTGTCTGCGCCATGATTTTTCATCATCAAGGCAAATCCCAATAGGAGGTAGTCTCTTTGCAGATCAAGCACCACCCAGATCAATCTCTAGCTAGGTCTTAAAAATGGTCTGGTTGGATGTTCAGTCTACCTGTCATTGATAATCTTATTGCATCACCGAAGCTTTTGGCACCCGTGTGATTGCCAACTGTGCAACAGTCCATGACTGGAGGACTCCTAATCTCATGAAGACCTTTCAAGATGACAGTGAAAAAGCTTCCACCATGAATAGATATTCACGCAAGTCTTCAGAACAATTTATCTTCCCACAAACATGCTAGCCAACAAAAATTATTTTGTATAACATTTCATGACAAGTGAAAAGTTATCATAAATACTATCAAAATGAATCTGTAGCTTTCATATTGAAGGCATATTTGCAATTTTTTTGCTGTATTTGCCCAACTCTAGAGGCAATGTAAAAGGAACAGTAATACATTATTTTTCTACTACTACTAATACCATAAAAACACTCCCAATACCAATACTATCCGAGCTGGCCCCAAACCAAAAGTGGAAATCCACATACTCCTACACTTTGAGAGATTGGGAGAAATTTTAATCCAGATCTGAAATTTACAGGTGGCAAACACCACTAAGCTTTGGAAAAATCAGATGTCCAGATCTGAATTGTGTGGCTCTACTTTGACTGCTTCACTATTGACACAATATGGAGACTGGTTTCAGAGTGGTAGCCGTGTTAGTCTGTATCAGGAAAAACAACAAGGAGTCCTTGTGGCACCTTAGAGACTAACAAATGTATTTGGGCATAAGCTTTCGTGGCCTAGAACCCACTTCATCAGATGCATGGAGTGGAAAATACAGGAGCAGGTATAAATACATGAAAGGATGGGAGTTGCCTTACCAAGTGTGAGGTCAGTCTAACGAGACAATTCAATTAACAGCAGGATACCAAGGGAGGAAAAATAACTTTTGAAGTGGTGATGAGAGTGGCCCATTTCATTACCACTTCAAAAGTTATTTTTCCTCCCTTGGT
>NW_020664413.1:31391018-31441791 GCF_002925995.2 Terrapene triunguis | reverse complement strand
ACCAAGTGTGAGGTCAGTCTAACGAGACAATTCAATTAACAGCAGGATACCAAGGGAGGAAAAATAACTTTTGAAGTGGTAATGAAATGGGCCACTCTCATCACCACTTCAAAAGTTATTTTTCCTCCCTTGGTATCCTGCTGTTAATTGAATTGTCTCGTTAGACTGACCTCCCACTTGGTAAGGCAACTCCCATCCTTTCATTTAGTTATACCTGCTCCTGTATTTTCCACTCCATGCATCTAATGAAGTGGGTTCTAGCCCACGAAAGCTTATGTCCAAATAAATTTGTTAGTCTCTAAGGTGCCACAAGGACTCCTCGTTGTTTTTACAATATGGAGAAACATTCATGCTAGCAATACCTGTTACCAGTAAGAAAGGGCACCCAATTTTTAGCTCATATTCTGAAACTTCATCATTGCATTTTGATTTTTATCAGCTGGCCCCATTGCCTCCCCGCTTACTGATTAGTCAAGTTTACACATCTAACAAAACACTAAATTTGCAAACGTAAACTAGAAAAACTCACGTAACATGTTGGTTTTGAATTTGACTTTCATTCCAGAACAGGGATTCAGAGTCAAACCTGTATTAGATCCCAAGTAAAACAAGTGAAATCTAGTCCACAGGGGACATTATTCACATCAAAAAGCTGTGATACAATATGAGCTGATTGGTAATATCTATTCAGAAGTGAGCCAGGACTAGAATAGTGTAGTTGCTCCAAGTCCTAACTGAGGGAACTGTATAGAAGAGCTTGCTGACAGAATGAGCATACGGCTACTATGTATCTTACTTCATTCGGTGTTTAACAATCCCACATCAGACCACCAAATATCAACTTAAAATGGTAAAAGAAACCACCGATTAATCTAATTTATGAAAAAAAAACCTTGAGTTACAACAGCACAATAGGATAAAAAGAGAGAGAGAGATTAGATATAGATATTTAAATGATCATTGGTATCATTCACTGTATAGGTATCATTCATTTCTGCAGTAAAGTAAAATGAGTCCCAATAACATGAATTATTGGAGTCATAATTCAGGTCTCATTAGTTAGTTCTTATTTCTCATTTCTTAGCTAAATGTGAGCTATTATCCCATCTTTCGAATGACTCTGTATTCTCCTATCCTCTGTTCTTCAACCAGTTTTCAATAATTCAGATATTATAACTCACATTAATTATAACTTATTTTCAATAGTCTAAAACAAGACAGCCATAATTATATCAAATAAGAGGACAGGTATCATCATTCTATAGCATGTGGATAATTTATCATTCCAAAGTATTTACAGTGTCCAATCCATTTTATTTTAAATCCTTGTCTAGTTTAACAATTGTTTAAAAGGCAGATAAGAACTTTAGAAACATAATATTAAATTATACTTTAATTTTTTTAATTAATGTTTTTTTTCTTTTTCCCTCTTTTTAATAAGTGAAATTTTTGGCGTTCCTGAAAGATATCAGTTTGACAGAATTGGAAAATTAATTCTGTTTATCCACAGACTGCAAACAGCCTTGGCCATCAGCAGAGCAAGCTTCCATACTCTGCATTGTCAACACTGACCTGATGGGTCACTTCTAGGAATGACAAGCTAGTTCATTTTCTATGGGCCCAGTGCTGCATTCCTTAGTGAAGTCAATGGGAGTTTTGCCTGCATACAGAATACATGACTGGATTCTACATCTGTTCAGTCTTCTACAAAGGCTGCCAAAAGGAGTGTCAGCTACTGCCTACAATGGGGTATTGTTTTATACACACTAGACACTGGACTGAGATTACCAATATGAAGCTTATGGAACAGATATCAGATGGTGGTGGCTTTCAAAGAATCTGAAAGAGAATGGAAGAGACAAAGAAACTTGAGACTTCTACTGACCAGAACCACCTTCAAACTGTTGACTTAACTGTAAAAAGCTTTTATATGGCACTTTTTCATCTGTAGATGTCAAAGCACTTTACACTTCGGGAAACAGAGCCACAGTCAGGTGAAGTGACTTCCCTAAGGTCACCCTGTAGGATAGCAGCAGCGCCAGGAGTTGAACCCAGGTCTCGTGAGGCTCAAGCCTGTGTTTTGTCCACTAGACATACTGCCTCCTGGTGAGAGACCAGAACAAAATTCAGTGGAAGTTAATTTAGCTAGAGTCTTCACAGAATCTCATCAAAGAAGAATGAAAAAAATATATTGTCAATACTGAAATTGGTAGCAAACGATCAGGAGTATTCTATAACACTACATTCTACAGGCCTTGCTAATAGGATAAGAACTCTATCCATCTTCCTTTATTTTTTATGCATAGATATGTACCTTATCTGATGCAGCCTTTGATTTTTTGTTTATCAGTGAGCTTCCAGATGCCAAATTCTTCTTGTGTGGGACTCAGGTCCCTCAAGTGTCACATGCTTTAGTCAGAGTTGAGGGTACTCAACTTTTAGCAATAGCTGAGCTCCTTACAGTGTCAGTTATCATAACTACCATAAATGATGAATAAATTATTTTAAGCTTAAATTAAACAAGCCTGCTGTAAGAAGAGCACAGACAATTCCATTAGCTATATCAATTTCAAACCTGGCTATTCTTCTCTTTCTCTGTATTATGGTGTTATCCTGAATTTGGATCTGGTTCTGTTATTTAATGGTCTAATTATTCCTGTAAACGGACCTTTTTTACCATCTCAAGAACAACATCAGAACTTCTTTAGACATAGATCTAAGCTGTCTTTTACAATATGCAGAAAGGAGCCTGTATGCATTAGTAACAACTATATTGGACGGCAGCAACTCTTGGCTTTCTGGGACTACTAAGGGGGCTTCTTGGCATAGGCAAGCCAGCAAATGTCTGCTCCATTCCAGCTGAAAGCATCCAAACAGTTACTGAACATTTTGCTGTCTTTAATATGTTGTTACTCTGAGCAACCGTCTGTTCTGCCTCGATGGTAGATCTGGACTTGCTACTGGTTGTATCTGCCAAGTGGCAATCAGATAACAGCACCAAATAAAATACCATACAGGCTTCAGTCTATGTAAAATGATGTTATGATTCTTATATGTACTGAACTTTTTGCAACCTAATTCTTTGCTATGAAGTCTTTAGACAGGTTGGGCCTCATTTGCAGAAGTACCCTCACCTCTAACTGTAACCAGAGGAAGCTGAGAGTGCTTAGCTCCTCCAAATTACAGGCACAAGGCATCTTAAAAGTTGGTCATCCAAAAACAATGGCAACTAAATCAGAGGCCATTTTGGAAAGCACTGGGCTTAGCTCCACCAGGAGTGGATGAAACAAAAAGGCAGAATAATCTGCTTTTTTGCAGAGAATTCAGTAAGCAATCTTGAGCCCCTGAAATAGAACACAAAGGTTTGTTTTGCGCAAAATTATTATAGTTTAAATTGTACTGCAGATTCATATCAGACAATATGAGCTGAAGGCTATTTAAGCTAGAGTGAAAGGCTCCTTAAGCTCCGTAAGAGTTGGTTGGGAAAACGGACATTTTTTCCTGCCTTATATTTCAACAAAAACTAAATAAACTTATTTTGGTCTAAATTTTGCACATACAAATTTGGCTTTTGGAAAAAAATTGAAAACCAAAATATTTTGGATTTGGAAATCCTGCTGCGTTGCCTCATGGGAGTTGTAGTTCAAATGCTTCATGCTCCCATTCTCCTCTGCATGCCAGGCTCTCTGGTTGGACTACATCTCTCATGATGCACCACTGTCTCCCTTCAGGGGGATAGGAGATGGCTACATCATGGAAGTCCCTGGTGATGGTGTACATGGGAGATTTGACCAGCTGGGGAACCTGGTCCATAGAGCAGAATGGGGTCATGAGGAAACCAAACTACTTTCCCTTGAGGCACCGTGGCAGGATATCAGAACTGAAATATTTTGGTTTTCAGCCACTTGGTTTTCAATGAAAAAAATCAAAAGCTATCCTCGGAAAGCAGACATTTTGTGGAAAATAGTTTAGTTGAAAATCCAATTTTCTTTCAAAACCAGTTTAACGAAAAATTTTCAACCAGCTCTATTCCACAGGCATATTACCAATCTTAGAATCTTGAGGTTTTCAGACTGTGACCTACACACAACTTGGTGATCCACAGAAAGCTAGTAAGTCATAGGTGATAGTTCCTTCACCTCCTTATTCTTAAAGCACATTACAAAATAACTACAAATACTTTAAATAACATCTTAATTTTACTTTTTCATAAAAGCAATTGCTGCAGATGCCACGGGGACATTATGTGACAGTGGAGGGAGGGAAAAGATCCATACAAGGGTATTAAGATCTCTCATCACTATGATAAAGTTCACTGCGGACACCAATGAAGTATTAATCATTTCCCTCCAAATATTATTATTCCATTTTGTGGTGGAACAGGATCCCGTTCCTACTCCAGTCAGGAAGAAGTTAAAGAGCTCCCCTGGTCACAATTAACCCCCGCTTGGTGCATTTGTGATGCTGGTCAAAGAGAAAGGCACAGCTCCTTAAAAGGGAGAATCCAAGCCCAGTGCAGGGCAACACAGAGAGGTAAACAGAGCTCCCTTGCCCCACAAAGCAGGGTTTGCTTAGTAGCAGAATGGCTGAAGAGACTGCCAACTGGACCCACTGGAGACGTAGAGGGATCTTCTTTACTTTGTTTTCCTTTTTGTTTAGAACCCAGAGCACTCAGTCCAGGTTCTCTGGATTCTTAGGAAAAACTTTTTCACTAGGAGGGTGGTGAAGCACTGGAATGGGTTACGTAGGGAGGTGGTGGAATCTCCATCCTTGACAGAGCCCTGGCTGGGATGATTTAGTTGGGGTTGGTCCTGCTTTGAGCAGGGGGGTGGACTACATGACCTCCTGAGGTCTCTTCCAACCCTAATCTTCTATTATTCTATGCAAGGGGGTAAAGGGACCCAGACTCCCTTTACAGAGAATGCCGACCTCTTACCTTGCAGTGAACTGCTGGGTAAGCCCATACTGTTTTGTGGGCTGCAATGTTATGTGGTTTACTCTTACCATTTTTTGGACTGCATTATGCTCAGAAGGGGAGGTTGCCACCTTCCAAATGCAACTAGGATTCTAGCCATGTGCACAAAGACTGACTCCTCGGTGCCTCCTCCAAACCTTTCCCTCCTGCAACCTATGCTCAATCTGTGCTTCTCCCTCCAAGTTCTAAGCAGGTTGCTATATCTTTCCTTTTACAATTATTTTTGTTGTACCTTTTGTGCAAGTATTTGCTGACTTGCTGGACCAGAGATTAGTAGTACATAGTTCATCCTTCAAACCAGTCCTGACTTCTTCTTTATGTTATTGCTGTTGCAGGGGGGACTTCCTTTTAGTCTGTTGCTGCCTCTATACTATTGGTCCTCTATATTGCTTATATACTTTGTTTCTTATGACCTTCCTATGTCAGACCAGATGGCAGCTGAGGTTCTTTCTATGTCCTCCTGGCCCTAACCTTGGCCCTGTCCATCTGTGTGTGCTAGCTGTCTGCTGCTACTCCACAGTTATCTTTGGTTTCATCTCTACTACTGTCCTAAGTCTGTAGCTACCTCATATAACCTGTGTCCCACTGCAGCTTGGATTGTTGCCTTTTGGCATTGTTTTGTGAGGTTATTTGATGGCTGAACCCCAAACTGCTCGCCTGGGCATAATGGCCTCAGGTTCTTGGCTCCTTTGTTGTAACAGAATTTCTGCCTAGCTTGGTGTTCTCGTAACTGCTTCTGTGTACTGCATGTCATTCCTCCACAGGGCTGAAACCGATTACTCCTCACAGGAAGCAATGTCTTGGTTCTCCAACTCATCAGTCCCTGTGCTGGGGTGCATTGTGATGTTCCAACATTGCCAGGTAGGGATCCCTTCCTGTCTGCTTTGCCTTTGACATCAGTCTCTTTAATGTCTTTACTGTGGCTCTACCTTCCCGTTGCTTTGTGGGTATCCAGGGAGGCTATCTGTGTTCATATTCCCATCTGCCACTGTGTCAGTTTAATTCAGCTGAAGTGTACTGTGGCCATTGTTTGATCATAGAGTGTCAGACAAGCTAGACCTTGCAAAATGCCCCTTCAGTTTCTGGATCACAGTGTGTGCCATCATGTGCCAGCAATGCCCCTCTGCCATGTACATTGGCCAAACTGGACAGTCTCTACGCAAAAGAATTAATGGACACAAATGACATCAGGAATCATAATACTCAAAAACCAGTGGGAGAACACTTTAACCTGTCTGGCCATTCAATTACAGACCTGCGGGTGGCTATCTTACAACAGAAAAACTTCAAAAACAGACTCCAAGGAGAGACTGCTGAGCTGGAATTGATATGCAAACTAGATACAATCAACTCAGGATTGAATAAGGACTGGGAATGGCTGAGCCATTACAAACATTGAATCTATCTCCCCTTGTAAGTATTCTCACACTTCTTATCAAACTGTCTGTACTGGGCTATCTTGATTATCACTTCAAAAGTTTTTTTCTCTTACTTAATTGGCCTCTCAGAGTTGGTAAGACAACTCCCACCTGTTCATGCTCTCTGTATGTGTGTATATATATCTCCTCAATGTTTCACTCTATATGCATCCGAAGAAGTGGGCTGTAGCCCACGAAAGCTTATGCTCTAATAAATTTGTAAGGTGCCACAAGTACTCCTGTTCTTTTTGCGGATACAGACTAACATGGCCGCTACTCTGAAACCAGTAAAAAAAAGCTTGATCTTCATTTTCTCATCTTTCTCCCTCATGGTCAGCTCTGTAAACAGACTCAGTTCTTGTTTCCACTGCTTCCATAATTGTGCAAAGCTTTTTGTCAGGAAATCCAGCATTACTGGGTGTCTGAATCTCTTCATGCTGGCTGTTTGTTTGGTTTCTAGGTGCTGCTTTTTTGGCCCTTTAATCACTCTCTCTTCCTTGGTGTGGGTTGCACTAGACTTTCCACTGGCACCATGTTTCATGTAATGTGTGTGGACAGTAACAGGAAAGGACTCCGTGTTTCTAACACTAAACTGTCTCACAAAGAAAACTATTTACATTGAGTCTGCAACTGCAGCTAGCATTCAAGCCTTGTGTAAACAGATTGACTTCCAATTTGTGCTTCTCCCTCCAAATTCCTTACAGGCTGCAACTCTGAGTAGTGTAAGGTATTGGTTCTATGCAAAGGCTCTGCCCTTAAGAGCAGTCATGGGCATATCTAGATACTATTAATCATTGAGCCAAATCAGCAGTGCATGGGGCAGCTATTTAGTCAGAAAAAGCACCGCTGGAGCGTTGGTAGACAGATAGTAAATGTAGCCAGCAGCAAACTGTCTGTATCCAGAATAGTGTAGCTATTTGTTGATGTGCTTGTCTGTTCAATGCACATCTGCTCCCAATTTAGGTTAGTGCAGAACTGGTCCTTTATATAATGAAACCATCTCAGTACCCAGTGCTGTAATCCTTACTTCAGGTCTCTCAGCGTATGGGCAGTGTGCCCAGCAATTTGATAGCAGCAGCAGCCGCCAGGTGAAGAGCCAGTAGCCCGCCATTGAAGTGAGTCAACGGGTATTCGTCAAGGATATGCGACATAGTCTGATGTTGACCATATCTACATTGTGGGTAGAGAAACCCCATTTGAAGAGACTGGCCACACAATTGCCCTGTCCTGTTTGATACTGATTCAGGGATGACCACAAGTGCCTCGGCAGGTCAAAACCTGGTGGGCAGATGGTTGGGTCAGTGACAAGAGAGTGATTAATGACTGTCGTTGCTGACCATTCATTACACCAAGCAGATTCCAACATCATGTTCTGTGGTGGCATAAGTTACTATAAAGGATTGTCTAGAAGACAGGAGAACTGATGTGTGGTTGAAGAGATCTGAGTACAGAGGCAAATTGCTGTTCTCACGGATCTTAGTCAGAAGCATGATGGAGGCCCCCTCACGGCGATTATGGGGAGGTGCTATGTTACTAAGTATTGGCAGCCATGGCAACAGAATTGCATGTAAAGTCCCATTAACAATGCACATAGTTTGTTAAGCTCTACATCGACCTCAGGTGAACTCCCATTTAAATGTGAATGCAAACTATTTCAACAGGAATTTTGCCTGCATGAGGACTACAGGATTACATATACAAAGTGTGGCTATATCAAAGTGCTAGACTTGTTGCTTAGTTTTTAAAGATTAATTTCTCTCTTCATTCAAGTAACGATCAGCTAAAGGATTTGCTCTATATTAGTGACTGACCATAACCTTGTGAACTCTATGAAAATTAACTGTGAGAAAAAGAGTCACTTGTGCTGAGAACATGAATGCCAAAGCTTTGCACAGAATCTATTTCTGAATTGTTGTAGTGTTTGAGAAAAAAAGGACCAACTGCAAGCTCCTGAACTTACACTATGCAGACAGATACCTGAAGTGAATAAGCCCATTTACATGCACACCAGGCTAGTGGGCTTTTAACTAGACATATGCACTCTCAAATGCACAATTGGAGTGTGTACTCTGTGTTCTTACACACATAATT
Source organism: Terrapene triunguis (assembly GCF_002925995.2). Lineage (NCBI taxonomy): Eukaryota > Metazoa > Chordata > Testudines > Emydidae > Terrapene > Terrapene triunguis. The sequence goes on along the minus strand of NW_020664413.1, from coordinate 31,433,307 downwards.
TAGGCATGCACAAATATATGAATATAAAAATATTTGCTGATGAAAACCTGGCCCAGGATGTTTTAAATGGAAATATCAGAAATATAAACTAACCTTTTTGACAAAACACCACCAGTAGCTGAAAACTCCCAAATGTCCAGTTATTCAAATTTTTGGGAAAGAAATCTTTCCTGGCCTAAGAACATTCATTTCAAGTTTCAGTCTAAAGTAACATTCATTTCTTGCACCCAGGTTACAAATCCCTGAAATATAGAATAAGGCACAGACAGACCCTTAACAGTGCCAACACTAGTGTCCTGCTATAATACTGAGCAATTATTTATTTACATTTTTAAAACAGAGTAAATGTAATTAAATAAATGTGATGAAGAACTAATGTACCTAATTGTCTAATTATACAAAGTGAACTAAGCTACATAATTAAGTACTTAATTACGTAATTACATATTATATAGCTGAAGCATGTTATATAATTAGGGAAAATGTAAACTTTCACCAGAGAATCCATCATAAGTTACATTGGATGGGAAAAAGACAGTCACACTTCTGAGTAATGTCCACTCTCCATTACAAGAGCCATTGATTTATCTAATTAGGTGATAGAGTGTCTGGACTTTTCTGTGAGACTAGCAAGGATTCTATTAACAGCAATGGGATCATTCAAATTTACAGCATATTAAACCTTTTTTTATGCCACTTGGCATTTCTGGAAGTGGCAGTTACGTATTTTCAAAGATATCAAGTTGATCCTACAGCAATCTCTCTCAAAAGCTGCTAACCACAGTATCCTATATCAATTAATCAATTTTTATAACATTGTTAATAACATTGTGCCATTATTTTAAAAGATTAGTAGATTTCCAAGGCAAACCACAGGATTTTTTAGTTTTCCAAATTACTAAAATTGAGTGAAAGTTTCTTCAATCAAAATTTGTCCAGTTTCCAGTTTGTGAAATGTTCTTGGAAGCAGAATAGTTTTTCAAATTTTCAGTGAGATTTCACATTAGTGTGTTTTTGCTATTAGAGCAGAAGGAAATGCATTTTTGGAGCACCAAAACTATTCGTGAATTGGTGTTGAATTCGGCAAGTTGTTTGAGCCCAAAAAAAAAAAAAAAAAAGCTAGAAATTTTTTTTGAAAATGTAGAAACAGTTCATTTTGACATTTTTAAATAAACCATTTTGATTTGATGTGTAATTTTGAATCAACATTAGAAACATTTCATTCAATCCAAATGAATTTTTTTTGTTTCATTGAGAAAAATAAAGGAAATCTCTATTGGATAGAAACAAACCAAATTTGGGGCTATTTTTCAGTTTGGTCACCTTTTCCTTTCCTTTTCAAGATGGACTCAATTATCATCTCAAAAGAATATTCACTCCAAGTGATGGCTGGTGGCATTTTGATTATAATGGCCAGCTTTGGGTTCCCCAGCAAAACAGGACTTGTTGGTATATTACACTGGCATAAGCTTCTTCCATCATGGAGCCTAGGGTGAAACAAGCCCAATATCTATATTCCTATATTTTTCAGAATTCGATTTGACTCTATCATGATTAGCTGTTGAATTTTGCATATCTATTACTTACATAGCACCCAAAAACATGCTGGGCATTTTGCCAACAAATAAAAAGGCAGGTCCCGGCCAGAAAGCATTTACAATCTATACATTATAAACTGAAGCATAGGCCACTTCTAGAGGAAGGATACCAGATAAAATGGATTATTAGTCCAATGTGCTATGGTGAACTCCATATCTCTAAATTATCTGCTACTCCTTGACATTAAAGGGTAGGCTAAAGTGCCCATTCAAGTGAGTGACAGTGCACAACTCTAAAATGCAACATCTATTTTGTTTAATGGAGACCTGAATGTGCAATGATAGCAGGACTGGGCTCTTTATGAAATAATCATGTATTTTCGGACACGCATTGAAGCCAAACAGTTTACTGGGGCCCTAATGCTGCAAACATTTATGCATGGGCAGGGTCGGATTAACTCTCCTGTGGGTCTGGGGCTATTAGATTTTGTGGGGCCCCTGTATACAAGTCTTTTTCCTAATTTAAAACAAAACAATCATAATTATGGCATGGAGGCTATTAATGCTATACTAAACTTGCCTTTTAATTAACATAAAGCTTTTTCTGTGGTTACATTTCAGTCTTAAAACATGTAGAATATAGTTAAGTTAATTCAAAATAGCCTACTTCTTACTTTAGAATAGATGTTATATAAGGTTTTTTTCTGAGAGGGAGTTTGGGTGCAGGAGGGGGATCCAGGCTGGGGCAGAGTGTTGGGGTGTGGGAGAGGGTGAGGAGTGCGGGATCTAGGATGGAGTTTGGTGCAGGAGGGGATTCTGACCTGGGGCAGAGGTTTGGGGAGCAGGAGGGGGTGCGAGGTGTTGATTTCGGCTGGGAGGCACTTACCACCGGCGGCTCCTGGCCAGTGGCACAGTCTCTGCGTGCCCCGGGGGACAGGGGGACAGCGATTTTACATGCGCTGCCTGCGCCCACAAGTGCCACCCCCACAGCTCCCACTGGCCAGTTCCCAGCCAATGAGAGCTGCAGGGATGGTGCGGGGGGCAGGGGCAGCACACAGAGCTGCCTCCTCCCTCCACCCCAGGGGCCACAGAGATGTGCCAGCAGCTGGTCACTTCCAGGAGCAGCATGGGGCCAAAGCATGCAGGCAGCCTGCGTGAGCCCTGCTGCGCCACTGGACTTTTAGTGGCCTGGAGATTGCGATTGACAGTCAGAAGCTCCAGGATCGACCAGTCGATCGCGATCGACGGGTTGGTGACCACTGAATTGTATATAATTATGGATTTATTTTTGCGGGGGCCCCCTTAGTCTGAGGCCCTGGGCTGCAGCCCCTAAAGCCCTTGCGTTAATCCGGCCCTGTGCATGGGCATAGCTTTCCACACAGGTAGTCTCACTGGAAAGAATTACTCATTTGTATAAAGTTACATATGTGCATATTTACAGGATTGGGACTTAAAATATCCTCAGGAAATCTTATCCCCTATCACCCAAGTTTTAATGTTGCTAGAGGAATATGCAATACTCCTCTTTTAAAAATAGTGGTCTAGATTTTGCCTTCATGTACACCCTGGTATACCCATTGAAATCAATGAGCATGCACAGGTTTATATGAGAATGGAACTGTGTCCAACACTTGGAAAAGAAATAGACAATGAAATGCACAGGAAAATAATCTCTCACCTTCTAAGTCTTCCTTTTCAAAATGCGTTTTGAGAATGGAACGAGTGCCACCTCTGTCCACGACAGCTTCTTCATCATTTCTCTGCAAAACAGAAATATATATGGAGGAGTCTTTTCTTTTTTGTAACCTGCTAGCAAGATTGAAGTGTAAGTATAAATAATTTTAATTTTCACTTTTATGGTTTTTCCCTCAGACATAAGGTTTAAAGAATCTCTTTTCTCTTATTAAAATCTATTCTTCATATGGCAGCTTTTATTGTGCAGTGTTTAAAACTGGCTTTGATGTGAAGAAATTAGATCTGTTGTGACACCATGCGAGATGACGAGTAAATTCTGGTTTCTGGGAAGCAATAAAATCATGAGCCAGTAAAGTTATGCAGACAATGAAAGAAGAGATGACCAGTTGAGGCAGTTACACTATTGTACTCTTAGAGAAACAGCTGTATGCATGCATTTTTGGCTCTGGAAAAAGAACTTCTGTAAACAAGATGACATTATGAACTATGTGCAAAACAGAAAAAGCATAAACATTAGCAGTGTTAATACTATGGTTAAATTGGAGAATATCAGTCTCAGTAAAAATGTTGATGTGAAAAAAATTCTAATCCCATGAAAGCAATTAGTCTCAATTATTAGATGAACTGTAATTCTTTCACTTGTCTGGTTTCAGCTTTATGAATGCTTTATAGTTATACTGTACACAGTGTACTCTAATTCTATATACTGCATGCAAACTCGCTTTTTTTGGTATACTGAATGCTCTGATTTTATGTTGTAGTTATACCATACATTTTAACAGTGTAAGCAGTCAACTCTACATTTTGACTATACTTATACTATGATAGTAAATACTTTATGCTCTGAAATTATACTGTAAGTGATTGTATGCTGGAATGGTCTACTTTGGTATTGTGTCCTTCAGTGAAAGCTAATGTTAAAGCTAAAAGGCATGACATGCTGCTAGTTTCAGTTATTTGGGACACAAACTGTAATGAATTAAATATACCCAGTATTCACTAAAGATATTAACCCTTTGGAAAGTCAGCCATAATGCACAGGTAGTAAACTGAATGCTGGTTTCCCAAAGAGCTGCATATTTGTGCTTACAAAAACAGATACCTTCATTTTACAAAGGAAGAGACTGGCTACTGGATCAGATGAAGAGAAAAAAAATTAAACAAACAAAAGCATTAATTAACATATAATGAATATATATTACATGACATCAGTGTAAGTGGAAGAGGCTTAGAAAGTGATATTAGAATTTAGACCTTCCTGACTTTTATATTTGAAAAGCACACCCTAGTAAAAGCCTGGTGCAGAGCAGTTGCTTAAAATACCAGTGTTTAAAGCTAAAAATGGATAAAAGAGTGAAAGGAACATGAAGAGAAATTGCACCATATGAGCCCTTCTCCTTTAAGGAGAAACAGCAAGGGTTGGATCTAGAGCTGAACAGTATGCATTTTGGGATCCAAGATTTTGCTTCAGGTTCATCTAGGGTTGCCAACCCTCCAAGATTGTCCTGGAGTCTCCAGGAATCATAAGATTATGTCATGTAATGAAATCTCCAGGAATTCATCCAACCAAAGTTGGCAACTCTAGGTTCATCTCGCCTTTATTATGCTGCAGCTATTTCATATACGAGAGTCTGGGAACTGCATCAGCACAAGGCTGTTAAAAAGAGATGGTAACAGTGCCTTTATTAGATCTTTCTATCAGATAAGGGTACATAACAAAAATTTGACAAGGAGGTAGGAGCCTTCTGTTGAAATCTTTTTGCCTCCTAATACATTAGAGTTAGTTAATAATCTATTGAATGCACTAGGACATTTTTTTTTTTTTTACAAATCATTCGGTCATATTAACATTATAGACAAAATTAATCCATTATTGTAAGCAGTAAGACACATCAGGGTGTGTGTCACATTGAAATACTGCCATGCTCCTGGGTGAATTGTTAGGTATGAATCCAAAAGGCCAAGTATTACAGCAATGTAAGAAGTAATGCTCTTCTTGCATAAGTCATTCCCAATAGTTTCTCACTGTGATTAGGAAAAGGCCCTACGGAAGCAGCATTATGGAAAAATCCTAATCCATATTACATTGCTTTTATAATTAATTTATTTAAATAAAAGTTAAAATAACGTAAAAAGTAAAAAAATCATTAATATTGATTAAAAATTATAAATTTATTATTTATAAACTTGATGCACATATTATTCTACCTTTGACTTTTTTATTCCCACCTCCACCCCCTGCACACATTTGCCTTTCATCTTCAGGCAGTCTTTGTCCAACTTATCTCCTTCCCTTGTAAGAGGGCATCTTCCATTAACATTAGATGGAAAAATAGCTAGATTGAGAGTTATATGTTGCTCCTGTTTTAGTGGTCAAACCTGAGCAAGCCCAATTAACAAGGCACTGCGGCTTTTTGACTTCCCATGCAGCAGCGTATAGAACCGTTCTGTACTCGGTACCGTGGTAACATCATGGTTCCTGTACTCCCTCTCCTCCCAAGTCAGCTACTAAATCTGCACAATGGGGTCCCGATCTCTACTGGGATCCTTGGCACAGCTACAATACAACTAATGAATAATGATAGTGGCAGACATGCTGACCACACCCTCACTCTCCCATCATGACTAAGGATTAGGAAATTAATTTCATTTTTTAATATTTTTATTAGTGTTCCAGCAAAATTGTATATAGTGTCATTATTTTTAAATATTCTCATAAATGAGAGGCTCAAACAGGAAGTACAGGCCAAAACCACCATATAAAAGTCATGGAAGGTGGAATGCATATTCTAGATGACTTTAGTGATATTCAACACATGCAAAATAATTTTATTTATTAAGCACTCCTCTCACCCGCAAGTAAAGTGTTCAAGGAGAGAGACAAACAATTAAAATACAGCAATAATTAAGAACCCAACCATGACTCTATGGAAGTCAATAGAAGTCTTTCCAATGACTTCAGTGGGAGCAGAATCAGGCTCTGAGGCTACAGGTATATCAAAGCCTTGAGTTTTACAACATATCACTGTAGCTTTTCTTACTTTTAGCCCATTTTGAAGAGGCTGCACACTCAACAATTTATATGACACAGAACTAAGGTGCTCAAATTATCTTATTATACTGGAGTAGTTTGCAAGTAAATTTATGGACACACTGACCATGTAAGAGTCCTTCGAATTGTCCATTATTGCATTGAGATGCTTGTTGACTTCAGTGAACAATGTGGTCTAGTGCTTAAAGCCTGGGAGTGGGCTCCGGAAAGTCCTGAGTTCTAATCCTGGCTCTGTCACTGACTTGCCGTGTGGCTTTGGGAAAGTCACTTAGTCTCTGTGTCTCAGCTTCCCCATCTGTAAAATAGGGATAATAATACTTCCTCATAGTGGTGCTCTGAGGCATAATTAATCAATACTTGTACAGCACTTTGAAGCTGGAGAATACCTAGTATTTTAATTCTATAGTGTGCTCATTTTCCGTATGTAAAGATGTCTTGATAGATAGCAGTAGAGCAATAAAACCATAACATTTAGGGATATATAAAATGCTTTCTCAAAAAAAAAGATAGATTCTCATAGGCCCTGGAATGGTTCACTGCTGCACAACTACAGACAATATTTTTGTCAGGGTTTTACATTTGGGCCTGATTCTCATCTCATTTACATAGGTTGAAAATTAGGAGTAATTCTATTGAAGTCAATGGAGTAACACTACTGTGAAACTGATATTAGACGAGAATCAGGCTTTTTTTGTATTAAAAATTGCAATAATTTCTGTCTTTTTTTACCATTTGCTAGTGCCTTATGCCCTTTATACAATTATCAGGCTGTGATTTTTCCTGAAAAAAAATTATGACAAAATTATTTCCTTAGAAATAATCAAATAATTTAAACACACAGTACAATAATCAAACAAAACATCCAGGGTAAAACAATAAGAGCAAGATGAGTCCTTTAGGGCTTTGGGTGAAAACCCTGTGCTATTTAGGGTGAAACCCTGATCCTTGACTTCATTGAGAACAGGATTTCACCCGTTTACATCATCACAAATGAATACCAGTAAGTCCTTTATTCCACACCACTTCACATTTCCTATATGCCAGATATTTTACAAAAAAAAAACCTATTTTTAAATGTTTTCAAGTGTTTTAAAAATTGCACTGGTACTAATTTTTGTCTCCTACTATCTGAAAATACTCAAATGCATGATGATGAGCACAGTTCAGGTACCTAAGGGTATGTCTACACTTCAAGCTGGAAGGGTAATTTCCAGCTCGATGAAACATACCCACATGAGATCTGATTGAACTAGCATGCTGGAAGTATCTAAAATAGCTTTTCCATACACAATTATGTCATAATTGTAAGGCCTAATATCCCAGAACGTTCTAATGCTGGAACTATGGAAAGCTGGGAATCAACTCTTTTCAGTTGTATAAGCCCTAATTTCTAATCATATATATGTTGCAGAGATCAATATCCTTAAACCTGTCATTGTTTCAGAACAGTATATTGCCCATTCCACACCGCAGACATAATAAAACCACCTCAACGAGCAGTGGTAGCTCTGTCACCAACATACCACTGTGCACACTACCTCTTATGCCAGCAAAATTTATGTCTGTCAGGGTGTTTTTTTCACATACCTGAGCAACATAAGTTTTGCCAACATAAGTGGTTGCGTAGACTATGACAGGTTTGTGTTTTAATAATAGCTGTTGTAAGGTGCTCAGAAGTTTGCAATCTTAGTGGTAGTCCCAGTTAAAGATGGACTAGCAGGCAGAGTCCAGATGAGATGTTTAAAGTTGCATAATGAATGCAACTTATCACATTGCTTCCACCAAAGTATCACATGCACGCGTATGCACACACTCTCTTCAGATTTTTTCTGGGTGATGGAACTGTAGATGTATATATATCAGCATCTTCACAACAGACTAATGACAACATTTCAGTATTTAAAACCTATGAGATAAATATGCATGTTATTTATAAATTCTCAAAAAGCAAAATAAATACATGATTTTTTAAAATAAATGTATAAACATATGTCATAAAAACTACCTAAATACCTCATTCAAGTGCCCAGACTCACTCAGATTGCTGCAGTATACAAAACATAGGATCATAGAAATGTAGGGCTAAACAGGACTTCAAGACTAATCCTGCGCTGAGGCAGGACCAAGTAAACCTAGATCATCCCTGACAGGTGTTTGTCCAATCTGTTCATAAAAACTTCCACTATTGGGGATTCCACACTTCCCTTGGAAGACTATTCCATAGGGTGACCAGACAGCAAGTGTGAAAAATCAGGACAGAGGGTGGGAGATAATAGGAGCCTATATAAGAAAAAGCCCCAAATATCAGGACAGTCCCTATAAAATCGGGACATCTGGTCACTCTACTATTCCAGTGCTAACTACCGTTATCATTGGAAAGTTTTTCCTAATATCTAACTTAAATCTCCCTTGCTGACGATTAAGCTGATTACCTCTTGTCCTACCTTCACTGGTCCTGGAGAACAATCAATCACTACCCTCTTTATAACAGCCTTAACATATTTGAAGACTTATTGGTTACCCCTTCAGTCTTCTTTTCTCAAGACTAAACAGGACAAGTTTCTTTAATCTTTCCTCATAGGTCAGGTTTTCTAAACCTTTTATAATTTTTGCTGCTCTCCTCTGGACTCTCTCCAATTTGTCCATATCTTTCTGAAAGTGTGGCACCCAAAACTGGGCACAGTACTCCAGCTGAGGCCTCACTAGTGCTGAGTACAGGGGGACAATTACCTCCCATGTCTCACATATTACACTCCGGTTAATACAGCCCCAAATGGTATTTAACACCCGCATCACATTTTTGACACATGTTCAATTTGTGATCCACTATAACGCCCAGATCCTGTCTAAGAATACCAGCACCTTGCCAGTTATTCCCCCTTTTGTACTGTGCATTCAATTTTTTCATTCCAAGTGTAATACTTCACACTTGTCCATACTGAATTTCATTTTGTTGATTTCAGATCAATTATCCACCTTGTCAAGGCCATTTTTAATTCTAATCCTGTCTTCCAAAGTGCTTGCATTCCCTCCCCAGCACGATATCATCTGCAAATTTTATAAACATGCTCTCCACTCCATTATTCAAATCATTAATGAAAATATTGACTAGTACCAGAATCAGGACAGACCTCTGCAGGACCCCACTAGATACATCATCTTACTTTGAGTGAGAACCGTTGATAAGTACTCTTTGAGTACAGTCTTTCAACCAGTTGTGCACCCACCTTATAGTACTTTCATCTAGACCTCATTTCCCCAGTTTGCTTATGAGAAATGTCAGATAATGTTAAGTCAAAAGCCTTGCTAAAAATCAAAATCTATCATGTCTACTGATTCCCTCCTATCCATTAGGCCAGTAACCCTATCAAAGAAAGAAACCATGTTTTAACAATTAGTATAAATACGCAATATTTATAAGAAGGTTTAAAGATTGCACTGAAATGCATTTTTCACCCCCACTTAAAGGTTCCGTTACACTGGTATGTTGTATTTTGCTGTGAATACATTATGAACAAAAATAAAATATAAACTGAATACACAGCTAAAATATGCATTTTATTTGAGAAACTGGAAATGATCCCTTTCCCTGCACTACCTCTACCTCTTACCCACCCAATTTTAGCCTCCTCGCTATTTCACAAATCCTTCATGCATATTTCTTTCCCTTCTGCACTCCTTCAATACTCTGCTTTCTCTAAAACTGGAATTTTTTGTGTGAAAAGACTAACCCAGAATTGTTTGGGAAAATAGCAAATGTTATAGAAATCTACTGAGGTTTGCAGATGTTCAGATCATATGTATTCCTGTTAATTACACCCTTAATACTTTCTGGATACATACCATGTTAGGGTTAAAAGAGTACTATTTCAACATCCTTTCTTAATGTAAAATATATTTCAATGCAGAAACCTTCATTCCCTTAAACCCGGTTCTCATCTGTACAGCGTTTCATTCGAAATTATGCACACAACACGACTGCTGACACATAACTAAAATAATTATGGAATTAATAGGACTTCACTGCATAAGCCATTTATTGATTATTAGATGTCCTACATAAGTTTTAAATGCCATCTGGAGCTTAGGAAAGCCTGTCATTGCAGCACATTAAATGATGTTTTCCTACAAAACACAACCATAGAAATAGTAAGATTAAATCTTTTTAGGTACTAAATATCTGCATGATTATAATTATTTAACATATGTCTGTGAATAATGAATACATTTTAGTTTATATGTTATTTCATGAACCTATGAATTTAGATACATAGACCATAAATCCTATGCTGTACCTTCTTGCATTTTTATAATAAGATTCTAACCTTTGTATCCAAAAAGCCATGCTTAAAATGATCATACTAATCGTTTAGCCTAAACTTGACTGCTTTCACAGTTTGGAGGTATCTTACTGTTATATTATCTAGATATTCTCTGGTTGTATCTGGTTTCATGAGACATTTCTGTTTCAAAATCACTTCTGTTAACTTCAGCTTGACATTTACAAAAAATAGCACAATTAAAGAAATAGAAAAGTGTGCTATTTGAACTCAAGAGCTGCTAAGAGCATATGTGAAACATATCCTTTACAAAATTGTATTGAGTCCCTAAAAAAACTGTTCATTGTAGCTGCATGATACACTGTTGCAGTAAAGAAATCACTGGTGGCTGCCTTGCTCAGCTTTGTCCTTTGAAGTGTCCTTGAGCTGACAAAGTCACACCAAATTAATTTGATGCACCCAGTGTGTGTCTACACTTTAGATGCTACAATTCCTTTCTCTTTCCTGAGACAAGAAAAGACTGTAATCCTGTGTATTATCATCATTTTGAATTGCTTATATTATATATCTGCAGATGTGGAAAGTGCTGTGAATTTTATCTTTCAGATGCAAAAGAACTGCTTTTTCCATTCCACTAGCTGCATCAAATATTCCATATTCTTTTCTTATTCATCTGTCAACAAAGAGCAATCAAAACACATTTAAAATGCAATTAAGTCTATATTCTCCAAAGTATTATTTTAAAACCATCCTTTTCATTTTATTGTGTCTGCGGTAGTTTTCTGCAGTAATCGCTAATGGCTGATGTATAGCATATATTCCTTTTGGCCAGCCCCATACTGCATACTACAGGATGTGCAGCAAAGAAGAAAGCAATTAGTTTTCATTCCAGATTTATATCTTCCCCAGGGCTGCATGTCATATGCATGAGGACAGCTTTGCCCTCTCCCTCTCTCTTTGCAGCAAGAGCTAAGATAATTCTCAGTATGTATCCGTAAAGATATACCATCTTCTACAACAATGTTAAAATCTGCACTAATCAACATTAGCTCTGGAGGATTGATGTGCCAGCGAACTTAGATTGAGTACATGTTTAATATAGTAAGCATACAATCTCATTTCACATGTAAAAATGGATAATCACTGTGGTCATTAAATGTAAGCACAAACTGTTATAAATTTGATGAAACTAAATGGAATCAAACCAAGAAAATGCAGACTAGATTGGTGCAATGCAGTCTTAGAGGCAAATAAATACGGATTTATAAAGTATTATTCCTGTGTTTAGTTATACTGTAAAGTTCAGAGCTGCTTGCATCCAAATATGTATGATAGGTACTGTCTGAGTTGAGGCATAATAAATGTATAATCATTGAACTAGCCAGCTAATAGATCAATTTTATCTCATGCTAGTATATAAATGCATTAAATCTAACAGTGCTGTTCTTGCCTAAAGTATTAATTTGAGGAAGTTAATTTTGTAAACAATACATTCATTTAATTATGCAAAGCAAATGTGTTATTTTAACATACAAGTTCTTCATATCCCTTTGTGCAAGAGAAAATAGGATAATTTAAAGAAAATGAAACAGAAAAGTTAAGAACATGAGATGTAATAAACAAACAAACAAACAATTTCATTTATAATGTTGCAGTCCTTAGGCGCTCCAGTCATGGACTAGAATCCCATTGTGCTCGAGGCTGTACAAGCACAAAACAAGGGAACAGTTCCTGCCCAAAAGAGTTTACAATGTTGTTGGGCTGATGGACTAGGGGATAATATAAAGAACATAAGGCTTAAGGTTGTTTCCAATATTTGTTTTGAGTATTAGTGTTTAATTTTAATTGCCCTTCCATTTTTACCAGGTTTTAAATGCCTCATAGACCATTTTTGGGCTGAAATAAAAAAAAGACTTGGGGTAGAATATTCAAAAGCACTTAGGAGCCTAAGTTTCATTTAAAAAGTGACTTGGGCACTTTTCAATTTCCAATTGAAAGTTTTGTTACAGAGCTGTTAAGTTCCTCACAACGCTTCCCTTTCCCCACCAGAATATCACATCAGCCTTTTCTGGATTCAGGTTTTGCAAGCTGCTCTTCATTCAATTTTTGGTTCCAAGTAGGCCCTTGAATAGCTGGTAGATGGTGCTGCTTGTCTCTATTGTGAAGGTCATCAGCATAATGCTGACATTTTACCCCACACTGCTTCACATTTCTCTCTCCTGGAGTCTCTCAGATGTTGACAATGGTGGAAATGAGAACACATCCCCATGGGACACCACAGGTCAGCATTCTCCAGATGGATATATTATAACTCTCTGGTTGGAGTCTGAGAGGAACGACTGAAATCATCTCAATGTGATCTCATTAGCACCCACCACATCTCTGAGATGGAACAACAGGATTCCATGATCAGCCATGTCAACTGCTGCATAGAAGGCCAACAATATGAATGTGGATGTAAGAATTTTATCCAGGGCCAAAAGGAGAATCCAGATCGGTAGCACTAGTGTCTTGTCTGTCCCATGTCTTGGCCTGCAGTCTCACTAGGAGAGGTCCAGAATACTGTCAGTATCTAGGCTGAGTTGGAGACTACCCTTGGTGAGTCTCTCAATTAGTTTGCTCAGGAATGGAAAGTTAGTTACTGGACAGCAGGTGGAAAAGTAAATTGTGTTGATTGATAGTTTCTTAATCACTGGTCAGATTATGTGGTGATTTAGGTTGGGTAGATTTCCTGCCTTCTAAGGAGGTGTTCACAATCTCAGTTGGTAAAGGTTGCAGATGTTCTCAACTCTCTTTCACTAGCCAAAAGGGGTGTGAGGCAAAATGACAGAAGGTAGCTCAGTCTTCATGCAGTACTTGCTATCATAAGAGTGGCAAATGCAAAAAGGCAAGATGGGATGTTATCAAACCTGTGTCTGACAGGAGGTCCCCGCTGTCCTGAGAAACAGTAAAAGATATAGGAAATTTTCTCTGTAGGCTCATAGCTCTGCACAGCAGAAAGTTCTGGGCTCTTCAGTTGGGTGGAGGCTTCCTGAGTTAGCAAGGTGATTCGTGGTCTTTAATAATTCAACAGGCCCTAATTTAATAGCTACTATGATGATGAAGAGGTAGAATGTCTTTGTTCTTCTGTGTCCAGGTCACAGGCTCACAAATGTTCTTTATGTTGTAACTTGTCTGAATCTACTCATATTTCTACCACCAAAACTCAAATTTTCTCTCTTACTTCTTTTGTCCTATACTGCTAGAGAACCAAGAAGCAAGTGCTTCATTGTTAGTGGCAATGCTATAGCTATCAACTGGCAATAAGCCCCAATCCCTTTTACAGTAGCAGGCTGTTCACACCTCCAAAGGTTGCAACTGCAGGGATATTACCCAGAAGAAAGGCAGTTATTCAGATAGCCAGCTCCCAAACAGTTTAGCAGTTTATACAGCAGAACCAACACCTTGAACTCCACTCAAAGTGATCAGATTATAGACCATCAGCACAACCTGCTGCCTATGTAAAACACCACTCAATAAACAGGCAATGTATAGTGTATTAACAAGCTTTTAGTATGCTCTGAAAGTGATATAATCTTGAGGTGGTAAAGACATTGATAACCATAGCAAGCCTGCATGCAGAATAAAAGGTTGCACACTTCTCACCAGATACACATGGAAAAGTGTTGTTGGCCATAGTAACTGTCTGATCATTCAGGAACTACCTAGAATTTAACAATTCCCCCAAATTGCAAACCTGCATAACAAACGGTGGATGCTCTCCCTCAGTTGAGGTGCTGATATAATCTTCACCAATTCTTGTGTATTTTTCCCCAGTCTACCAATACTTCAATTCTGTCAGGTTTTGATGTCAGCAAACAAGCCTTCATAGAAGTCCCAATCTCATTCAGGCAGTGAGTGAGTTATTCCAAGATAGATACAAAGCTGAGTTTCATCATCATACCTAAGAGATCTTAGCCAGTTTTTCCTCATTATCCTACTAGGGGTTGAGCCCTCCTATTAAGAACTGTATATGTGTTAACAATACTTCCTGATCGCTGATCTAAAACATGTCAGCATGAACATTTTATGTTCATCCATTGCCAGGAGAAGTTATTGACTAATGACACCAGTGCAGTTCTGTACCATGCCCAAGGATAAAACCAGATTGCCAACGATCAATGAAATCAGAGGGTTTCAGATGTGCCAGAGTTGCCTATGACAACAGCCTCTAGCATCATTCTCAAGGAATAAAGGTTGAACAGCACCCAATAATTAACAAAGACCAGCACAGAAGCCTCACATTAACTTCCTTGCAGAGGAATTGGCACCATGTCCTTCCAAGGAAGGCACTGACAAAGTCGACCAAAAAGTAGCCCAGAGTTTTCTTGCTGGACTTGTTCGCTGTCAGGAAGGAGATAGATCTAACTGCAGGTATGTAGCTTGGAATGCCCCAGCATCACTAGCATTTCAGTTAATGCTAAGTCATCTGGTAGAGTTTCAGCTGATATAATGTGTCTCCAAAAGATATTTGGATATGTTGGTCCATATTTCATTCATAAAGTAACAGCAAGAAACTCTCAAATCTAACTGAGTGGAAGCAGCTGGAAAAACCAGGCTATCCACTGCCCAGAATGGTTCTTTGCAGTTGCTTTGATGGAGATGAAGAGGCCTTTTTTGACCTCTTACAGAGTGACAGCATAAAAACTCTTTGTCACAATCAGGCAGACTTATCATGAGACTTCCATGCCACTGGCCTGCTAACCACCTCCCCTCTCACTTCTTCTGTCTCAGATCATCTATAAACTATGGTGTGAACTAAGAGGGCAAAGCCAGAGAAGAAGACATTTAGGAGGCACTCTATTGACAGAAGAGGACAAATATTATAAAGTCCTTCTAAGCCATTGCTATTGTGGTCTATTTTCTGAACATTGTCTGCAACAGGACCCCAAGAAGAAAGGTATGCCCTGAAACCAAATCTTTTTTTCTGCTGGATAAAATGGTTACTTACCTCTGTTTCCAATAGCTCAAAATACTGAATTAATCTTAGAGCTGTCATACTAAATATTTTTATCTACATGCTGAAGATGGCATTGCTGATACTAGTAGAGAAAGGTTAAATAACCTTTAATGTAATTTAGCATTTGCACCAGTGAACAGGAAGAACAGCAGGATTTTGTAGAGAGGATTTACAATAACCAGCACAAAGGAATGAAGAGGCATCAAAATTAACAAAAGAAAGAGCAGAAAAGAAATAAATTAAATAGTGAAATAGGTAATACAGTGCTTTGAGAAATAACAGAGCAAATACCAACAAATTCCAGTTATAATCTCAAAATTAATTTGAAGTTGCTTCTACATCTTTTTTTAAATGCACAATTTCCACCAAAGAATGCAAGGGAACCTGACATACTGTATATACAGAGAAAGAATTTTTACATCAAAGGCTTAACCAAAACATATTGGCAAAGTGATCAAAATAGAGACTAAATAGTGAGGGATTTAAACAGTTTAGAGAGATTAGCAAGCACAAGTCTATGATACACTGTTTCAGGATTTCAAATAGGATTATCACAGAATAAAAGGTAAACATGAATCCACTGAGAACAGGATGTGTGCTACAAATGGTAGGCTGGTTAGGCTTCCTAGCTCTAAGAGAACTGTTACTTTGGAAGGATTGTTTATCTAATGGAACCCAAAGAGTTTAAAAGCCATCACTTTCCTGATCCTACCAGTCTGGACTAAGCATGATCTTTGCCAGCGAGAACAAACTGGGGTCAGAAAACATAGTGATGAGAAGTTAATAACATGTTCTAATTTGAAATTACAGAACAGAATCTTTCAAGGAGTAAGAGCAGCAAATATAATCATGTGAGATAGGGGACAAAATTCTGCCCTCTCATTTTCAGGTTATATATATATATATAAATATATATATTCAAAAGCACTGATAAATCATATATATATATATATATGTGCTTTTGAATAAAAGTAATTCTATTTGAGGAAAAGAGGTTATTTCCATTGCAGATTCTCTGATAATGTCACTAAATTGATGCGCAAGTAGCTAGCAGACATCCAGGAAAAGATGGAAGGATCTCCATCCAAACCTTGGAAGACATGATCCAACATTTTACAGTTTCTTTTTCCTATTATGTCTCTCTATTTACCTAAGGGTTTGATATTACTGCCCATCATCTGGCATCTTCCACATAAAATCAATAGCAATAGCATTTTGGAGGGTTTATTTTGTTAATTTATTTTTATTGTTGTTGTGGGGAGAGGCTGTTAGATTGACTTGTTTCAGAAGTTTTGGGGATGTTTGCTTTGGTTGGTTAAGGTTTTTGGGTCCAAGGCTTTGTCAATGTTTATGAGTGTTATTCTTATGGTGTAAAGGCCTTTTGGAAGAGGAAAGTTATGCAGCATTTCTTATATGCTGGCTGTTATTTTACTGATTGTTTATTAGAAGTGGACTAAACTGCAAAGTTCAGATCCAGATCTCACGTGTTAGTGGACCATTGTGAAAACAGAGGTCTAGTCTCACTGCACTACATTATTACTTTCAATAGTAAAACATTTATGTATAAAAATGTTAAAGTTTAGAAAGAACACCGTCAGTATGAGATAGTTGCCCTTCACATCCAATTCACCTTTCCTTAAAAAAGCATTTTTCCATTAAACTAACCCTTATGATTTAAGAAACAGAAAAAAACATTAGATTTTAAGCAATTTATTTATTCATTCATTATAGCAATTTTAAGCAATTCATTTATTCATTTATTATAGCTTTGTATGGTGCCTAGTACAATGGGTCACAAAGTAAATAACAATAATAATCACCTCTAGTATGTCTGTCTTTAAGAATATAAGTCCTGCTGGCCAGGAACTGGCTTTTTGTGTTTTGGTTTTTTTGGCAGAGGGCATTATTTAAAATTTACACTGCAGTATCACCATCAGGTCACCATACAAACATCTAATAAATGACAATTACTACCCCCGAAGAGCTTACAGTCTAAAAGACAAGATATAACAGGTGGATGATACAAACAGGGCTGAGCTGGTGTGGAGTGGAGTGGAGAAGACATGGTGGAAAAAAAATCTGTAAATAATAATAGGATGTGCAAGTTCTTAGCCAGCCAGCATGAGTAACCACAGCTCTCCGTCTGCCTAGCCATTATCAGGTTGTACTTTACTTTATATACTACAGAAGAGTTGAGTTCTGAGGAGGAAATTGAAAGAGGAGAAGGGGATAGCTTCAAGAATTTTGACTAGGACTTTTCCCCATTTGTATGGGGCAGCATGGGAGAAGGCATACAAGAGCTTGTTGGATAAACAGAGAATCAGGCAATCAAGGCTGACATCATTGTTGGATTGTGGTAAGATAGTTTGAATAGGGCTAAATTGTGGAGGACTTTTAAAGTAAGAACAAGAAGTTTGCATCTGATGCTATGGAAGTAGAGCCAGTGGAGGGACTAAAGGAAAGGGGTAATGTAGTCAGTGTGACAAGCCAAGAAGATGAATTTAACAGCAGCATTTTTAATGGATTTCAGACATTAAGGCCAAACAGCAGGAGATGATCAAGACTTGGATGAGCATTTTGGCAGAGTGGGGAGAGAGGAAAGGTCAGATCTTGAAGATGTTGTGCAGGAAGCAGCAGCAAACTTTAGATATGGCCTGGATCTGTGGGTCAAAAGTGGCTTCATCTTTGATTCAGCCCAAGATTAAGGACGCGAGTGACAGAGAGGACTGTTTTGGTTTCAGCCTATTAGAGAAAGGGAATGGGTGGTCATAGACAACTCAGCTTTGGCCATGTTAAGTTTCAGTTGTTAGCTATACATCCAGGATGTAAGGAGGACGGGCTGAGATTTTAGTGTAGATGGAGGAAGATGGTTCCAGAGTAAAGAGGTAATTTGTGACATAAAGATGATAGTCAAATCCATGTTTGTGGATGAGTTACCTGGACAGAGTACAGAGGGAAGCAAGAAGGGGAATGAGGATGTAGCTCTATGAGACACCCCACTGAAAGAGAGAGAGAGAGAGAGGGAGGTGGAATACCCACCCAAATGAGACCCTGAATGAGCAATATGAAAGGTAGGAAGAGAACCTGCAGAGGACAATGTCAAAAAAAGCCCAGGGATGACAGGATTATGAGAAGAAGAATATGGTTGATAGTGTCAAATGCAGCCAATAGGTCAAGGAGCATGAGGATGGAGAATTGGCCTGGACCTTTGGTTAGGAAGAGGTCATCTGGAACCTTGGTGAGAGCAGTTTCAAGGGAGAAGGCAGAAGCCAGAGAGGGGGAGGGACTTCAGAGGGGGAGGAGCAGCGGAATTCGAACTGCTGACCAGAGCAGTCAGGATGGACATTGTGGGACACCTCCTAGAGGCCATTTACAGTGACAAGCACAGCGTCTACACTGACACTTTGTCGATATAACTTTGCCACAAAAAACTCTACACCTCTCTTCGAGGTGGTTTTATTTTGTCGGCAAAGCAGGAGACTTTTGTTGGCAGAAGGAGCAGTGCAGTGTGCAGGGGTGCTGGAACAATTTGTATAGTGGGGGTATTGAGAGCCATTGAAGCACACTGTAAACACTGCCTATAATGGAAACTACATCAAGCCAGGTGTAGTTTCTTTCCATGGCACACAGCAGGTCAGGCAACTCTGATTCCTGTTCAGATTGGAAGTTCATGATATACTGCATGACCATCCACGATGTGTTCATAACAGTGACCACAACAGTAGAGAGCAATGCAGGATCACACAGTATATAGGGGACCATTGAAAAGTGACACAAAATGCAGTTGGAAGCCCATGGAATGATGGGATGCAAAAAACTGCATTATGGGATGTTGAGCCAAAACCCATGATGCACTGCGATCCACTCCGCCTTCCCACAACTCCCAGCTGCAGGCGGTGGCGAGTACCACAGTGGGAAAGCTACCCACAGTGCACGGCTCTCACTGTCGATGCTAGAGCTCCCATTGGACACACTCCACTGACAGAAGAAGTGTTGCGTGAACATGCACAAGCAATGTAATTATACCGGTTTTTGATTGTCAGCGTAACTTGCGTCAACAAAACTGTGTAGTGTAGACAAGGCCTAAGTGGAGAATCTAGGATCTAAAGTTGGGCCAGGTCTACGCTAGAAACTCTTGTGATATAGTAGGTTCGGAGTGTGATTTTTGTGACATTTCTATATCAGCAAAAGTCCTAGTCTAGATGCAGTTATATCAGCATAAAAATGTTTTTGCAGGTATAGTTTATTCCATTCTGATATAAGCTATACCAGCAAAAGCACTTTTTTGCTGGTATAAGTTGCAAGTCCTTCCAATGTAGATGCTGGTATTGCTCTACTGGTATAGCTGTGGTGGCAAACCTTTCCTGTATAGACCTGGCCTTAGAGTGGAAAAATTGTGTTCCATTCTGCAAGGTACTCATCTCAAGTCTGCACTGTGTTTACAGTTATTTTGGCCTGCAAAGAGCATTACGTACCAATTGCTTCATTCTTCTGATACTGTGTGGTATGCAAGCGAGACTGGCATATTCCTCCTTAAGTGTTTTGCAGTGTCCTCGGTTTTGGGGAAGAGTCTGTTTGAGTAGCTTATTTTGTTATTTTAAGCCCACTAATTCTCTTGCCCTTGCAAACCTTACTTGCTATGCTGCTTCTGTATAACAGCTTAAACTCTCTTTTTTGGCTTGTTTTAAAGCACAAAATTGAAAACAATAGCTCTAAGTATAGTTTTGGGATAGGTCAGCTGATGGATTTTGAACCACAGCTATATGGGGCAGCATGACAGAGCTTTTGGTTCCCAACTGAGGCTATATTATAGTGCTCCACATCGGGGTCAAAGATTTTCTCTAACAAAATGAAAGCTTTAGGATTTAACTTCACTTGAGAGAAAAGATGCCAGCTGAGTACATCCCTTCTCTGTCACATTGATAATCAGAGATGTTATTAGAGTCACTAACGTGCACACATAGGAGTCAGAGGCACAGACATTTAGCAATGCCATAGTGCAGCAGATAAATTTAAGAGGCCAGACTTGACTCTTATGTAGAACAAATCACAATGTGCACATGGGCTGGGGTGGAGTGGGTGGTTGTATTTTTTTAATTTTGGTGCACACTTGTTTCTAAAGTTGGCAGGGTAGCATTCCAATATAGATTAGATAGGTCTTGAGTTCGTGGCTAAATCAAGGTAGCTGTTTGCATCTGGATTCAAGGGTGCTGAAATCTCCAAGGTGTTCTTGTAAGAGTTTGGCTCTGAATGGTGGTAGTCTCAAGAAATCAGATAATATCATGAGACTTTTGCCATCTTAAGTGGCAAATCAGAAAATAGGCCAGTCTGGTTTGGATTCAAACCAGGATCAGAACACTAGGGGCAGGTTCAGATGCAGCAATCTGACTCTCAAGTTATGTCTACACTACTACTTATGTCGGTATGACTTATGTTGCACAGGGGTGTGAATAAGCCACCCTCCTGAGCAACATAAGTTACACCGACCTAAGCACTGTGTCAATGGGAGAGCTTCTCCCGCCAACATAGCTACCACTGCTCATGGAAAGTGGGTTGATTAAAATCAACAGGACAGCTCTCTCTCATCATCTTACAGCAGCTACACTAGAGAGCTTACAGCAGCACCACTGTAAGCTCTCTAGTGTAGCCATAGCCTCGGTGTCACCTGAAAAGATTCAGAGTTGAGGTTCTTATTTAACCTCCTCCCTTTTAGCTTCACATAACCCAAGACTAGCCCTGCAGCTACAACATGTGTGCATATTGCCTATGAGTAGCGGGTTTCCCCTGCGTTGAATTAATGTAACTTTAGCACCCATGTGGCCAAAATAGAGTCTGCTCTGCAAGCTACTCCACCCAAGAAAAGGTGTGCACAGGAACGCAGCAGGGAAACTCCCTTCCACCCCAGAGGCACCTGTTCCAACCCCCATGGAGTAAACACACACACACCTGAACGTTACAATCAATATAGGAAAGGGATATATTTATTTCCAGAGGAATTGATGGAGAAAAACAACAGGGGAGAAGAGAGAGGGAACGGTAAAATAGGGTGACATCCAACATAAGGACCCACAGGCCCAGTGGTACCACAGTATGAAAGGGTAAACACCGAGAATGCCTCTAGACTCAGAGCTCAGGAATCCTGAGCAGAGTTCAAAGTCCGGCATGGAGTCTTGGGTGCTCCTGGTCATCTTCGGCACCAATAAACTTACTGCAACAAACCCCTCTGGTGCCCAATTCTGTCACTCTCTGCAAACCCACAAAGAGCAACAACCTCCCCCATTTAGCTGGATACAACCACCCTCTTGATTCCCAATGCTAGGTCACTCTGGACAACAGTGATACTGGGTCTGGCTCTGGTTTGTCCTTGGGTGATTCCACCTTGGCACACTGCTCCTCCTGGCTCCTGTCCTGGGGCATCCCCAGCCGACAGTTCTGACCCTCCCAGGCTTTGGGCAGGTTTTCAGCTGCTTCACTATGTCAAGGCCTGCTTGCTGCAGCCCTTCTGTCTGGAGCTACAGACACACACGCCCTGTTGCTCCCCCTCTTGCCACGCCCCTCGAAAACCAGGACTACTACTTTATGGAACCATCAGCACTTCCTCTGCCTCAGGATGAGGTTTTAAAGGAGCCATGCTCTCTAAACCCTAGGGGGGGGTTACACTAATAAAGCTGAATGAAAAATGAAGGGCCTTCCATGTTAAGAATCGTAAATACAGACCTACTATTCAGGTGAAATACACATAAGTAAGACAAGCCACAAAGAAAATCACTTGGCAAGATCAGTAGGGAAATAAGCAAGAACTGCTGCCTTTGGGGAAAACAAATATATATATTTGCATCCCCTCTCCTCCCTTCAGCAATTGGTCTCACTTTCATAAGGCAAGCAGGTGGCTTGCTCCCTCACCCCTACAGTCTCAGGATTCACTCTAAATAGGCAGTGAAACAGCCAATTACCCCACCTGAATCCATTCAGCTTTCACCCACTAGGCTAGAAGCAAGTAGCAAGTGCTATACTTCTATGAAAATTAAGAACTCTTCTTTTTTTCCAATAGTATAAAGATCCCATTTCTAGCCCTGTCCACAGTTACCCCACCAGACACTGTTATTCATTTGGCAGTTTTACAGTTCATGATTACTTTCAACCTTATTAATTTCTCATCCATTATTTTTAATTGAGCTGGGACAACAAATACAGTACAGAAGAATTCAAAAACAGGAGAGCTTTGAATGAAGTGATCATCTGACCTCCTCTCCAAATCTGTGCTACATATTGTTACATTTGCAGCTTGATTACAGAAGAGACCATAAACGTGTATAATATAGTAAGTCAAAAACAGAAAAATGAAAGGAAGATTAAACTAGTTGATTAGTGACTGGAGATTTTTGTGAACATAAAAACAGGTCAGTGAGGGAAACAAAAAAGCCTCTAAGAGATTACAGGGTTAATTTATTTTCAGAAGATGATGTAGACATGGCTAAAAGGGCAAATTAAATCTCTGCTTCAGCTTTTGCAGAGGAGCTTAAAGGGTCAACTGCCACAAAGAGACATATTTCTGGTGAGATGGAAGACAGACTGGAAGAAATCAGAGCCACAAAAGAAAAGATTAAAAAGTTGCAATGACCATAGTCTAGATCCTTCTCAGAATCCTTAAGGCTAAAGATGTGGGGAATAGTTAGGCAACCTAGATGAACCGTTCAGTTTTCCCTACTGTGTATTTTTTGTAGATTTTCTATACCTTCCAAAACTGTATGCAATATTCCAGAGGCAACCATATGAAAGTTTATAATCTCCCCAACACTCTTTTTTGTACGTCTCAGGGTAACATTTTCTAATTATGACCTTGTATTGTGAGCGCACTGCCTATTTCATTTGCTGTCTATAATCATTCCTATTTTTTTCTGACTTGTTCCTTCCAGATAGGAAGCCCCTTTTTAAACAGAAGTTTACTTGAAAAGACCCCAATTAGGCAAAGCACTTGGCCAGAAAACAATTCCAAGGTTTCAGAGTTTGTTTTCATTCCACTGGGGAATGAAACCAAGATCTTTAGAATTTGTTTTGCAAAAAAATATGAGAACAGCAATCACCCACCCATGAATAGCCAATAGTTTGGTGATTAGGTCACTCACCTGAGTATCCCACATCCCAGGCAAGTGTTCTATCATTGGGCTATTGAGTCGGTCTCTCCTGTTGGAGCTGTTCCACGTTGTATAAATGACTACATATTCATGGGACCAGAGAGAGAAAGAAAGACTGACTCTATAGACCAGTGTTCCCCGCTTCAAATCAGGCAGTGCAGGGACTTGAACCAGAATCCCAAGTAAGTGCTCTAACCACCAGGCTGTTCTGGGGTGGGCGCCTCTCTCTTCCTCCCTGGAATTCCATCCCAGACCTAAGAAATCTTCCTAACTACATTTTCATAGAAACCCATATGTTTCCACAAAGCATTTCAGTTTCAATAAAACTGTGTTGTTTCTAAAGAGAAAAATGTTTGGCCAGCCCTACTTACATCCCACTCAAGTCAATGAAACTTTGGCACATGCTTAAGTACTTGCTGAATATGTCAATCTTAGGTACTTATATGGCTCCATTACCACACAGTCATTTGTTATTTGAGCACCTCCCAATCTTTAATGTATTAACAACACCTCTAAGAGGGAACTGCTATTATCCCCATTTTAAGATGAGGAACTCAGACACAAAGAACCTAAATGACTTACCCAAAGTCACACAGGAAGTCTGTGACAGCAAGAAATTGAACCCAAGTTTCAGAATAGTGCCCTAACCACTGGAAATATCCTTCCTCTGAATATCAAGGTCTAAAAAAATTGCAGCTCCTATTATGAGACACAAAAGGTAGGTGAGATAATATTTTTATTACCCCAACTTCTGCTGGTGGAAGATAGAAGTTTTTGAGCTACACAGAGCTCTTCTTCAGCCCTGGGGCAGGAAGAAGAGTGTTCTGAAGAAGAGATCTGTGTAGCTCAAAAACTTGTACCTTCCACCAACAGGACTTGGCCCAGTAAAAAAATATTATCTCACCTACCTTGTCTCTCTCATCTCCTGGGATCAACACTGTAACAACAACACTTCAAACAGTTCATATTATGGGCTAACTCATAATGTGGGGCTTAGAGCCTGGCCAACTAAGTATATTAAATCTGAAAAAGGTAATGATTCTTGCATTTTTGTTAATGAAAATAAATGCCAAGATTTAAAACATTTCTCTGTGAAGAAAATTCAGATCAGAAAATTAAGTATGGAAAGCACGTTATAGTAACCATTAAAAATGAAGGTTCCTAAATGCACTGAAAAATTATAAACAGTAGTGTTGCCTAGTAAATTTCTGTAGTAGAAAAGTTATGAAAAATAGTTTGTGTGAGGTTTAGTAGCTGTTTTTGAAATTAAACCATCCGTTATTTCAAAGCATTTTTTACAGAATATAAATTCCAAGGACCCCAGCCTACATAAAGGACTAATGACCCATAAACTTTCATTTTTAAAGCTAAGCCAATTTAGCAGGAAGAACTGAACAAAACATGTAGCAAATTCATGCAAATTATCAAAATTCACACCTTATGATTCCAATACACACAGCATACATTATCTATTTACTGCTAGAGAAATGTCAGCAAATCCCACGGAGTATCATGAAAGGTCCCAAATGACACAGCAAATGCAGCAGATCCAACAACATTCAGCTGACTGCACTGAATGAAAATGTAAAATAGGCTTGGGTACAGCTAGTGAGATTTGGAGGCTTGTAAAACCTTAGACATTTTTTGAAAAACGTTTCTCCATTGATCTCCTCACTGTATAAATCAATGTGTACATAAAAAAGACTTCTCTGCTTCAAAACTGGGCCACAGTTTCTCACATTCTTTCTCCTCATCCCTCTCTCTCCTGACAGCCAATGCTAATGAATTTATTAATTTATATTCAGTTTATTGAAGATTTTTATGCAGAGAGACACAAAAAGCCATTAACAACACACACAAGCTAAAGGAACTGATTAGAATCAATACTTTTCAGAATTCCGTATATGTTAATGCAATTAAGCCATTCCTACCAATGAAACATCATCCTTAGGACCCAGTCTTGCAAGTGGAACCCTCACAAGAGGAACCCTGCCCTGGTGTGGAGCCCCAGTGATGGTATTAGTGCTGCCCAGGCTGGTTCAGGGGTTTGCTTGTATGTTCTAACTTGCCTTACACTTTACCTGGTGTGAGTCGATTAGGTGAAGAGTTTAATTGTAGCTTAGAGGCTCATATACAAAAGATAGGCTTACAGGCTGAGTATTTTCAGTCTTCATTCATATATAATTCAAAATGGGTCTCATTTCACATCATTTTGGAGGGAAATTTAGACAGGGAACTCCCTACAGCTGGTTGAAACGTGGGGGGAGGGGAATTTTCACTTTTTTCTTCCATTTTTCAATCAGCTCTAGCCCCTCTCCTGGAAAGAATTTTAATGCAGCTAGTCACGAGTGAATCTCTCATCGCTGCTAGGGTCTTGTGATGACTCACTGGACTATCCTACTGCCTATCCTGTCTCCCCTCCTCCTCTTCTCCCACATGATATCCCATTCCCCAGCACAGTAGTTTAGTACAAAGATGCAGCCCTCACATTCAAAGTGAGGTTCCAGTGCCAGCGAAAGATATAATCTGTTCTGTCAGAGGCACATACAGACTGAATGTGCTGACTTATACCCAGAACATACACAATAGCAGCAGCCTCAGCAGGGATCTAGGACATACTCAGTTTCCTGTTTTGTCTGCTACAACAGTTAAGACATGGAAGACTGGAGAATATGCACTGCAGAAATTATTCACATCAGTGATGCTGCAGTGTCACTGAGATTGTGCATGCTGCAGTCAAAAGAGACCTATCACTCTCACTAGTGCTTCCATCAAGAGCCAAACATAGTGGCATAATAACACAATCAAGTGTCTATGTCCTACAATATGAACATTGCTAATTTAGACATGTCTATACCACATATATCACTGTACTACGAGTACCCATATGAATACAGTATTTTCCTTTAGCATCTTCCATCCCTCCCAGCAACATAAAGTGCTTTAACAAATTTAAGGTTAGCCTCCAAACAGGTCATACAGGAAATCTGTGGCACAACTGAAATGTACAGAACCCAAGTCCTCCTGCTCTTCTGCCTTAACTACATGGGTATCTTTCTCTCATTGATATGATGTAGAGCCTGCTTTTGTTCAAGTGACAGGTGAGGCATACCTGTCCATGGAATTTAGAGGTATTTAACAGATGCTCCGTACTACACTGGATTTGGCCTGCAGTGAGGACTTCACAGCCTGCTATAGTGTTTGTTGTGGTATGCCCATTACCGTGAGCTAAACATAACCAGCTGCTTGCACAGGAAATATTCAAGGTGCTGTATTCTGTTGCAAGTGTCTGATGGTTTTAATGCCTTTATGAGTGGTATTGGTGACCATAAGATGAAAGGGTTGATACTGCCATGGTACTAATTCTCCCCAGGGCACCATCCATGGAACTGACCCAACTCAGAGGAGTGGAACAACTCAGAGGAGTGAATTCTGCATTGATGTGTCCCCTCACAGGACTACCTCTCACATGGATGGTGTGAAGATACTGATACCTACATTTGCTAGAGATGAGAGGATTCAGGAGTTAGTAGGAGAGTGTTTCGTCTCCTGAAGGACAGAACAGGAATCTGTGCAGTAGGTAAAGGTGCTGATGGAGTCCATTATGAAGACAGGTAAAATTGCTGGTCCAGCTCAGTACAGTTTATGGTAGGCTGATCTGGACAAGGGGATGGGACAAGCATCTCCTGGGGGGAGTGATGAAGATAGGTGTGCTGCAGGAGGGAGGAAGCTGATAAAGTGAGAGACAGACTCCCTAGTCAGCAAGTTTGCAAGGGGAAGAATACAGTGCTGAACAGCAAGAGAAGTCAGGGGCCAAGCAGTTGCTATGATGATTGAGTAGAGGGTGAACACCCCCCAACAAGACGGGAGCGCAGTGGGGTGGGTCAGGCCCAGGCTGGGCTTGCGTGCCTCCAATTCAGTCCTAAAGGAGCTTATTCCTTCTAGTTTCAAGTTTTACTGTCTGCAGAACTCAGCCAGCAGTTCCCTTTTGCCCTAGTAACGTCCCACCATTGCGAAAAATCTGCACTAAGGAGCATGGCTCTCTGAGGGTAAGAAGCTGCTGCAGTGAAGTGAAAAATGGCAGCCTTTGGGGGGGGTGAGTGTGAGTGTTGGGGGGAAGTGGTGAGCTGTAATAATACCATACTCTTCTCATACAATCTACCCATTCCACATAACAGTCATTCCTATGAGCATTTGCCCCACTGTGTCAATTAAGTGTTTGACCATATTGGCTCCTTTGTCAGTGACAAAGAAGCCAATATTAAAATGCCCATCTTCAAGTTATGTAAACAGGAATGGGTGAAAACCAGGCAGCACATGTTTAAGGATGTGCGCTCTTTCTTGCTGAGAAAGCGGGGAGGAAGGCGACCCTCAGCAAAACTCCAGTTAGGGAATCCCTTCCAGTAGCCACAGCAGACTGGAATAGTTGGTTCATCACACTGCCTTTACTTCCAGGTAAGAGTTGTGAACTGGTTGTCTCTGCACTAGAATGCTCACTCCTATAGGCTGTGCAGATCTTGCAGGGGCTGGAAGGGGAAGCAAACAGATTCAACAGAGCGAGTTGTGGAGGGATGAGGAGTTAGTAGATGGAGGAAGAGACTACTCTGTGCCTCAAACAGTTCTGCAAACGTTCTACTCTTCTATGGCCATCCAGCATTTCCAAGCATTCATTTATCTCCTGGGACTTGTTCAGTCCAAAAAGCCAAGATAATTTCTACCAAAAAAAAAAAAAAAAAAAAAAAAGCCGGGAGGAGCGGGGGGGAAGGAAATCTGTAGAACTCAGAAGGGTATGTCTACACTATGGGATTTCGATTTTTGGCAACCGATTGTATAAAGTCGAGTGCATGCGGCCACACTAAGCACATTAATTCGGCGGTGTGCGT
The DNA here is from genome assembly GCF_002925995.2 of Terrapene triunguis. Classification (NCBI taxonomy): domain Eukaryota; kingdom Metazoa; phylum Chordata; order Testudines; family Emydidae; genus Terrapene; species Terrapene triunguis. The sequence goes on along the minus strand of NW_020664413.1, from coordinate 31,404,725 downwards.
CCATGTACCGAGGCTAGCGTCGACTTCCAGAGCGTTGCACTGTGGGTAGCTATCCCATAGTTCCCGTAGTCTCCTCCGCCCATTGGAATTCTGGGTTGAGATCCCAATGCCTGATGGGGCCAAAAACATTGTCGCGGGTGGTTCTGGGTACATCCTTCCCCTCCCTCTGGGAAAGCAATGGCAGACAACCATTTCGCGCCTTTTTTCCTGGGTGAACAGTGCAGACGCCATACCACGGCAAGCATGGAGCCCACTCAACTCAAGACAGCAGTCATGAACATTGTAAACACCTCGCGCATTATTGTGCAATTTATGCTGAACCAGAATCTGCAAAACCAGGCGAGGAGGAGTCAGCTACGGCAGCGCGGCGAGGAGAGTGATGAGGACATGGACACAGAATTCTTTCAAACTGCGGGCCCCGGCGCTTTGGAGATCATGCTGTTAATGGGGCAGGTTATAGCTGCGGAATGCTGATTCTAGGCCCGGGAAACAAGCACAGACTGGTGGGACCGCATAGTGTTGCAGATGTGGGACGATTCCCAGTGGCTGCGAAACTTTTGCATGCGTAAGGGCACTTTCATGGAACTTTGTGACTTGCTTTCCCCTGCCCTGAAGTGCCAGAATACCAAGATGAGAGCAGCCCTCACAGTTGAGAAGTGAGTGGCGATAGCCCTGTGGAAGCCTGCAACACCAGACAGCTACCGGTCAGTCGGGAATCAATTTGGAATGGGCAAATCTACTGTGGGGGCTGCTGTGATGCAAGTAGCCAAAGCAATCACTGAGCTGCTGCTACCAAAGGTAGTGACTCTGGGAAATGTTGAGGTCATAGTGGATGGCTTTGCTGCAATGGGATTCCCTAACTGTAGTGGGGCGATAGATGGAACCCATATCCCTATCTTGGCACCGGACTGTCTTTTTTTTCTGTGTTTGTACAGCACCTAGCACAATGGGGTCTTGGTCCAGGACTGGTGCTCCTATGAGTTATAGTATTATAAGCAAAATATTAATAGCCAGAAAAATCAATGATTAATAAAATGCATGCATGGCCTGCAGTTGCAGCAGTGTGCCTAGTGGCAGTCATATTGACGAGTGCTCCTTTCTCCTTAGGATACCATTCTTTAGTTATTGATGTTTGGAATAAGCTCGTTTAAAAAAAGTATGACCATTATAAACGAGGGCCCAAATTCTGCTCTTGGTTACACCAATGTAACTCCATTAACTTCCACTAAGCCAAAGTTACACTGGTATATCTGACAGCAGATTTTCACCCTTTATCTTTACAAGCAAATGTGGCTCCTCTATGTTTAACTATTCAAATCACATTATAGAGATCCCAAATCTCAAGCATATATCTACATCTTGCTGCTGTATGTTGTCCCAAAAATGAACTGTTCTTCCTAAATGTACTTCTCTAGCCTGTTGCCTTCTGATCCTCCAAAAAAAACAGCTTCACACCTAAACTGCTGGATTGTCTTTGAATGAGAGATAAGGCCACAATCTTGAGCACCTTTGATCATTAATAACTCCATGGCACTTTTAAAAAGAGGTAGAATGTCAATCCTAGTGTCCTAGACAAATACTAGCGCAAGTAATTACAATCTGCCACTTTATTTCCCCTTGCAGATTCAGTTGGATGCAGGACACCCCGTCAATTCATGTCCAAAAATTTTTAATATTTGATTATTACTTTTACAACCACAGTACCTAGAGCTCCAGCCAAGACCGGACCCCATTGTGCTAGGTGCTGTACAAACACACAGTAAGGAGACAGTCTCTGCCCTGAAGAACTAATAGAAATGTTTTCTTTTTCTGATTAAATAGGACCCAGTTCTGTGAAAGTGCATGACCCTGCAGTTCTTACTCAGGCAAAACTCCCATCAAGGCGAAAGAGTTTTACCTGAGCAAGGAGGATCATAGGAGCAGGTCCAAAATTATAGGTATATCAACGTTTTAAATTACAGTTGTATAAAAGAACAAAGAAGCTTGGGTGATTTGGTCCTTTTGAGAAGGTCTTGAATACACTGAAAAGCACCAAAATACCATGAAACCAATACTTTCAGGAATTTCACAGCAATGCCAAGAAACAGAATGTACTCATTGTGACTAATACATTAAAATACTGAAAATAAATTCTAACAGATTAAACAAGTCTTGTAGCAACTGAAAGGTATAGTTAAATCATTCCAAAACTACTCAAGCTTAAGAGGATGGCAATCTTCCCTATTATTAATAAGAACATAAGCTGGATAAGTAGACTGGGAAACCTATAAATTATAGTCAATATCAGTAAGTAGAATATTGTTTAAAAATATGTTTTTAATTAAAAATGATGTGACAGCCAGCCACTTTTACTGAATCAATTCCCTGCACATGCTGGAGTTTTAGACCTCTTCTGTGTTCTCCAGCACACTTTCCAATTGACTGTCATTAAACTATGGGGAAATTGGAATATGCCTTTAATTGCAAAATCCAGACCAAAAGAATAATGAAAATCCCCTTATGCATTTTATATATTTACATTTTTGAAACATAAAACAACATTTTAAATCCTTGATCATTTAATCCTGTGCTTTGAGGTCAGGAAATACCTACTATTTGTGCCAAATTGGGCTCCAATTATATGTGAAAATTGTCATGTGCAGAGGGTAAAGCAGGTAACAGGAAGCATTTCATGTTACCTTCAACCCTGAGTGTAGCTTTTAAAACGTATAACCAAATGTGTTTCCATGGAAATCTTCTGGGGGAAAAAAGCTAGAATCTGTTAAAATGGGGCTAAATATCATTTGTAAAAATAAATCTCTCTCATAATTTCAAATATAATCTCCTTAAACTGTATACAGGATGCCCAAAATTGAACTGCTTTCCATGACTCTTATCCACCATTTGTAAGGAACACAGCTAAGCTGATTACAGTATTTTCAATTTCATTTTGTGTCCAGCACATAAAATTAGGCTATTATTGCTGCATTAAAAATCTTACATAAAGTACCATCCCAGTTGCTTTCATTTCTATAGTTAGGCTTTATTACCTGACTCCACAGTACATTAATAAACCCCATGATAACACCCTTTCAATAAGGTTGATAATGATTAAAATATAAAATGCTATAGCATATTAAAGTACATTTTAATTACATTTTGGGAAAATTCTAAATATTTAAATGATCAATCACCTCTGTTTTCAGGCCATTAGTATAATTATTAGTCACCAACACTAATAAATTAAAAGTGAGAAGTAGCTTGCCAAACTTTTGCTTTCATTTTCAATGAGCTACTATTCTTAAAACTGACCAGAAATAGAGCAAAAATCTGCTAGTGCAACATAAAGCAAAGATCTCTTCTTGCAGAATAACTCAGACTCGTTACACAATGTGATAAACTGTTTTAAATAACCTGCCATGGTAGGTAAAACAACTGCTTTCATAAGAGTGATGTACAATATTAGTTAACAATTAGGTGTAAAGGTGCTGTGTAACAATAATGCAACATAAAATGCAATACCATCTTCTCGCTCTTTGTTATTTTACGTCATATCAAAAGCCATAACCTCAAAATCTATTACCATGTTTGAACTGGAAAAAATTATATACATATTAAAATTTACATTTAAAATATAATCAGTACTCTTATGCTAGTTCACTGGCAATTAACTGCATGTTAAATTTCCAAAAAATATTTGGTTTGCTTATGTATTAGGTAAACAGTCTATCCTCTAAATCCTGTAGAAAATCCCACAATAAACAGTAACACAAACTAATATAGCCTACCACTGAAAAAGAAACACTATGCTAGAAATTAGTACTGTATAAATCATGAGGTCATACCTGATGACTTAGAGATTGGAATGGCTCACCGGTTCCAAGCTGCATGACCTTCCTATTTCCAGAAACCCCCAAATATTCCATTTCCTATCTTATAAAAGAACATTACATAGCCATCTCTCTGTCAGCATCTTGTAGGCTAGTGAAGAAAGCATCAACAGCCGATCTGCCCATCAGTAACTGCTGAAGTCATTGCCATCAAGAAATCAGATCTTAAATATAGTTTCCTCTGTGCGATCAAAGGCATCCAGTATTCAAGGAGACTGATACAGCTATATCACTGATGCTGCTAATGCTATCTGAAAACAGTAAGCTTACTGCTTAAAGCAATCCTGCATCATCCAAACAGAGCAAGCCACATCCTTCACCTCTTCACTTGCGTTACTATAAAAACTAGAGTGCCATTATGGATTTTGTTTTTATATCTGGTCAGCTAAAGGAGACCAATATTATGCAACCCAGTTTGCATTAGCAAACAGCAAATGTGACATATCCAGGTTATGAAATTTTATTTGCATGACCACTTCTCAACAAGCAATATTGCTATCCAGAAGAAGCATCAAAATGTGATCCAAGGGAAAATTACCAGAAAGATCATAAACAATTCCAAAGCAGCAAAGCATTTAAATACCTATATGGCACTTAAACAGCTTTTTAATACAAATTTACAAATCTCAGTCCTTATTAAATTAAAAATATTGCTTGCTTAAATAATTTTTGTGTTTCTTTTCAAGAATTTGCATGCTCAGTGCATTGTTCCATGTTAACAGCCCTGAAAACAGCATGCCTTGAAAACTTGCCAGTATGGTAAAAATGTGTTTTGATACCAAACAAAACAATCATGTATCTGGATTTGTTTAGTTCCTATAAACCTTTCAAGACAGCAAGACTTACAATGCCCTTTCAGTAATTTTAAATTTTTTTATTAACAATACACAATAGTATTCTAACTATATATTACAATACATATATTTTAGTTATTTTATACCAGTGCACAGCAGGACAGTTATAAAACAATTTTTAGATTAACATTAAGACGGATACTGAGCTAGAACAATGATACATGGACAAAATGTCATTTCTCAGAATTAAGGCTGTCGATTAGTCGCAGTTAACTCATGCCATTAACTCAAAAAAATTAATCGCGATTGATCGCACTGTTAAACAATAGAATACCAATTGAAATTTATTAAATATTTTGGATGGTTTTCTACATTTTAAAATACATTGATTTCTATTACAACATAGAATACAAAGTGTACAGTTCTCACTTTATATTATCGTTTTTATTACAAATATTTGCACTGTAAAAATGATAAACAAAAGAAATACTATTTTTCAATTCACCTCATACAAGTACTGTAGTGCAATCTCTTTATCATGAAAGTGTAACTTACAAATGTAGATTTTTTTGTTACATAACTGCACTCAAAACCAAAACAATGTAAAACTTTAGAGCAGGGGTGGGCAAACATTTTGGCCCGAAGGCCACATTGGGGTTGCGAAACAGTATGGAGGGAAGGCTGTGCCTCCCCAAACAGCCTGCCCCCCGCCCCCTATCCACTCCCTCCCACTTCCCGCCCCCTGACTGCCCCCCTCAGAACCCACCACCCATCCAACTCCCCCTGCTCCTTGTCCCCTGATCCTCCCGGGACCCCCTGCCCCTAACCACCCTCCGGGACCCCACTTCCTATCCAACCCCCTCTGCTCCTTGTCCCCTGACCGCCCCCTCCCGGGACCCCACCCCCTATCCAACCCCCCTGCTCACTGTCTCCTGACCACCACCACTCCCAGAACCTCCGCCCCATCCAACCGCTCCCTATCCCCTGACTGCCCCCCGGGACCTCCGCCTCGGCTCCCCATTCCCTTACAATGCTGCTCAGAGCAGCAGGATAGGCTTATTGGAAAGCCTGGGAGGTGGGCAGACGCACGCTGTGCTGTCCGCGCAGTGGCATGGCTGCAGGGGAGGGGGGACAGCAGGGGAGAGGCCGGGGGCTAGCTTCCCCTGCCAGGAGCTCAAAGGCCATGCAGGACGATCCCGCAGGCTGGATGTGGCCCGCGGGCCATAGTTTGCCCACCTCTGCTTTACAGCCTACAAGTCCACTCAGTCCTACTTCTTGTTCAGCCAGTTGCTAAGACAAACAATTTTGTCTACATTTAGCAGGGAGATACTGCTGACTGCTTCTTATTTACAATGTCACCTGAAAGTGAGAACAGGCATTCACAGGGCACTTTTATAGCTGGCGTTGCAAGGCATTTACGTGCCAGATGCGCTAAAGATTCATATGTCCCTTCATTCCAGAGGACATGCTGCCATGCTGATGATGCTCATTAAAAAAAAGATGTTAATTAAATTTGTGACTGAACTCCTTGGGGGAAGAATTGTTCTTCCTGTTCTGTTTTACACACATTCTCCCATGTATTTCATGTTATAGCAGTCTCGAATGATGACCCAGCACAAGTTCATTTTAAGAACACTTTCACAGCAGATTTGACAAAACACAAAGAAGGTACCAATGTGAGATTTCTATGAGTCAATATAGCACTCAACCCAAGGTTTAAGAATCTGAAGTGCCTTCTAAAATTTGAGATGGACAAGGTGTAGAGAATGTTTTCAGATGTCTTAAAAGAGCAACATTCCGATGTGGAAACTACAGAACCCGAACCACCGAAAAAGAAAATCAACCTTCTGCTGGTGGCATCTGATTAAGATGATGAAAATGAATATGCATCAGTCCACTCTGCTTTGGATCATTATCAAGCAGAACCTGTCATCAGCATGGACACATGGCTTCTGGAATGGTGGTTGAAGCATGAAGGGATATATGAATCATTATCGCATCTGGCACCTAAATATCTTGCAATGCCAGCTACAACAGTGCCATGGGAAAGCCTGTTCTCTTTTTCAGGTGACATTGTAAACAAGACATGGGCAGCATTATCTCCTGCAAATTGTAACCAAACTTGTTTGTCTGAGCGATTGGCTGAAGTAGGACTGAGTGGACTTGTAGTTCTAAAGTTTTACATTGTTTTATTTTTTGATGCAATTATTTTTTGTACATAATTCTACATTTGTAAGTTCAACTTTCATTATAAAGAGATTGCACTACAGTACTTGTATTAGGTATATAAAAAATAAATATAAAATGAGCACTGTACACTTTGTATTTTGTGTTCCAATTGAAATCAATCTATTTGAAAATTTAGAAAACATCCAAAAATATTTAAATAAATGGTATTCTATTATTGTTTAACAGTGCAATTAATCATGACTAATTTTTTTAATCATGCAATTAATCACAATTTTTTAATCGCTTGACAGCTCTACTCAGAATTAAAGAGAACATATATAGCTGACAAACTGTGAAGTTATCATTTCCTAGCTCCTTCCTGAATTCTAAAGCCATAGAATAATTTAAGTTATTAATGGCATTTGGAAACTACTATTAGTTCATCTGCCTGAAAATTCAGGAATATTTCCTCAGAACATTTTCTAAACATACTGCTATTGGCTACATTTTACCAAGTTTTAAATAAACACAGCTTGGCTAAATTCATCCCTGATGTAATTCCATTGACTCAAGTGGCTTGCATGCCATTGGGTGGAATTTAGCTTCCCATCTTTACCATTGAATAATAAGAAACTTCAGCCAGAAGTAAATGGTTTCTAAATTAAGTCACCCAAATCCATTCTACTACATTACTTTAACAGTGTTACTATACAGTTACAGTAATTGCTCTTAGCAACTTCCGGTTAATCAGCTTTGGCATGAAGCATTCATATTATGACTAACAACAGCAAAATGGTATCTTCCATGAATACCTTCAAGTTTACCTTTAAGGAAGGAATTTTATTTTGTTCTAAACGTTAACTGTTTTATAGCATACAATGGGCCAGACCCTGCGCTGTATTAAGGCAGTTCTGTACCACTCCCCCAGAATAAAGTAGTGCTAAAGGTAGCATAACTGGTCACAGAAGAATCATATAGGGATCCTAATGAGACTCACTATTGCAGCTCCTATGCTTTGTGAAGATGGTGCAGGGGGCATGTTATCAAAGGGGCTTATCTGATATGGCCCTATGTCCTGAGATCACTGGCTGCTGTAACAGCCACTGGCAACTGGTGCAACTTAGAGCAGTCTCAAGTCTGCTCTAAACTGCACTAGGAGACCACATCAGGCCAAGATTGGTGAAGTGCAAAGTGGCTTAAAACAATACCACCTCTTCCTCAACCGCCACCGGGTGACTTGCAAACAATGTGGACAGAACAACAACTCTTCTTTACACGATATAAAATGTGAACAAATTCTCAGCGCAGCATCGTTTGATTCAAGGGAAAACTTTTCAGCCTTTTTATAACACAAGGCAGCATTACAAGATTGTACAATCAGCTGCTGCCATTTACAAATTTACTGCTGCACAAGTATCATATTGTGACCGATGGCTGCATAAGCACATGTAAAAGAGTATAACAGATCTTTTCATATATATAATCCACTGACATGACCCTCTAAAATTCAGCAAGCTTCTTTCCTATGATATAGTTGTGAAAAAGGTGATAGAGAAAAGAAATGGAAAATGACTGGATGAACAATATATGTTGCTAAGATGTCTGTGATCAATGCTCTGTGTATGCACATCCCGTTTTATGTGATGAGATTTAGCCTAGCAACAGAGCTATATCATCATTTTAAAGGATGAAAATACAAAGTTTAGCACTCTAAGCACTAATGCAAGAACTGTAGTTTACAGTGTCTGTCCACAAAGAGTAAATAACCTCTCCGCTTTCCTTGCCAACTGGCCACTAGAAGGAGCCAGAAGCTAACTGGGGACAGGCAGAGAGATTCTTTCCTGAATTGTTTGCCATCATCAGTCTCCACACAAATTGTAAAAACAGTCAAAAGTATATATTTCATTTTGAATACTATCCAGTTACTGACACCTCTACCCATAAGCTGCTCAGTTTTCTTCTCTATGACACTATAATTACTATTTTGTAAATCTAGTAGCAAATAATTTTAGCTGTTTCATTTATAATGTTACAACGAACTGCATAGTATATGCAGTGTGTATAGTATCATCTTATACAGTGGAGATAATTTTGCATTAAAAGACCTTGAAGTAAATGGAGCTACATCATCTTACACCAGCTAAGGATGGTCCACAGTATAGTTTGTGTGTCTGCCATTTTCCTTCTATACACAAAAATTGCAAATCCAGATTTTCCTATAGCTTAGGCCATGTTTAGTGCCAGTCATTTTGCCTCAAGCAAAAAACAGTTTCTACCAGCATGAGCTGGTTTGCACTTAGCAAAAGAGCAAGCTGTGTCTCATAGATGAGGAGGCAAAAAAAAAAAAAAAAAAATCTACCATTCAATTTGGTCTTGAAGTGAATCTTAGCCATGTGTTCAGCAGTGCAAATTTCATGATGGAACAGCTTTGAGATAAGAAGATCGTGCAGGTTTTGGAGTCTGGGAAATCCAAAGATTGGGTGGGAGTCTTATCAAAGATATGGAGTGCAAACTATTTTGTAAGGCTGCTTCACAAAATTCTTTGCTCTGTTTAAAAAGTATAAATAAAGCTATTGTTTCCTTTTTAGATTTTATGTTGGACAGAGAAAGAGAGCTGGATGGAAATGCTGGTTCCTGGAGAAGGTGGGAAGAGCAGTATCAAGAGGGGATACAGTTATACATGATGGAAAAGGGCAAAGGAAAAACAGAGTGAAAAGGGAAAGGACTTTGGAGATGAAAAAAGGAGTGTCAAGGAAGAATCAAAATCTTGCACTCCCTACCCCAGCAAAACTCCCTCTGAAGTCAAAACAGTTTTGTCCCCATCTAAACTGCAGGATTAGGCCTTAATTCCCCAAAGTTTCTGCCATAAAGAGAAACGATCATAAGGTGGAAAACATAACAACATTTTCTCTTCCCATTATATGCTATTCCAGGGACAGTGTCCCACTATCCCCATGTCTATTGCCCTTAATGTGTATTCCCAGTGCAGAGTAGTACACCTCTACCCCGATATAACGCTGTCCTCGGAAGCCAAAAAAATCTTACCGCATTATAGGTGAAACCGCGCTATATCGAACTTGCTTTGATCCGCCGGAGTGCGCAGCCCTGCCTCCCCCCCCCCCGGAGCACTGCTTTACCGTGTTATATCTGAATTTGTGTTATATCAGGTCGCATTATATCGGGGTTGTGACGTTGTGCAGTCTATATGGTTTTATAAAAACTTGATAATAAGTCAATATAATGTAACTGGGATAGTTTTAGAGAAAATACGGTAATAAGTGAATGTAACGTAACTGGGATATGCTTCATGCAAAAGGTCTCTTGTAAGGTATCATTACAAAGCTTATAATCTACTGAGCATGATCATCTGATTTGTATAAATGTACCACTCTTGTATCTAAAACTAGAAATATAAAATGTAACTCTGAGGGCCTATTGTAATTATGTAAAGTGTGGCCCATTAATGATGGTTTGGAATCTTGATGACTCCCATTGTCTGCAGATGGCTGTTTACCTGTGAGTCTCCCTGTATATGTGTGTGCTGGCAAGTGAGTAACGAAGTCTTGCAGTGACATGTGATCATGTCACCTGAACTGGAATCCATCTTTAACCTGGTGCTTTTCCAGTGAGGGGGGGTGGAAACCCAGAGGGACAAAGGGTTCCCGCCTTATGCAAAAGATATATAAAGGGGTGGAACAGAAGAGAGAGGGAGGGGAGCCATCATGGAGAATCCCCTAGCTAACACCTAAGCTGGAACAAGAGCTGTACCAGGGGAAAGAATTGTGCCCAGGCCTGGAAGGTGTCCAGTCTGAGAAAAACTTACTGAAGCATCTCTGAGGGTGAGATTATCTGTATTTAGTTTGATTAGGCATAGATTTGTGCATTTTATTTTATTTTGGTTGTGATTTACTTTGTTCTGTCTGTTACTACTTTGAACCACTTAAATCCTACTGTCTGTATTTAATAAAATCACTTTTTATTTAGTAATTTACTCAGAGTATGTATTAATACCTGGGGGAGCAAACAACTGTGCATATCTCTCTATCAGTGTTATAGAGGGTGAACAATTTATGAGTTTGCCCTGCATAAGCTTTATGCAGGGTAAAATGGATTTATCTGGGTTTAGACCCCATTGGGAGTTGGGCATCTGAGTGCTAAAGACAAGCACACTTCTGGGAGCTGTTTTCAGGTAAACTTGCAGCTTTGGGACAAGTGATTCAGACCCTGGATCTGTGTTGGAGCCAGACAGGAGTGGCTGGCTCAGCAAGACAGGGTGCTGGAGTCCTGAGCTGGCAGGGAAAACAGAAGCAGGGGTAGTCTTGGTATGTCGGGTGGCAGCTCCCAAGGGGGTTTCTGTGATCCAACCCGTCACAGGGGTAGAGGTGTATTAGTAAAACAGATGTTCAGAAGAGTCTGACTAAAAAGAAGACACAGCAGTGAAGTTGTAGTATTTAATGTTAATTTACTAACATTATTGCAATGATAACATGCTATTTTGTCTACAATTGAGAAAGTTCCACAAGCCATTGGCTTCACGCTCAAGGGTTAGGGTGGGGAGGCAACTTACACCAATGTGTGTATGTGTGAGATTTCCTACTAAAGTAGCACCTGAAAGGGAAAGAATTAGGTTGTTAAACTGCAGTGTTTGCAAGGGTTACAGAATGAGCCATTCAGAGACACAAAGGAAAAGGAAGGAAAGAAAAGGAAACCCAGTGAGGTGTTATACACTGTGCCACAGAAGAGGAAATAGATTCTAGAAAAAATACCTGTAACAGCAAGCACCACTGAAAGGCAGGTTAAAAGAAAGCTAGAGAAAATTGGCCTGAGATCCTTCTCAAGGTCAAAAGAACAGTTGTTTTTTGCAACAATTGCATCACTGGATGCAAGGAGACTGTGCATAAGGAATATCTCTAAAAAGCTACTGTTTATTAAATATAACTGCAACATTTGGGAAGAACATTGATAAAATAAGAGAAGGATGGAAGTGGGGAAGCACAGGCAAAACTGAGTTCAGGAATAAGGCAAGGATAGACATGCCCATTAAGTGACTCCCTTCTAGAATCACAACCACAGCTTGACATAAAGAACTGTGGCAAGCAAAATGCACAAAGAATTTGCCTTTTTGAAAACACAATATATTTAAAAGTGCAGCAAAGGCTGGCTCAAAGGTTTTCACTGGAGTGGCACCTGCTTGGATTGCAGAAGCTGCAGATTTGGGGATTCTTGCAGACTATGAAGTTCCAAAGTGGTCAATACCAACCAGAAACTACTCTTTTAAGATGGGGACCAAAGATGGGGAAGGGAATCCTTCAACCCAATAACATTCGAGGCTTTGAGAGCATCTCAGGTGAACAAGAACATCTGCTTAATCACTCTGGGCTGAATGCTCAAAAGGAGTTAAGCTCCTAACTTCCCTATTTCAATGGAAGTCAGGAGCCTAAACAGAAGCCTAACCCTTTCGAGCATTCAGCCCACTAGATATAAACCACTTTCTCCATGGAAAAAATATTTGATGCCCAAGAATTCTCTCTTCTTTTAAATATGTACGAATAAGGCACCTCAAAGGTTCTCAAACAAAAATTACGGAAAATTCATATATGATGGCAAGAGGGGAAAAAATCCCAGACTCAAATGTGTATTCCATTATACTTATTTTTATAATTCCTCATACTATAACTATCTTCATTCTGATATTAAATGTATAGATGTTTTTAAAATTTGTCCTGACCTTCCGTCTTGTGCATTTTGGGACATATCCCACAACCCTTACTCAGTCCTTACTCATTTCTGCTCATAACAAATAAATGAGAGGTTTGCAACCATAAGTTTAAAAATGGCTGCTTTTTAGAATCAAAATAGTGCCACTAAACGTGCTAAGTCTGATAGACTATTTTCCAAGTGAAAGAGATACAGGGGCACACACTTACAAAATCCTGGAGAATGTTGGATGTGGCTAAAAATAATTTATATTTCTTCATATGCAGTTATTCAGCTGCTTTGTACCACTGTACAGAATCTGTATCTCAGTCAGAATCACGTCCTTTCAGATGCTCACAAAACATGCTGTTTGTGAAACACAGATTCAGCACAATGTTAACAGGGATCCTGTGGTCAGAGGTAAAAGGATGGCATATACACATTTTCTCTATCTATAAGCATTTCAAATACAGGAAAGGCTCTGTTTGTTGCACAAGTTGAGGTTAAAGACTCTTTAAATTGTGTGACGGGATTGTCCACTACGAAGGAAGAAACTTCAACATAGAATTGCTGTTACTGGTACTAGGAATAGTCCAGCCTCTGCTGATTTTGCAGCAGCTGGAGTTGACACTCCTCGGGTGGATCAGCAGTCAGAGTTTTAGTAGGGTACAAAGAGAGCAGTTATTAGTATTTCACACAAGATTTAAAAGCAGGTGCAAAAGTCACTATCAGGTCTTCTACAGGACCACAGTACTGATACAGAAATCAAGAATCAGAGCTTAAAACCAGGTAATGCTATCTGTCCACTAAGGTAGTACAATGTAGGCATCCACAGCTCAAACAAAGCACACAGATTTTCAAGTAACACTGAAAAACTGAGGTCACAAATTCATCCCCACGCAACTGGAGATTAGTACCACAACCATTTAACTTGTCATTAAGAAGGCAGCAACTGAGCTCCTTTATGGAATAGTCAGCTGAAACAATAGGGGACTCCATCTCAAAACAAACCCACATGCCAGAGTGGAGTAGGAATCAGCCATGTGGCCCAATGGGCTTTCTGCTATGATCTGAAACTCAGGGACAGGGGATTAAGTGGACTGGACTGGTGTGCATGAGATTGATGCAGTGAGAAACACCACAGAAACAGACACAGAAAAGGAGCAGAAAGCCAAAGA